>NC_086099.1:73446061-73749894 GCF_963921235.1 Mobula hypostoma | reverse complement strand
CCAGGATAAGGTAAAAAAAAATAAATTGGAGGAAATTGTAGCAGTAAGGATGCCGTTGCATTGTATGTAAACATATTTAGCTTACCAATATCCTTCAGGGAAGGGAACCTGCCTTCCCTTCCTGATCTGTACCTAGTTGTGAATACTGAGCTACAGAATTATGGTTAACTTGTAACTTGTCACTGAAATAGCATAATATGTCAATCAGTTTCAAGGCAATTAAGAGTGGGTAATAAATAACACCCATGCAAAATTGCTTACATCTGAGCAAAGAATACTAAGAATAATGTACCCTATGTCAAGTCTTGTTTAGTGATTCAACAAAAGGGAATTATGTAAAAAGAACAATAAGATTTATTTTTATAATCAAAAGATTACTAGCAAAATCTACATTATTAATCCATTAAAAGGATATAACAGAGTGCTATAAATGTAGAACTTTGGAATATGATTCTTATCAAGATGTCAAGATACTTGGCCAAGATTTACAACAAAAGTTGGCAAAGAAAATTAGACCATACCTACATGAATAAGTGTTTTTCTATAATAAGGAAAATAATAAACATTCCTAAAAATATCTTTAGCTGTAAAGAAAATAGCTTTATGAGAGAAAAACCTCACACAAAGTAAAATAATGATGTTTGTGAGTTTCTATATCATAGAATTAGCACTTCATTTTCTTTTCACTGTCTCTTTTATTTCTGTTCCTTAATCCCATCTGTCTTTTCCTGTGTTGGTTTATTTTGCTGCAAATTTATCTATCTGTAATGTTAACTCAATTTATCTCACTCCACCAAAACTGTCTAGTCTGCTGAGCATTTCTAACATTATCCGTTTGATCTCATGTCTGAGTAACAGCTCTGAAACACACATGACAGCTTCTTTGTTTCCATTTATTTGCTCTCTCTCTCTCTCTCTCTCTCTCTCTTGCTCTCTCTCTCTCTCACTCTCTCATTCTCACTCTCTCTCGTTCTCCCTCTCTTTCTCCCTCTCTAACTTCATTATGCTATTATCTGGGTAGCATGTTAACATGTGGGATCACTTTAGATTTCTGATAAACGGTCTCGAATTAGAACATAACATCTGGTATGCACATTATATTACTACTTGCTGTGTGGCTAAGCACAGCTCCACTACCATATTCAAATTTGCTGATGACACCATTGTCACAGGCCAAATCAAATGTGGTGATTAATCAGCAAAGAGGAGGGAGATTGAAAGTATGGCTGAGTGATTCCATAACAACAAACTCTTACTCAATATCAGCAGGACCAAGGATCTGGTTATTAACTTTAGGGGAAGGAAATCAGAGGTCCATGAGCCAGTCGGCATCAAAGGATCAGAAGTGTAGAGGGTCAGCAACTTTAAATACCTTGGTGTTATTCTTTTCAGAAGACCTGTCCTGGGCCCAGTACACAAGTGCAATTACAGAGAAAGCACGGCAATACTCACAACAAGCTGGAGGAGCTCAGCAGGTCGGGCAGCATCCGTGGAAAAGATTGGTTGACATTTCGGGCCGGAACCCTTCGTCAGGACTGTAGGGGGAAGGGGCAGAGGCCCTATAAAGAAGGTGGGGGAGGGTGGGAAGGAGAAGGCTGGTAGGTTCCAGGTGAAAAACCAGTAAGGGGAAAGAGAAAGGGGTGGGGGAAGGGAGGCAGAGAGGTGATGGGCAGGAAAGGTGAAGAAGGAATAGGGGAAAATACAATGCGTTGTAGAAAGAGGCGGAACCAAGAGGGGAGTGATAGGCAGCTGGGGGAGGGGGCAGAGTGACATAGGGATAGGGGAAGGGAGGGGGAGGGAATTACCGGAAGTTGACAATGTTGATGAACTTAGAATTCGCCAACTTCCGGTAATTCCTTCTATTCCTTCTTCACCTTTCCTGCCTATCACCTCCCTGCCTCCCTTCCCCCACCCCTTTATCTTTCCCCTTACTGGTTTTTCACCTGGAACCTACCAGCCTTCTCCTTCCCACCCTCCCTCCATCTTCTTTATAGGGCCTCTGCCCCTTCCCCCTACAGTCCTGACGAAGGGTTCCGGCCCAAAACGTCAACCGATCTTTTCCACGGATGCTGCCCGACCTGCTGAGTTCCTCCAGCTTGTTGTGAGTGTTGCTTTGACCCCAGCATCTGCAGAGTATTTTGTGTTTAGAGAAAGCACGGTAGTGGCTCAGCTTCCTTAGGAGTTTGTGAGAAGTCAGCATGGCATCTGAAACTTTGACAAACTTCTATTGATGTGCAGTGGAGAGTATACTGACTGGTTGCATCGCAGCTGTTATGGAAACACTAATGCCCTTGTACTGAAAATCCTACAAAAAGTAGTGGAGATGGCCCAGTCCATCACAGTTAAAGTTCTCCCCACCATTGAGTATATCTACACGAAATGCTGTTGCAAGAAAACAGCATCCAGGGACCCCCACACCCAGAACATGCTCTCTCTCACTGCTGCCATCAGGAAGAAGGCACAAGAGCCTCTGGGCTTACACCACCATGCTCAGGAACAGTTATTGTCCCTTAACCATCAGGCTCTAATCCAAAGGGGATAACTTCACTTGCTCTACCATTGAAATGTTCCCACAACCTATGGACACACTTTCAAGGACTCTTCATCTCAGGTTCTCAATATTTATTGCTTGTTTATTTATTTTTATTATTTCTTTCTTTTTGTATTTACACAGTATGCTGTCTGGTGCACACTGGTTGAACGGCCAGTTTGTGCTGTCGTCCATTGATTCAGTTATTATTCTATGGATTTATTGAGTATGCCCGCAAAACAATGAGGGTTTGATATGTATATACACACAAACACACACACACACACACACACACACACACATATGATAATAAATTTACTTTGAACTTTGATTCTCTTTCCACAGATGCTATTTTAGAGAAGCTTCATTTATCCTATCTGCCCTCCCCATAGTTTCTGTCACTTGAAAATAACTTATTTTCTCATTTTACCAGTAATGATGAAGCATCTTCAATCTATAATGTTAACTTCACTGTTGATACTGCCTGACTTGCTGTGCATTTCTAGCACCTGAAAGTTTTTTTTTCTGATTTTCAATTATGGATCCAATTGTTGGTTGCAGTGAGTACATTTATGAACAAGGAGAATGAAAAAAAGAGAGCAAATCTCTTATGGTACAGCTGGAAAGAATGGGAAAGAAATAATATTTACACAGCAGATAATAACCAAATAAGCTGGCAGCTATTATAGAGGCTTCCAATGAACAAAAAGTTTTATATTCAGCTAATTTATTCTGCATAAGGCCACAAAACAATTCTAAATTTAAAATGCAATGATCCTTATAGTGCTACAGCAGCATCACATGAAATCAATGTTGTGGTCTCTTATGAAACATTACAATTTAAGGTACACACATCAAAGTTGCTGGTGAACGCAGGAGGCCAGGCAGCATCTTTAGGAAGAGGTGCAGTCGACGTTTCAGGCTGAGACCCTTCGTCAGGACTGGTTCTGCTGCGTTCACCAGCAACTTTGATGTGTGTTGCTTGAATTTCCAGCATCTGCAGAATTCCTGTTGTTTACAATTTAAGGTACGATGACTTAATTTTAACCACCACTGAGAATGATACCCTGGAATGAAAACTTACACCCAATCAAATCTTCCTATTTTGTGTCTGTGTTATCTGATCA
This sequence comes from Mobula hypostoma, assembly GCF_963921235.1. NCBI lineage: Eukaryota > Metazoa > Chordata > Chondrichthyes > Myliobatiformes > Myliobatidae > Mobula > Mobula hypostoma. The sequence goes on along the minus strand of NC_086099.1, from coordinate 73,746,237 downwards.
CATGGTCTTGTGCTGAAACATCAACTGTTTATTCCCCTCCATTGATGCTGCTTGACTTGTTGAATCTTCCTGCACTTTGTGTGTACTGCTTTCTATTCTGTGCAGTGTTTTCAAACTTTTAATCTTTCCTTCTGATGTTAGCTCTTCATTTTTCACAAATATACATGTTTTATATCAAAGGCTGCATGGTATGACTTTCAGTACTCCATTGAAAAGAATTCTGTTCTTCAAGGCATATTTAATCATATTGAATCTTCAGCTCAAACATTAGAATTCTAAAACTTACCAAATCTCTTTCTTATTATTTCAAAAGGCAATAAGAAAAGAGATTGCTGAACTTCAAAACACCCTAATTATTTATTGAGTCATTTTAAGATTGAATTTTCAGCTATCAGTGGAAAAAAATTATGGGTTGATCACAGTAATTTTGACTTCCACCACCTTGATGGCATTACCACTGCAGCCCTTTCATGAAGGGTAATGAACTGAAGGCATCAAATTTGCCAAAAGCAGCAGAAAATACCCACTAGGCTAGAAGCTGTGCCAGACACCATCTAATTAGTCATCGGGCCATATTGCCTTTTCACAGGTTCCAAAAATCTATGATAGTTATGGATATTTGGATACAGATAACCATACTTATTTATTTGTAAATACACAGCAGGTCAGGCAGCAGCTGTAGGAAGAGAAACAGTTCATGTTTTGGTGTGAGGCTCTTGATCAGAGATAGGAAAAAGAGAAAACAAGTTAGTTAGGCAGGAGAAAAAAGTGGAGAGAAAAGAACAAAGAAAATATTGATAGGGGCAAGACCAATTGGGTAAATATAGCAGTTAGAAGCCTATTACGTTTTTTTTAAAATCGGTGTTATGTGTTGCTAATAGTAGGACATATCCAGCAGACCAGGACTGAGAAAATCTTAATCAAATTCAAAGATGGATGTAGAGCAGAAATGGCCTGTTACAAACAAAAAGAGCAAGCAAATTATCTACAATCAGAGAGTTCAGTTTTGAGTCTGGAATGAGTAAGCGCATTAATCCTGGCAGCTTCTTGTCATGAGTAGATGCACCAACCTCATGTTGTGTTATTGTTAATTATATTGATATCAAAGGTTCATGTCTGTTATGACATCATCCCTCAAGATCAAGAATTTGAATAACTGGTAGTGGGATTAGTGCTTGTGTCAGAAGTAAATTCTAGTTGTGAACTTCTAAAGGTCTGTGCACCCTTTCTTTGATTTTCTTTTGCCTTCTTCTCCTCTTTGTTTTCTCCACTTCCTTCAACAACATCAAACAACATCAAGATAGGTTAGACAACTATGTTGTTGTGCCTACTGAAACAAATCATTTGTGATAATGTCTCCTGCACTTCCGAGCATTGGAACCCTCCCAAAATTCTTTAATCACTTACTACTAAATTAAACATGGGAGGAATCAATGCAGTGTAGGGTAGAAAGCACAACATTGAGAGCTTGACTTCCAATGGTCTGTGATAGGTGCTTAATAAGCAAAACAGAAATGAATTCAGAATCTATGTTTACAAATGCTCTAATACACCAAGAATTATAGGGGCATGGCTTAGAAGATACTCTCTTAACGCCCATGGGCTAAATCTGTCACAAACTTAGTGATTAAATTATATCTGTTGTTCAAACATTCAAATGAAATAGACTAAGGTTTAAGTTTAATACCATTTAGTAATATTTGGTATTACCATCGTCATAGTATTTATAAATTAAAGATGCCTTTGTCATGAGCCTGTGGTTTGCCATAGAGCACTGAGCTTCTAGGGTTTTTGAGCACCTGTGTTTACTAATAAATACCTTAACTAGAGTTGTTAAGCCCTTGTGTTTTCAGTTTAATCTTGTCAATTTAATTGCAGCTGACATGTTTCCCAGATTCTATGATTATTTTAAGAGGTCTCCCATTCAGTGCCTGAGTGGGGTTTGTGTCGGAGAGGATGAATTACCTCGTGCTGCGCTTAGTTGCTCTGCTGGGGCACTAATTCTGATGTTTAACCTCTTCTTTCCATCTCTTCCTGGGGATCCTGCTGTTCATCTGCACCTGGGTCCATTCCTTCATGAGTGCACCATGACAGTCTTTGTCTATTATTCACACATGAACTTCACATGTATGCATGAATGTGAAGTGTCATGAGAGAGTTGAATAAATCAAGTCATTGAAGCTAACTGTGCCTTTGGTGATTTGTTGCAATTTCGATTTAATCTGGACTATAATTAAAGAATGTGTGCTTGTCATGCACATTGATAATTGAGAACAAGGATAGAAATTGAACAGAAAAGGAAAAGCTAGTATGAGGAGATCAGGAGGTGGGTTTGGAAGCCAATAATCTTGTGTTTGAGTAAAGGTTAATCTACATACATAGCAAACAGCATGCTGTGAGACATAATAAAAATTGACAAGGAATCACAGGAGAATTAGATCTCAAGCAGGAATTCAGTGCCAATACAGTGACACAGCTAGTGGAGTTGCAGCCAGTGATTTCAGTCTCTGAGGCTAATGTGAGAGTACCTTTCAGGAGGGTGAACACACAGAATGCATCCAGCCTGAAAGGGTAAGCTCGTTGAGTACTATAGACCTGAGCTGATCAACTGGCTGGAGTTTTTATCATTGTCTTCACCCTCTCACTTCAGTAGTCTGGGGTTTCCACCTGCTATAAAGCAGGCTTCAGTTATACTGATCTCTAAGAAGAATATGGTAACCTGCCTCTAAGACTGTCATCCAGTAGCATTTACATCCACTGTGATGAAATATTTTGAGAGGTTGATGATGAAACACATCAATTCCTGCCTGAGAACATACCAACTTGTCCTCTACTCTCCTCACTTTATACTGTGAGGCTAAATACAGATCCAATGCCATATTTAAGTTTGCTAACAACACCACTGTTGTTGACCGAATCAAAGTTGGTGAAGAATCGGCATATAGGAGGGAGATTGAAAATCTTGGTGAGCGATGCCAGAACAACAACCTCTCACTCAATGTCAGCAAGATTCAGAGGGGACACGCTCGTCTACAGCTGTTTTAATGACGTCCATTAGAACTATGGGGTATTAATTCAGATCTCTAGATAAGTGCTTGAACCTGACCCAGCCAATGACTCAGAGCAAATCCATAAGCACCCCTCTGCCTGCCATGACCTCCTCTTTGATGTCCTAATCTCTGCAGCTTTGCACTTTAGCCTCTGCCTAAACGTAGGCAGGAGAAGAACAGTCGAGTCATTCGATTTACCAAAACATGGTCTGGGAAAGGAACGGTAGGCATACCTTTATCTTAGTATAACAGTGGTACTACAGGTTATATGCTGGTGGTAATTGGGCAGGGTTTTCTTCAGTGGAAATGTCAGGTTATGATTTGAAATGCATTGGGATAGACTGTTTCTTGTTTACATTTAAATATATTTTAAGGCATGGGTTTCTATTTCCAACCTGACCTTGAGATATATATGCTTGAAATATACAGAGGCCTCTGGTGCAAAGTTTTCTTTTAACATTTTTTTTAACTCTACAACCCTGTTTCAAAATTGGAGTGGTTGAATGATAGGCAAGTGAAACTCACTGCCATAATCTCAAGTAACACCTTGACTGTTACTAACGTGACATTTTTTAGGGCAGGCTTCCTTTTGAAGTTTTCACTGAGAATACCAATGAATGGCATTAGGGTCAGCTTCAGATTTATACTGAGTCCGGGCCTTCAACTAATAACTCTGTGAAAGACTGAACACTCTATTAAGGGTCACAATCCCTCCCTTGTATTGTGAACTCAGAAGTCATATTGTTATTGTAATGTCACAGATAATGCATGAATTAATTAAATATCTTGCTAACTTTATGCTACTGTAAATTTTATGAATTCATAATCCCCATTTGAAATTTAATAGAATTTAATTCAGACAAGTGTGAGAAATTGTACTTTGAGAGATCATCGGGTATGCAGTTAATGGCAGGACACTTAAAACCATTAATCTATACTAGAAAAAAATAAAATCCAGTACAATTGGGAATCAAGAGAGTGTGATTAGCTGTAACCTGGTTATATAGAGACCTTGCAAAAAGTAAATGGGAAGAATCTCCTGCAATATTGTTTCCATTATAACCTATAAAATGCCTGATGACATTGAAGTCAGAAGAATTGTTGGGATATCAACTGGCACTCTGGAGGGATTGCCACCAGAAATCCCCAAAGTAATCCACATCATCTCAGGCACTTTTAGCTTTCCACCTTGCTGCCACTGGGAACCATAGCATAAGAACACTTGAATGAATAACTCAAGATAGTCTTTGATAAATAATGTCATATCTAGAAGCAAGTTTTTGAAACTTTGAAGTAAAATTTCATATCTGCTGGTCCTTATAGTCTTTGAATTAAAACAGAAAATGCTGAAAATATTCAGCTGGTCAGGTAGCATCTGCGGAGAGAAATCAGACACAGTATTTTACATCAATTTGATGAAGTACCTCAAGCACGCCTTATTGAGAAAGTAAGGAGGTATGGGATCTAAGGGGACCTTGCTTTGTAGATCCAGAATTGGCTTGCCCACAGAAGGCAAAGTATGGTTGTAGATGGGTCATATTCTGCATGGAGGTCGGTGACCAGTGGTGTGACTCAGGGATCTGTTCTGGGACTCCTTCTCTTCGTGATTTTTATAAATGACCTGGATGAGGAAGTGGAGGGATGGGTTAGTAAATTTGCCGATGACACAAAGGTTGGGGGTGTCGTGGATAGCATGGAGGGCTGTCAGAAGTTACAACGGGACATTCTTAGGATGCAAAATAGGGCTGAGAAGTGGCAGATGGAGTTCAACCCAGATAAGAGTGGAGAAATCGGGGACAAGAAGTCTTTTTTTTAAAAACACAGCTCAGGGAGAAGGGTCTGCACTGCGCAGGCACGTGACGTAGCGCGCCAAGGCTTAAAAAGAGATATTTTCAACAGTTCTTGTTTCAGTCGAAGCAAGCAGCTGAGAAGAAGGGAGTGAAGAAGCTGGGTAGAAAAAGTCTTTTTTTAAACACAGCTCAGGGTGAAGGGTCTGCACTACACAGGCGCGTGACATAGCGCGCTAAGGTTTAAAAACAGACCATCATATACAGCGGGCAGCGTTGTGAGCGGGCAGAAGAGTGAGAGGGAGCAGAGAGGGACGGCTTTGGTTCAACAGGCTTCGGCGAGAACAGGCAGAGGCGAAGGTAGGTTCCAGTAAGTTTTTTGTCCAGTTTGTTTCGAGTAGAGAGAATGCCAGGCAGGATGTTGGAATGCTCCTCTTGCAAGATGTGGGAAGTCAGAGAGCCCTCCGGTGTCCCTGACAATGACACTTGCAAGAAGTGCATCCAGCTGCAGCTCCTAACAAACTGTGTTAGGGAACTGGAACAGGAGCTGGATGACCTCCGGATCATTCGGGAGAATGAGGAGATTATAGATAGTAGCTACAGGGAGGTAGTTACGCCAAAGGAGCAGAGGACAGGAAATTGGGACACTGTCAGGTGAGGGAAGAGGAAAGGGCAGGCAGAGCAGAGTTCTCCTGTGGCCATTCCCCTCAACAACAAGTATACAGCATTGAATACTGTTGAGGGGATGACTTACCTGGGACAAGCTGCAGCAGCCAGATCTCTGGCACTGAGTCTGGCTCTGCAGTGCAGAAGGGAGGGGGGAAAAAGAGGAGAGCGGTAGTGATAGGGGACTCGATAGTTAGCGGTGCAGATAGGAGGTTCTGTGGTCGTGACAGAGAATCCAGGATGGTTTGTTGCCTCCTGGGTGCCAGGGTCAAGGATGTCCCTGATCGATTGCATGACATTCTGAAGTGGGAGGGTGATCAGCCAGACGTCGTGGTGCACATTGGTACCAATGACATAGTAAGGAAGAGTGAGGAGGTCCTGGAGAGTAAGTATAGAGAGCTTGGTAGGAAATTGAAAAGCAGGGCCTCGAGGGTGGTAATCTCAGGATTGCTACCTGTGCTATGTGCCAGTGAGGGTAAGAACAGGATGCTCTGGAGGATGAACAAGTGGCTGAGGAACTGGTGTAGGTGGCAGGGTTTCAGATTTCAGGATCATTGGGACCTCTCCTGGGGCAGGTGCGACATGTACAATAGAGACGGGTTACACTTGAAATTAAAGTGGATAAATCCCCAGGACATGACAGGGTATTCCCTTGGACCTTGAAGGAGACTAGTGCTGATATTGCAGGGGCCTTGGCAGATATATTTAAAATGTCGGTGTCTACGGGTGAGGTGCCGGAGGATTAGAGAATGGCTCATGTTGTTCCGTTGTTTAAAAAAGGATCGAAAAGTAATTCGGGAAATTATAGGCCGGTAAGTTTGACGTCGGTAGTGGGTAAGTTATTGGAGGGAGTACTAAGGGACAGAATCTACAAGCATTTGGATAGACAGGGACTTATTAGGGAGACTCAACATGGCTTTGTGCGTGGTAGGTCATGTTTGACCAATCTATTGGAGTTTTTCGAGGAGGTTACCAGGAAAGTGTATGAAGGGAAGGCAGTGGATGTTGTCTACATGGACTTCAGTAAGGCCTTTGACAATGTCCCGCATGGGAGGTTAGTTAGGAAAATTCAGTCGCTATGTGTACATGGAGAGGTGGTAAATTGGATTAGACATTGGCTCAATGGAAGAAACCAAAGAATGGTAGTAGAGGATTGCTTCTCAAGGTGGAGGCCTGTGACTAATGGTGTGCCACAGGGATCAGTGCTGGGTCCATTGTTATTTGTCATCTATATCAATGATCTGGAAAGCAGAAAGTGGAAAGCGGCCAGTGAGTGAGTGGGCCAGAGAAGGAGTGGAGCTTTGAGGCTTTGACTGGAGAGGCTTCGACGAGAAGAGGCAGAGGACAAGCTTGCTCGCAGTTAGTCTTTACAATGCCTCCTGAGACGGTGATGGGCCTCTCATGTGAGATATGGCAGTCTTGGGGGAATGCACGGCTGGGCGATCTGGAAGACCATGTAAGGAATCTGGAGCAGCAGCTAGATGACCTTCGACTCATAAGGGAGAATGAGGCAGTCATAGATGAGAGCTACAGGGAGGTAGTCACACCTAGGCTGTCAGAAGCAGATCGTTGGCTGACAGTCAGAGGGGGGAAAGCAAAGGTGAGCAGACAGGTAGTGCAGAGCACCCCTGTAGCCATTCCGCTGAATAATAAGTTTACCGTCCTGGATACTGTCGGCGGGGACGACAGACCAGGTGTGAGCCACGGTGGCAGGGCCTCCGGCACTGATTCTGACCCGGTGGTGCAGAAGGGTGGGACGGAGAAGAGGCTAGCGTCGTCATTGGAGACTCTATAGTCAGGGAAGCAGACAGGAGATTTTGTGGACGTGAGAAGGACACCCGCATGGTTTGTTGCCTCCCAGGTGCCAGGGTCCGGGATGTCTCTGACCGGGTGCATGACATCCTGGTACAAGAGGGAAAGCAACCAGAAGTCATAATACATGTTGGGATCAACGACATAGGCAGGAAGAGGGATGAGGTCCTGAAGTGTGAGTTTCGGGAACTAGGCAGAAGGCTGAAGAACAGGACCCCAAGGGGAGTGTTCTCAGGATTGCTGCCAGTGCTACGAGACAGTGATGGTAAGAATTGAAGGAGATTGCAATTGAATGCGTGGCTGAGGAGTTGGTGCAGGGAGCAGGGTTTTAGATTTTTGGATCAATGGGATCTCTTCTGGGTAAGGTGGGACCTGTACAGATTGGATGGGTTGCACCTGAACTCGAGGGGGAGCAATATCCTTGCAGGTAGGTTTGCTAGCATGGTTCAGGAAGTTTTAAACTAATTTGCAAGGGGGATGGGACACAGAGTGATAGAGCAGTGAAAGAAGTGCATGGAGTAAAGCCAGATCTAACATACAGAGATGTTTTGAGGAAAGAGAAGCAGAATAAATGGTGTAAAGACAGTAAGGTAGAAGGGCTGAAATGTGTTTATCTCAATGCAAGAAGCATCAGGAACAAAGGTGATGAACTGAGAGCTTGGATACATACATGGAATTATGATGTAGTGGCCATTTCAGAGACTTGGCTGGCACCAGGGCAGGAATGGATTCTCAATATTCCGGGATTTCAGTGTTTAAAAGGGATAGAGAGGGTGGAAAAGGGGTAGGAGGGGGGCATTACTGGTCAGGGATACTATTACAGCTACAGAAAGGATGGGTAATGTAGCAGGATCCTCTTTTGAGTCAGTATGGGTGGAAGTCAGGAACAGGAAGGGAGCAGTTACTCTATTGGGGGTATTCTATAGGCCCCCTGGTAGCAGCAGAGATACAGGGGAGCAGATTAGGAGGCAGATTTTGGAAAGGTGCAAAAATAACAGGGTTGTTATCATGGGTGACTTTAACTTCCCTAATATTGATTGGCACCTGATTAGTTCCAAGGGTTTGGATGGGGCAGAGTTTGTTAAGTGTGTCCAGGATGGACTCCTGTCACGGTATGTGGATAAGCAGACTAGGGGGAATGCCATACTAGATCTAGTACTAGGTAATGAACCGGATCAGGTTACAGATCTCTCAGTGGGTGAGCATCTGGGGGACAGTGATCACCGCTCCCTGGCCTTTAGCATTATCATGGAAAAGGATAGAATCAGACAGGACAGGAAAATTTTTAATTGGGGAAGGGCAAATTAGGAGGCTATAAGGCTAGAACTTGCGGGTGTGAATTGGGATGATGTTTTTGCAGGGAAATATACTATGGACATGTGGTCGATGTTTAGAGATCTCTTGGAGGATGTTAGGAATAAATTTGTCCAGGTGAGGAAGATAAAGAATGGTAGGGTAAAGGAACCACGGGTGACAACTGAGGTGGAAAATCTAGTCAGGTAGAAGAAGGCAGCATACATAAGGTTTAGGAAGCAAGGATCAGATGGGTCTATTGAGGAATATAGGGTAGCAAGAAAGGAGCTTAAGAAGGGGCTGAGAAGAGCAAGAAGGGGGCATGAGAAGGTCTTGGCGAGTAGAGTAAAGGAAAACCCCAAGGCATTCTTCAATTATGTGAAGAAAAAAAGGATGACAGGAGTGAAGGTAGGACCGATTAGAGATAAAGGTGGGAAGATGTACCTGGTGGCTGTGGAAGTGAGCGAGGTCGTCCCTTCGGTATTCACCAATGAGAGGGAACTTGATGATGGTGAGGACAATATGAGTGAGGTTGATGATCTGGAGCATGTTGATATTAAGGGAGAGGAGGTGTTGGAGTTGTTAAAATACATTAGGACGGTTAGTCTCCGGGGCCTGATGGAATATTCCCCAGGCTGCTCCACGAGGCGAGGGAAGAGATTGCTGAGCCTCAGGCTAGGATCTTTATGTCCTTATTGTCCACGGGAATGGTATCGGAGGATTGGAGGGAGGCAAATGTTGTCCCCCTGTTCAAAGAAGGTGGTAGGGATAGCCTGGGTAATTATAGACCAGTGAGCCTTACGTCTGTGGTTGGAAAGCTGTTGGAAAAGATTCTTAGAGATAGGATCTCTGGGCATTTAGAGAATCATGGTCTGATCAGGGACAGTCAGCATGGCTTTGTGAAGGGCAGATTGTGTCTAACAAGCCTGATAGAGTTCTTTGAGGAGGTGACCAGTTATATAGATGAGGGTAGTGCAGTGGATGTGATCTACATAGATTTTAGTAAGGCATTTGACAAGGTTCCACATGGTAGGCTTATTCAGAAAGTCAGAAGGCATGGGATCCAGGGAAGTTTGGCCAGGTGGATTCAGAATTGGTTTGCCTGCAGAAGGCAGAGGGTCATGGTGGAGGGAGTACATTCAGATTGGAGGATTGTGACTAGTGGTGTCCCACAAGGATCAGTTCTGGGACCTCTACTTTTCATGATTTTTATTAACAACCTGGATGTGGGGTAGAAGGGTGGGTTGGCAAGTCTGTAGACAACACAAAGGTTGGTGGTGTTGTAGATAGTGTAGAGGATTGTCAAAGATTGCAGAGAGACATTGATAGGTTGCAGAAGTAGGCTGAGAAGTGGCAGATGGAGTTCAACCTGGAGAAGTGTGAGGTGGGTACACTTTGGAAGGACAAACTCCAAAGCAGAGTACAAAGTAAGTGGAGGGATACTTGGTAGTGTGGAGGAGCAGATGGTACATGTCCACAGATCCCTGAAAGTTGCCTCATAGGTGGATAGGGTAGTTAAGAAAGCTTATGGGGTGTTAGCTTTCATAAGTCGAGAGATAGAGTTTAAGAGTCGCGATGTAATGATGCAACTCTGTAAAACTCTGGTTAGGCCACACTTAGAGTACTGTGTCCAGTTCTGGTCGCCTCACTATAGGAAGGATTTGGAAGCATTGGAAAGGGCACAGAGGAGATTTACCAGGATGCTGCCTGGTTTAGAGAGTATGGATTACGATCAGAGATTAAGGGAGCTAGGGCTTTACGCTTTGGAGAGAAGGAGGATGAGAGGAGACATGATAGAGGTGTACAAGCTAATGAGAGGAATAGATAGAGTGGATAGCCAGTGCCTTTTCCCCAGGGCACCACTGCTCAATACAAGAGGACATGGCTTTAAGGTAAAGGGTGGGAAGTTCAAGGGGGATATTAGAGGAATGTTTTTTACTCAGAGAGTGGTTGGTGCATGGAATGCACTGCCTGAGTCAGTGGTGGAGGCAGATACACTAGTGAAGTTTAAGTGACTACTAGAGAGGTATATGGAGGAATTTAAAGTGGGGGGCTTATGTGGGAGGCAGGGTTTGAGGGTCAGCACAACATTGTGGGCCGAAGGGCCTGTACTGTGCTGTACTATTCTATGTTCTATGTTCTATGTTCTATCTGGATGATAATGTGGTAAACTGGATCAGCAAATTTGCTGATGATACAAAGACTGGAGGTGTAGTGGACAGTGAGGAAGGTTTTTCAAGGCTTGCAGAGGGATTTGGACCAGCTGGAAAAATGGGCTGAAAAATGGCAGATGGATTTTAATACAGACAAGTGTGAGGTATTGCATGTTGGAAGGACAAACCAAGGTAGAACATACAGGGTAAATGGTAAGGCACTGAGGAGTGCAGTAGAACAGAGGGATCTGGGAATACAGATACAAAATTCCCTAAAAGTGGCATCACAGGTAGATAGGGTCATAAAGAGAGCTTTTGGTACATTGGCCTTTATTAACCAAAGTATTGAGTATAAGAGCTGGAATGTTATGATGAGGTTGTATAAGGCATTGGTGAGGCCGAATCTGGAGTATTGTGTTCAGTTTGGGTCACCAAATTACAGGAAGGATATTAGTAAGGTTGAAAGAGTGCAGGGAAGTTTTACAAGGATGTTGCCGGGACTCAGTTTCAGAGAAAGGTTGAATAGGTTTATTCCCTGGAGCGTAGAAGAATGAGGGGAGATTTGATAGAGGTATATAAAATTATGATGGGTATAGATAGAGTGAATGCAAGCAGGCATTTTCCACTGAGGCAAGGGGAGAAAAAAACCAGAGGACATGGGTTAAGGGTGAAGGGGGAAAAGTTTAAAGGGAACACCAGTGGGGGCTTCTTCACACAGATTGTGGTGAGAGTGTGGAATGAGCTGCCAAACGAGGTGGTAAATGCGGGTTCTTTTTTAACGTTTAAGAATAAATTGGACAGATACATGGATGGGAGGTGTATGGAGGGATATGGTCCGTGTGCAAGTCAGTGAGACTAGGCAGAAAATGGTTTGGGCATTCAGCCTGTTTTCTGTGCTGTAGTTTTTCTATGGTTTCTAAGTGAGAGGTGGTTCATTTTGGCAGGTCAAATATTATGGCATAATATAGTATTAATGGTAAGAGTCTTGGCAGTGTGGAGGATCAGAAGGATCTTGGGGTCTGAGTCCATAGGACACTCAAAGCTGCTGTGCAGGTTGACTGTGGTTAAGAAGGCATACGGGGCATTGGCCTTCATCAACCGTGGGATTGAGTTTATGAGCCGAGAGATAATGTTACAGCTATATAGGAGACTGGTCAGACCCCATTTGGAGTATTGTGCTCAATTCTGGTCTCCTCAGTAAGGGAAGGATGTGGAAACTATAGAAAGGATGCAGAGGAGGTTTACAAGGATGTTGCCTGTATTGGGGTGTGTGCCTTATGAGAATAGGTTGTGTGAACTTGGCCTTTTCTCCTTGGAGCAACGGAGGATGAGTGGTGACCTGATAGAGGTGTATAAGATGATGAGAGGTATTGATTATGTGGATAGTCAGAGGCTTTTTCCCAGGGCTGAAATGGCTAGCACGAGAGGGCACAGTTTTAAGGTGCTTGGAAGTAGGTACAGAGGAGATGTCAGGGTTAAGTTTTTTATGCAGAGAGCGGTGAGCGTGTGGAATGAGCTGTTGGAGCCGATGGTGGAGGTGGATATGATAGGGTCTTTTAAGAGACTCTTGGATAGTTGCATGGAGCTTAGAAAACTAGAGGGCTATAGGTAACCCTAGGTAATTTCTCAAGTAAGTACATGTTCGGCCGAAGGGCCTGTATTGTGCTGTAAGTTTTCTATGTTTGCATCAATAATCTTTATTCTGACTAGTTCTGGTACAAAATAGAATGGCTGGCTATCTAATTCATTGAATTAACTTCTGAGATCAAACAACTGCAAAGTGCCTTGTCAGATTACGAGGTGATTTTTCTCAAGTTTAAGTTGGGTTTCATTGGCACAAGGAGGAATGCCAAAAACAGAAAGGACAGAGTAGCAGTTGAAATGGCAGTTAAATGACAGGCAATTGGAAGTGCAGGGCATTCATGCAGACTGAATGGAGATATTCAGCAAAGTGATCACCAAACCTGCATTTGGATTCTTCACTGTAAAGACCACTTTGCAAGCAAACATATTTTTATGCCAATGTAATTTTAAGGGTTACATAGGACATTCCACCATAACTATGACTATTTAGTGTCAGTAAAAGCTTCATTAAATCAGAAAACTCGTTTATTATTGTTGCATCTTCTGAGGTCCAGTGAAAAACTTGTCTTGCAGACAGTCCAAGCAGACTGATTCATTAAAATGGTGCATTGAGGTAGTATGAGATAAAATGATAAGAGAGCAGAATAAAGTATTGCAATATGCATAAATTACAGTGCAAGTGGAGAGTAAGATGCTAAGTCACATGAGGTAGATCGTGAGTTCGAATATGTTAAATCAATCAAGTTATAGCACAGGGATAGAAGCTGTTCTTCAGCCTGGTGGTACATGCACTCAGTCTTTTGTATCTTCTGCTTGATGGGAGGGAGGAGCAGAGGGAATCTTCAGCATGGATGGGATATTTAATTATGCTGGTTGCATTACTGAAGCAGTGAGGATTGTCGACAGAATCCATGGAGGGGTGGCTGGTTTCCATGACATCCTTTTCATGAAGAAGTAACATTTTCAGTGTTTTTTTTCACTGTGAGAATGATGTTCATTGACTTGAATTATATGTCTATTCAGTAATTTTTGGGTAATAAACACTTTAGTACGCCCCACTGAGCAGCAGAATATAAATGTCAGCAACTTTTGGATTTCCAAGCTTAAGTGCACCAGTGCTGATGCCAGAAGTTGCTATCAGTTTCATGGATTAATGTTGGCAAACGCTGACAGCTTCCCGATCATTATATCCACACATTTGGCCCGTGTTGCCTATTTTGGAGCCAGAAAATGAGCAAAGTGAATGACAATTTTATGTCCAGCACAACGTAACGATCTTAAGCATATTAAAAAGTCATATTAATCTGTCATTTATCTACCTTCTATGAGTTATAAAGTCAGTAAAGATTTTCACTGGTGGCTCTTGCTGAAGAGGAAATCAGAATTAACCGATCCAGCAAAAAAAACTTTCTTGTATTAGGCCATTCTTGACAATTTAGATTTTGACTTGGCATCCTAGATTCTGCTCATATTGCTGTTAAAAAAAAACTATTATTTCCTGAACCAATTACATTTCCAATACTGCTCACCAATGCAACATCAGAGCCTTGAAACTTCTTAATTAAATTTAACTGGGAAAACCTCTACAATATGCCAAACCACTAAACTTAATGTAGTGTTAAATTCCCTGCTTTGCATTGCAGTACCTATTAAAGGCTCAGAATGCAATGTGAAGAGGTAGTACTGCCATACATTTGAGGAGGAAATCTCTGATCAATCCTTGACTGGTTTCCAACATCAAATACTATTGCACTGGTAAGTAGCTCTATCCAAACTAATTGGCAGAACTACAATGCGATAGACATGAATAAGAAGGAAGTAGTGAGCTGTTTACTCACTGATCTGACAAATCACATTCAGCAGAAACAAAAATTGTGAAGGTTGAGGATTATTGCTTCAGGCAATGCTCAAAAGTTCCAGCATGAGACAAGAGAAAGCATTATAAAATAAGAAAATGAAAACTAAAGGAGAAATGGAATGAACTGAGGCCATTCAGCCCATCTCATCTTTGAAAAACAAAATTCTTGCCATAAAGAAAATTGCACCACACAATGCAGCATAAAATAGTTCTGGTCATATTTGCTGAAGATAACTGCATGAATTCCTCTTATGCCTGCATTTCTAAAGGGGAAGTCATCAGTAGCTCCAACCACAACTCAAAGTCTGACGTCAAAAAAGAAAATGCTCAAATCACTTGGTATTTTCTACTTTTTAAAAAAATTTCAGATCTCTAACCTTCAATCATTTTTTTTATTTTCACAGCAAGAAGTCATTCTACAATAGGAACAGCACTGACAAACAGGCAGTGGGGAGAGTTCCCTATTTCACTGACAGCAACCTTGATATTCCAGTGAAGGAGGGGACAGTATGAGGGAAATCTTGAACATGAAGGAGCTCAGGAACCACCAAGAGCGAATGGGTTGATCTGACCAGAGAGAACAATATTCAGAGTGATATCCCAGGATCCTACTACTGTGGCTGAATGACTCAGTGTTTTCTGCCAGCACAAACACAACTACATTGATACATATTCCACCAGTCTAACAGTAGGACACAAATCTCATTCCAATACACTTCCTATAACTTCAAGAGCTGCATGCATATCCCATATGTAATACATTTTCAGCTATTCAGAAATGGAAGGAAGCATAAACACACCTTCACCATATCGACATTCCTGCCTCCATCTCAAGGGAGGACTTTGCTTGCATTTGCAGACTGCGCTCAGCAAACTGGAGGGTTAAGGGAATAGTCCACTGTTTTTACATGTTCATATGCTTGCAGCAATTGATTCCTTAATGTTGTTATAGTCGACTTGGGGGTTGGCGGGGGGGGAGGTGGTGGTAATGAAGAGAAGCTCCCACTACCTACTCCAAATGGCATGTGTCTCAAATAGCCTCTGACAAAGAAGTCCAGCTCCTAACCCTCATATGCGGCTCAGCTACTAAGCCTAGCAGAACCGTTTCTGTGAAAGGTGCAAAGTAGGGCTCCTGGCCCCTTAAAACCAGTCACTTCAGGCAAATGGGGCTCATCCGCCATGGTTGACAACTCATCTAGGAAAAGGAAAACTCTGATCTCAAACTTGCACTGTCTTGCATCTATACTGACTCATGGAGAAGGCTTCAGGACTAAACCCCAAGGAAAAATCCAGAGATGGAGTCTCGAAGGCAGTCCTACATTGAGTCGAACACTGACTGACAAACAACACCTGGGACACTATGGTACTGAAATATATGTGTCCCTGTCATTCCTTTGGATTCATCAACTGTGTGGAGATGGGGAGCTTGCTACATGGGCAACAGACCGCTCTCCATATCGCAGTATCCTAGCTTGCGTACCATGTAGACAGCTGGATCGACCCTGAACAATGGAGGGCCTCAAAATAATCGCAGCAAACCTGCAGGAAGAGTGGATGACTGGGCCTACGCTAACAGACTGGAATGTTGTGCCAAACGGCAGTATGCATTTTACAATATATTCTCAGAGTGCACTATGCAGTTTATAATATAATCACAGAATAAGCTGAAAAATTGTAATTCCTTCTCCTGACATACAATGATAGCCAAACCTTTAGAAGGCTTCATATTCGTATTCCATCAGAAGACTGTGATGAACAGAATTACTGCAGTCAGGACAGGGCTACAGTCAGGTCCAAGATGTTACACTTGGACATACAGGTGTAAATAAGGGCAAAACATTCAGGAAGGGTAAGCTGCACATTTACTAGGAGTTGTGCTTCATTGTCTCATGTGTGGACTAACCCCAGGGTAGTAATGAAATGTGAAGACATTGGATTATGGCCAAGAAGACTGTAGAAAAAGGGCAAGGTGTTTGAGTTCCAATTCTTAAATAAAGATGACTAAAATCTCTTAAGTTCAAGCAGAGACGTTTGACCATGGAATTAAAATAAATATCGTTTGTTGTCATTTATAGAAGTACCTAGCCAGAAATTTTTGCACAGCTGGCAGTAATCATACAGCAAAGGCAGGGAAAGTTTTTCAGTCCATCTTGTGATGAGAGAGCTAGGTGAGGATGTTTAGAACGCAAGAGCTGGACTACCTGAAACTAGAATTGAAACACGATATGAGACCGAAATCCTAAGACTGTGTTCTAAACCAGATGCTAGACAAGAATTCAAAATTGAGGTGATGATTGAGCACTGAACCTCAGTTCGGATGTTCTTTAAATATTAAAATCCAGGTGCCAAAACATGGCGCCAATTTGCAGGATAGACCTGCACCTTTGAAAGAGTTGTGCCAGCTATCCATATCCTGGGAAATTAGTGTGTCCAAATCCCGGAACCTGGCGTGGTTGGGTGCATGCAATAACACAAATTCTGCTTATAACCAGATTACTAATTGATTGGCTACATTGAATAATGTTATAAATAGACCATTATGCTGTATTTTCCATTTTATTACTCAGAATGTAGATAAAAAGCAAATACTTTTAAAAATAAGCATTCTAAAGAAATAAGCAAGATTGAAAATGTATAGACTTTGAAAGCACATGTGAAAAGGAAAGCCTGTAATTATTTTCCTTGCTGCCTACACAGAGTGAATATAGGAAAATTAGAAAATAGAACATAAAACAGCACAACGAGGGAACTGGCCCTTCAGCCCATTATATCTGTGTCAAGCACGATGCTAAATTAAAATCAGAATCAGAATCTGGTTTAATATCACCAGCAAATTAGTGATAAGTTTGTCATTTGCAAAGTAGTGTAAAAAGAACAAAATAAAAGAGAAAAAATAGCGAGGCAGCATACATGGGTTCATTGTCCATTCAAAAATTGGATGGTGGAGGGGAAGAAACTATAACCTAAATATTTTGTGTGTGTCTTCAGGTTCCCTATAATTTCCTCCTTTCTGGACATATCATCCATATCTCTTCAATTCTTGCATGTTCATGGGTCTATCTAAAGGTCTCTTGAAGAACTCCATCTTATCAGCTTCCAGTACCTTCCCTGGCATTACATCCCAGGGAACTGCCACAATCTATGTAATCTCACACATTTATTTTAATTATACCCCTTCATCTTAAATGTGTATACTCTCATGTTTGGCATTTCTACTATGGGAAAAAAATTCTGGCAGTCTATCCTATCAATGGTTCTCATAATTAAAATAATTCTATCAGGTTTCCGCTCACCCTCTAACACTCCAAAGAAAATCATCCGAGTCTATCCAAACTCTGCTTACAGCTGGTACCGTCTAACCCAGACAGCAAACACCATTACTTCCTGACTTAAGTACTCAATGCCCTAAGCAGTGAAGCCTGTATGTCATTCTCTTTTACCAGGTGGTGAGGAGGAAAATGTCCATAAGGAACCTTACTTAATTACCCAACAATCTGAATTAGTGAATGAAAAATATGGTGGAATCTCAGCACATTTCCCCTACCTCCTTCCTCTCTGTTCACATTCATAGGAAATCCAATAACCTGTATCCATTGGATTGTATAATGTGACAATACCAACAATAAAACAATATTAATTTTTCATGTGTTGACAGACCTGTTGTGCTTCTTTGACACTTTCTGTATAAAACAAGAAGGAGATTATTTTTTCTGATTTTGTGATTTTATTAATTTCTCTTGTACTTCGGTTCCCTTACATTTTTTGACAAGGACCATCATCGCCATGGGAGACAAATACAACTATGCAATGGCAGTAATAACAGAAAAAAGTTGATTTATTAGCCAAGTTTCTAATTTCTTTCGGTAACAAGATCGAACAGTCTGAATTGAATTCTCTCTTCCAACGTGCAACAAGTCTAACAATTGTGATAATGACAGAATGGTAAGAGGTGATTAATTGATTTTAATCTTCTTATAAGCTTCATCTTACACAGCAGAATATCTATCAGAACAAACACATCAATATGCTGCTTCATGAACTCAGAAAAAGAGAGGGCATCACAACATCTACTTTAACAGGAAAACATTACACAGGACTGTCATCAGGCAAAAATTGATAGTTGATATGAAGGTGGTGACATAAGGATACCTGACTAAATCCTGAATCACAGAGCTTGGTTCTAAGGCGAGGGGAAGATCAGTTAGGAAAAAGGGGAGGTATTTAAGAAAATAATTTGAGAGTTTAAGAAATAGATAAGCGAACAAGTGTTCATGAGCTGTGAATAAACTGGGGTAGAGAGCACTGAATGTACCATTAATTGGAGCAGACTTGTTGAAGGATGCTAGTGTGGCAAGGAACAAGGATACGAACGAAATTTAGCATGTGCATGAGAATTTCAAAATTGAGATATTAGTGTACAGGAGTCAATGCAGGTGACAGAACAATAATGTGTAAATGGATAATGTGGGTTTTGTATATGAGAATTTTAGATGAGAGCCAATTAATTTTGGGGAGGGTAGGTTAACATCAGGTGCTGTATAGAATATACAAGTGTTAAAATATTCAGGATGAAGACTTCTACAGTAAAAGTGCCGGGCTTAGATATTTCTCCTTATTTTGCTATTAAACAATGTAATGGGTCTCTCTAATGTTACTTGAGAGAATCACTAACGTTCAAGAAAATTCTCTTTCTTTCTAGTCTTGGTGAAGGGTCTAGGCCAGAAATATCAGCTGTTTACTCATTTTCATCAATGTTGCTTGGCCTGTCGAGTTCCTTCAGCATTTATGTGTCTTGTGTAAAATGCTCACAGATGAAATCCTTGCAGCCAGCTAGTACAGGAGCATTAAATTGTACAATTACAGACACTTCCTTGGTTACAAACATTTAACCCATCGATATCTCATACGCACAAATGAGCTTCAATGAATTTTATCAAACTTAAGTGAGAACTGGTCCTGAAAAAAGAAAACTATTAACATGTAACCTCCACCACAGTATGCAGGCACCATTGTTCTTTAAGTATAAAGGCTGTCAGTTTCAACGGGGGTAGGTTGTGGCACAATTAAGGGAATTGCTTTGGAAACTAACTTCTGCAACAATAGTCTATTAAACAATATAACATCCATTGATATTTTAGCCAATTGAAAACAACCATTAATTCTATAGCATTGCAGACAGGGGAAGATGATAAATAAATGTTCATGTTAAAGCCATCTATTACAACATTGTGGTGTTTCTTTACCATATCGAGTTGATTGTTGAGGATTTTCCAACTTAGATAAAAATATCTAATAGACTGCGTTAAGAACCTAGTACTGTACATTTTTCTAGCTGCGTGGGAATATTGCCACTGTGCTACTAAATGAATAAAGATCAAAGAAAAATGAAGGCAGGATAGGGTCATGGGGAGTTTAGTGAGTGAATACTCCCAGGGCCAGAGGAATCTCTATAGGCTGTTAAAGTATATAACCACCTTCCTTCCACAGGGGAGTGATGGCAACAAGAACTCTTCAGGGCTGGAACCAGATACTCCTTTGCCAGGGAATGCCCCTCTCTGGTTTTGCAAGGACATGAATTCTACCCCTGAAAGCCTGCTCTTCAGAAAAGACGAAAGTACAAGTAAGTGCATGTGATCAGAATCAGAATCAGAATTCGGATTCTTGTCAGCGACCTAGAATAACAAAAATAAATAAATAAACAGTGTAGAAGACGAATAACAAGGTATTGTTCATGTGTTCATGGACCATACAGAAATCTGATGTCAGAAGGGAAGAAGTAATTTCTAAATCATCAAAAGAGTTTCTGCAGGTTGGTAACATGAAGAGGGTATATCATAGATGGTGAGGGCTATAAATTATTAATGCAGTCCCCTTGATGGAAGTTGAAAGTTTGCATAATGCATAACAGAAAAGTACTAAGCAGAATGAAAATCTTCCAAAAAAATTAAACAAAATGTATTGACAGGTACTAAGAAAATTGTTTGCAAAGTCAGAAACACTGACTTTGATTTCTGTGGAATTATGGCATCAAAGGTTATGCAGAGAAAGCTGGGGAATGGGGCTGAGGAGGGGGAAAAGGGTCAGCCATGATTAAGTGACGGAGCAAACCCAATAGGCCAAATGGCCTGATTCTACTCCTATGTCTTATGGTCTTATGGTCTAACTCTGAAGTAATCCACAACCTATGCACTCACTTTCAAGAACTCTGCAAGTTATGTCCTCAGTATTATTTATTTATTTACAGTTGCACAGTTGTCTTCTTTGGCACATTGGTTGTTTTTGGTGTTTGTGTGTAAATAGTGTGTAATTGATCATATTGTCTTTGTTGTACTGCGAATGTCTGTAAGAAAATGATTCTCAATGAAATATATGATGACGTATACGTACCTATTAAAACTTTACTCTGAACTGGAAAGCACCATGATTTTTAAAGGCAAGTTTTGATGAAGGGGATATGGGTATCATTTGGGAAAATTGAACTTTGCTCAATATTGCAAGAAATTTGATTAGGCAACGTTTCAATGCATATAGAATCAAGTGCAAGATGTGTGAGTCTTGGACAAAATAGAACAAAAAAGATCAGTAACAAACTAAGCTAAGCAATCATAAACATAATCATGTGTTGCTCCTGGAAGCCTGTCATACCCAAATTGGTTGCCGTATTGCTTGCACTTCAAAAATGTACTAAACTGGATGTAAGTGCTTTCAGAAATCTTAAAAGATATAAAAACTACTTCATAAATGTATGTACTTCCTTCTTTCATTCATGCAGGAATGATTCAAGAAACTGAAAAAGTGAGCTTCAAGAAAAATGTAAAGGGATTTGGAAAGTGATGACAATACAAGAAATTTTGGGAAGGGATGTTGGGTTGGGAAAGGAATGGCCGCATGCAAAGTCTTTTGGAAAGAAAGACCTATAAAGCAGAAAATAGAAGCTCAACAACATCAAGACTTAGATAATTTAACATTGAAAATATTCTATCAACACAGTTTCAAACATTCACATTTGACAATAGAAGAAGAATTTTCTGAGACTATAGACTTTGAATATCAATTTGATTCCTCATCTCCAAGTGTAACTTGAGTACATAGAACACACAGCACTACAGCCCAGTCTAGGCCACTTTGGCCCATGACGTTGTGCTGACCTTTTAACCTACTCCAAGATCAATTTAACATTTCCCTCCTACATAACCCTCCATTTTTTTCTTGTCCAGGTGACTATCCAAGAGTTTTTTAAATGTCCCTATTGTAGATCCCTGAACCACCACTCTGGCAGCATAGAGTAGATAATGAGTAGAAAGACAACGAATCTTTCACAGCCTCAGTCATCCTCATACACCACATCAGTCATTCTCTCTCCAACAGCAGCTATTGAGACATGATCATTTGTGTCAATTCTTTATGACGCCTCCCTCCACTTTCTAATCCATTTCGGGAGGCAAACTGTCAACCAACATCTTTTATAAACCTGCTGACTTCCTTATTTATCTCGACAATACCGCTTCTCACCCTACCTCCTGTAAAAATGCTATTCCCTTTTCTCAGTTTCTTTACCTCCACCGCATTTGTTCCCAGCATGCGCTTTCCATTCCTCCTTCTTTAAAGAATGGGGTTTCCCTCCCTCCACTATTGATGCTGCCCAAACCCACATCTTCCCCCATTTCCTGCACATCCACACTCACCCCATTATCCCACAGCCTTCACAGTGATAGAATTCCTTATGTCCATCTACCATCCTATCAGGCTCCACATCCAACACATTATCCTCTGCAACTTCCACTGTCTCCAAAGAGATCCTATCACTAAACACATCCTTACTTCTCTGCTTTCTACATGGATTGCTTCCTCCACGATTTCCTTGTTCATTCAGAATCAGAATCATGTTTAATATCAGCGGTATATGTCATGAAATTTGTTGAGTTTAATAACAGAAAAAACTGAATTACAGTAAACTAAGCTATATATAATAGTTAAATAAGCAGTGCAAAAATGCAAAATTAAAGTAGTGAAGTAGTATTCATGGGTCCAATGTCATTTCGGAAATTGGATGGCAAAAGGGAAGAAGCTATTCCTGTATCATTGAATATGGGCTTTTAGGCTTCTGTACCTCCTTCCTGCTGGTAGCATTGAGAAAAAGGCATGACCTGGGTGATGGGGGTCCTTAATGATCGACGCCACTTTTTTGAATCATCGCTCCTTGAAGATGTCCTGGATACTATGGAGGCTTGTGCTCATGCTGGAGCTGACTAAGGTTACAACTTTCTGTACCTTATTTACATCCAGTGCAGTGTATCAGACAGTGATGCAGCCAGTTAGAATGCTGTCCACAGTATATCTGTAGAAACTTGCGAGTGTCTTTGGTGATATACTAAATCTCCTCAAACTCCTAATGAAATATAGCCATGCTTTCTTTGTAGCTGCATCAATATGGGTCCAGAATAGATCCTCTGAGCTATTGACACCCAGGAACTAGAAATTGCTCACTCTTTCTACCTCTGATCCCTCTATGAGGCTCTTGTGTGTTTCCTTGTGTTACCCTTTCTAAAGTCCACAATCAGTTCTTTGGTCTTAATAATGCTGATTGCAAGGTTGTTGCTGTGATACCTCTCAACAAGCTGATATATCTCGCACTTGTACAGCCTCTCTTCTCTCAATGAAATTTTGCCAACAATGGTTGTATCATCAGCAAATTTATAGATGACATTTGCGTTGTGCCTAGCCACACAGTTATGGGTGTAGAGAGAGTAGAGCAGTGGGCTAAGCACACATCCTGGAGGTGCACCAATATTGATTGTCAGTGACGTGGACATGTCATTTCTGATCCACACAGATTGTGGTCTCCTGGTTAGTAAGTCTAAGATTTAGTTGCAGAGGGAGATACAGATGCCAGGTTCTGGAGCTTTAGTTCAGAACTGTAGGAATGATTGTCTTAAATACTGAGCTATATTCAGTAAACAACATCCTGACATAGGTATTTGTATTGTCCAGGTGATCCAAAGCTGTGTAAAGAGCCAATGAGATCACATCCGCCATAAAGCTATTGTGGCGACAGGCAAACTGTCATGGGTCCTGGTCCCAGCTGAGACAGGAGTTAATTCTAGCCATAACAAACTTCTATTACCACAGATTTCAGCACGACGGGATTGACCGCCATTAAGGCAGCTCACCCTGCTCTTCCTGGGCACTGGTATAAATGTGGCCCTTTTGAAGCAAGTGGGAACTTCCGATTGTAGCAATGAGAGATTGAAAATATCTTTGAACATCCCTGCTGGTTGGTTGGCAAGGTTTTCAGAGCCCTACCAGGTAATCCATCAGGGCCTGTCACCTTGCAATGGTTCACCCTCTTGAAAGACAGCCTGATATCGGTCTGTAAGACAGAGATCACAAGGCCACTGGGTACGGCAGGGATCCTCATACCATCCTTTTATTCTCCCTTGCAAAAATTGCATAAAAGGCATTGAGTTCATCTGGGAGGGAAGCATCACTGCCATTCATGATGTTAGGTTTCGCTTTGCAGGAAGTAATGGCCTGCAAACCCTGACAGAGTTGATGTACATCTAATTCCGCCTCCAACCTCATTCAGATTTGTTCTTTTCCTCTCCCTGTTTTTCTTGTACAGACCTGGATCACTAGACTTGAATGTCACAGATCTAGCCCTCAGCAGACAATGGATCTCCCGGTTCATCCAGGGCTTTTGGTTTGGGTGTGTACAGTATGTTCTCGTAGGCACACCCTCATCCACACAGGTTTAAATGAAGTCAGTGACAGCTGTTGCATAATCATTCAGATTCAAAGATGAATCCCAAAATACAGTCCAGTCCACTGACACAAAACATCCTGTAAGTGCTCCTACACCTCCCCTGAACATACCTTTTTTGTCTACACTATGGGTGCTGCAGTCTTCAGTCTCTGCCTACACCGATGTATACAGATGTGCTCAATGCCTTTTATCGATGTTTTGAAAGGGAGAATAAAAGGATAGCTGTGAGGATCCCTTTAAGACATTTTCAAGCTGGCATGGTTAAAATCGCCGGAAATTATGATGAATTTATGATGAATCAGGATGCATTGTTTCATGCCGGTCGATTACGTTGCTCAGTTTGTCTAGAGCCTGTTTTACGCGGGCTGGAGGTGGGATGTACACCACTGCCAAGATGATGGCTGAAATCTCTTATGTCTAATAAAATAGATGACACTTGATTGGGAAGTATTCCCTCCCCACTACTGCCCTCCTGGCACTTAACCCTGCAAGCAGCCTAAGGCTACACCTGCCCATACACTTCCTCCCTCACCTCTGTTCCATGCTCCAGGCAGTCCTTCTAGGTGAGGGAACACTTCACCTGCAAATCTGCTGGGGATGTTTATTGTGTCTGATGCTCCCAATATAGCCTCCCTTACATCGGTGAGGCCCGTCATAAGTTGGGGGGCTGCTTGGTCAAGCACCTCTGCACCATCTGCCATAAGTGGGACTTCCCAGTGGCCAAACGTTTTAATTCCGATTCCAATTTCCATAGTGATTTGTCAGTCCACCGCCTCCTCTTGTGTCAAGAAGAGGCTACCCTCAAAGTGGGGGAACAACACTTTATATTCCATCTGGGTATCCTCAAACCTGATGGCATGAATATTGATTTCTCCTTCCAATAAACAAATTTCCCCACTATCCCTTTATTCCCCACTCTGATCTTTTTGATCTTTGAGCTCTTCTCACCTTTCTATTACTTTCCCCCAGGTCTCCATCTCCTTCCCTTTCTCATATGATCCACTCTCCTCTCCTATCAGATCCCTTCTTCTCTAGTCTTTGACCTTTTCCACGTACCTGGCCTATCACTTTCCCTGCCTTCCCCTTCCCCACCTTTTGTTATAGTGTCTGCCCTGTTCCTTCTCAGTCCAGAAGAAGAGTCGTGGCGTGAAAAGTTGATTACCTATTCATAGAATATAGAATATTAAAACACAGGAACAGGCCATTCAGCACACAAATTTGCGCCAAACTAGCTAAAAAGCAAGTCAAAAACACCCAAATGCTAATCAAAGGTTCAAAAGTTCAAAGGTTCAAAGGTTCAATTTAACGTCAGAGAAATGTATACAATATATATCCTGAAATGCTTTTTCTTCACAAACATCCACGAAAACAGAGAAGTGTCCCAAAGAATGAACGACAGTTAAACGTGAGAACCCCAAAGTCCCCCCAAGCTCCCCCCTCCCACACTTAAGCGGAAGCGAGCAATGATTCCCCCCCCCCGGCAAAAAAAATGCACCCACTATTGAGCACAAGCGCGAGCTAGGCGATAGCAAAGGCACAGACCTTGCAGTTACCACAAAGACTATCGTAATTCATTCGGCATTCGGCAACCCACAGGTTCTCTCTCTCCCTAATAAGGGAGAGGGAGGTGTTCCCCATTTTCACAGCGAAAGGGAGGCATAACAACAACCCACTGGTTTACGATGTTAAAAAGTCTGTTTCATTGCTTTTTACGAGCTCTGTGTCCGAAGATCACAGAGATCTTGCGTCTTTGGGCCAACAGCAAAACATTTTCTGGCTTCTCCAACAACACATGAGTCTCTTGCCGTGATAGCGACCCTCGATCCGAATGTCTCCAGAGCACCGAGATCTTAGGCTTCCAAACATGAGGCCGCCTCTCAGGCCGAACCCTTGGCGTGCCAAACAACGGCCGGTTGTGAAACCCCAAGAGCGGGTCCCATTCCCACAAAGAACCAAAGTCTGCATGTAACTCCAGGTCAGGGTCTTCAAAAGAAAGCTGAAAAGAAAAAATAGAGATATTAAAGATGGAAGCAGAGCTGTTTGCAAAGATGCAAGCAAAGGAGTCTCCGTTTAGCACCATCTTAACTCTGCCTCTGCCATCCATCCTACCTACACCATGGCCATATCCTGCCATCTTCCTTACATCCACGTACCTTTTCAAATGTCTCTTAAAAGCCTTTAATATATTTGTCTCTATCACCTTACCAGGTAGTGCATTCCAGGCATCCACGACTCTGAGTAAAAAAACATTTATTTCTATGGATGCTGCCTGACCTGCTGAGTTCTTCCAGCATTTTGTATGTGTTGCTCTGGACTTCCAGCATCTGCAGACTTCCTTGTGTTTTTTTTTATTCTTAGTGATGTTTCTGACTGTTTCTTACAGAAATTACTACAGAGACCAGCAGATCACCCTCCCCCCCCCCCCCCAATATCACTCTAACATTGCTACGGTGAATATGATTTTCAAACAATTTGTTCATTTAGATCAGCTGAAAGTAGAATTGAGAGACATAATGGGAAACAGATTTTAAAATGAAACGCAGCTTTGGGCTATCCCAGATGAATTTCATCTCATTTTCTACAAAAACTCAGCATGACTAAGTATGTATGGCCTTGAATACTTCACATTAATTATGAACAACTAAGTGTTGTCTGTTCACAAGCAGATTATAAGAACCCCTTTCAGATGCTTACCTCCTGAAGGCTAGCATATTTGCCAGCCACTAAAATTAAAGCACACGTAATTAATTCTCCACATCTAGCATCTCTGTGCAAGGTCCCTGCCATCAATGCACAAGAAGTAAATGGAATTGTTTATTTATAAAGTAAATAAGAGCAATTCTACCACTACCTTGACTGCACTATAGCTAAGGCATTTTCAGCATTGGAATCATGTTCTAATATAATTTGCCATCTGCCCAAGGAATCAACCAAATTGCACTATATAAAAGGCTGCTCAGGGGACTTAGTTCCATTGCAACACAGTAATAGGTTAAACTGCTTGTGAGTAGAATGCTTCATACAACAGTGAATATAGAACACAGAAAAGTAGAGCACTGCAAAAGGCCCTTCGGCTCACGATGTCTGCACTAATCATGATGCCAATCTAACTAATCTCTGCTGCCTGCACATAGTACACATCCCTTTATTTTCTACCTGTTCATCAGTCTGCATAAATGCCTCTTAAACATTGCTATCATGGCAATGAATATACACCCAAACATTCATCTGTACATCAGAGCTCCAAAGGACACTGCTATTTACTGTATACTTTTTTCCTTCCATTTGACTTCTATTGAATTAGATTTTTTAGATTGTTATTTTCTTTGCAGCCTAATAATTAATTACCTTCTTGAATTTAAAATAACTATTTATGTACACGTAACTGTTAAGTATGTTTTCTCGTGCTCACAGTAAGTTTACTCGGTTGAGCAGTGTGTTCCCTAGTAGTTACAGTCCTTTATATCATTCTGGAAAGCTCTAGAGTTACAGTCCTTTATATCATTCCGGAAATCTCTTGGGGTTGCATTATTTGAAAAGAGGGTATCTGATTGGTGGACTCTTATCTGCAAATTTGAAAGGAATGTGTTTTATCTATGGAGTATAGAAAAAGCAGAACACACTGCTCCACCAGCTCCTTGTTTACTTTCTCCTTCTACTACTAGCCTCTGTTCCTGATAATGTCTATTTCCAATTGTCTTTGTTTTATTCGCACTTAATAAAACAAATCATGAAGTAACAAATTCTGTGCTTCTCTTCCTGACTTCTGAAAGAAGCTTGGATGAAAAATATCAGAATCCAACATGTTACAAAATTTGCCATACAGCTGTCCTGATTAAGCTCATTCTGCCATATCTAGGTCCAAATTTTCAAGTATCCTATATTCTGATGTATCCTTTCACTACTTCCCTCACTACCCACTTCAGGCAGAGTATTAGATTAGATTACAGTGTTACAGTGGAGTAAAGGGAAATATAGAGGAGTTGGCCAGAAATGACTGGAAAAGAACACTGGCAGGGATGATGGCAGAGCAGCAATGGCTAGAATTTCTGGAAGTAATTCAGAAGGCAAAGGATACATACGTCCTAAAGAAGAAGAAGTAGTATTCTAAAGGCAAGATAACGCAACAATGGCTAGCAAGAGAAGTGAAAGCCAACATAAAAGCCAAAATAGAGCAAAAATTAGTGAAAAGCTGGAAGATTGGGAAGCTTTTAAAAACTAACAGAAGCAAATGAAAATGTAATTAAGAAGGTAAAGAAGGAATACGAAAATAAGCTAACTGGTGACAATAAACCTGATTCTAATTCTGATTCAATAGTATTAAAGAGGATACCAACTGTTTCTTCAGATCCATAAAGTGTAAAAGAGAGGCAGATCACTGGAAAATGATGCTGTAGTGATACTAATGGGGGGCCCCAAGGAAATGGCAGATGAAGTGAATGTGTATTTTGCGTCAGTCTTCACTATGGATGACACTAGCAGTATGTCAGATGTTCATCAGTGTCAGTGGTCAAAAGTATGTCAGGTTGTCATGACTAGGCAAAAGGTCTTAGGGAAACTGAACAGTCTAGAGGTAGATAACTCACCTGGACCAGATGGTGTACACCCCAGAGTTCTGAAGGAGGTGGCTGAAGAGATTGTGGAGGCATTAGTATTGATCTTTCAAGAATCACTAGATTCTGGAGTGGTTCTGGAAAGCTGGAAAATTACAAATGTCACTCCACTCTTCAAGAAGAGAGAGGCCGAAGAAAGGAAATTATTGGCCTGATAGTCTGACATCAGTGATTGGGGAGGTGTTGGAGTCAATTATTAAGGATGGTTTCAGAGTACGTAATAAAATAAGCCATAGTCAACATGGTTTCCTCAAGGGAAATTCTTGCCTGACAAATCTTCTGAAATTCTTTGAAGATATAACAAGCAGGATAGACAAAGGAGAATTGGTTGATATTGTATGCATGGATTTTCAGAAGGCTTTAAATAAGGTGCCACATATAAGGCTACTTAATAAGTTACAAGCCTCTGGTATTACAGGAAAGATTCTAGCATGGATAAAGCAGTGGCTGATTGGCAGGAGGCAAAGTGTGACCTTTTCAGTTTACAGTTACTGTTCTATAGATTTGCTAAGTATGCCCACAGAAAAAAGAATCTCAAGCTTGTATGTGGTGACATACATGTACTCCGAAAATAAATTTTACTTTAAACTTTGAACTTTGAAGAGTGGAATAAAAGGAACCTATTCGGGTTGGCTGCCAGTGACTAGTGGCATTCCACAGGGGTCCGTATTCTCACCACTTCCTCTTACATTATATATCAATGATTTGGATGATGGAATTGATGGCTTTGTTGAAATGTTTACAGGCAATACAATGATAAGTAGAGGGGTAGTAAGTTTTGAGAAAGTAGAGAGGCTACAGAAGACTTTAGACAGATTAGGAGAATGGGCAAAGAAGTCGCAGATGGAATACAGTGTCAGGAAATGTACTTGGGTAGAAGAAGTGAAAGGATAGACTATTTTCTAAATAGTGAGAAAATACAAAAAAATAACTGAGGTGCAAAGGGACTTTGTGCAGGATTTCTTAAAGGTTTATTTGCAGGCTTTGTCTGTGGTGAGGAAGGCAAATGCAATATTAGCATTCATTTCATGAGGACTAGAATATAAAAGCAAGGATATAATGTCGAGACTTTATAAAGCACTGGTAAAGCATCACTTGGATATTGTGCAACACACATCAAAGTTGCTGGTGAACGCAGCAGGCCAAGCAGCATCTGTAGGAAGAGGCGCAGTCGACGTTTCAGGCCGAGACCCTTTGTCAGGACTAACTGAAGGAAGAGTGAGTAAGGGATTTGAAAGCTGGAGGGGGAGGGGGAGATGCAAAATGATAGGAGAAGACAGGAGGGGGAGGGATAGAGCCGAGAGCTGGACAGGTGATAGGCAAAAGGGGATACGAGAGGATCATGGGACAGGAGGTCCGGGAAGAAAGACAGGGGTGGGGGGGTGACCCAGAGGATGGGCAAGAGGTATATTCAGAGGGACAGAGGGAGAAAAAGGAGAGTGAGAGAAAGAATGTGTGCATAAAAATGAGTAACAGATGGGGTACGAGGGGGAGGTGGGGCCTAGCGGAAGTTAGAGAAGTCAATGTTCATGCCATCAGGTTGGAGGCTACCCAGACGGAATATAAGGTGTTGTTCCTCCAACCTGAGTGTGGCTTCATCTTTACAGTAGAGGAGGCCGTGGATAGACATGTCAGAATGGGAATGGGATGTGGAATTAAAATGTGTGGCCACTGGGAGATCCTGCTTTCTCTGGCGGACAGAGCGTAGATGTTCAGCAAAGCGGTCTCCCAGTCTGCGTCGGGTCTCACCAATATATAAAAGGCCACATCGGGAGCACCGGACGCAGTATATCACCCCAGTCGACTCACAGGTGAAGTGATGCCTCACCTGGAAGGACTGTTTGGGGCCCTGAATGGTGGTAAGGGAGGAAGTGTAAGGGCATGTGTAGCACTTGTTCCGCTTACACGGATAAGTGCCAGGAGGGAGATCAGTGGGGAGGGATGGGGGGGACGAATGGACAAGGGAGTTGCGTAGGGAGCGATCCCTGCGGAATGCAGAGGGGGGGGGAGGGAAGGATGTGCTTAGTGGTGGGATCCCGTTGGAGGTGGCGGAAGTTACGGAGAATAATATGTTGGACCCGGAGGCTGGTGGGGTGGTAGGTGAGGACCAGGGGAACCCTATTCCTAGTGGGGTGGTGGGAGGATGGAGTGAGAGCAGATGTACGTGAAATGGGGGAGATGCGTTTAAGAGCAGAGTTGATAGTGGAGGAAGGGAAGCCCCTTTCTTTAAAAAAGGAAGACATCTCCCTCGTCCTAGAATGAAAAGCCTCATCCTGAGAGCAGATGTGGCGGAGACGGTGGAATTGCGAGAAGGGGATGGCGTTTTTGCAAGAGACAGGGTGAGAAGAGGAATAGTCCAGATAGCTGTGAGAGTCAGTAGGCTTATAGTAGACATCAGTGGATAAGCTGTCTCCAGAGACAGAGACAGAAAGATCTAACCCCCCCCCCCCCCGTCTTTCTTCCCGGACCTCCTGTCCCATGATCCTCTCGTATCCCCTTTTGCCTATCACCTGTCCAGCTCTCGGCTCTATCCCTCCCCCTCCTGTCTTCTCCTATCATTTTGCATCTCCCCCTCCCCCTCCAGCTTTCAAATCCCTTACTCACTCTTCCTTCAGTTAGTCCTGACGAAGGGTCTCGGCCTGAAACGTCGACTGCGCCTCTTCCTACAGATGCTGCTTGGCCTGCTGCGTTCACCAGCAACTTTGATGTGTGTTGCTTGAATTTCCAGCATCTGCAGAATTCCTGTTACTTGGATATTGTGAGCAGTTTTGGTCCCCATATGTTAGAAAAGATGTGCTGAAACTGGAGCGGGTTCAAACGATGTTCACAAAAATGATTCCAGGATTGAAAGGCTTGTCATATGAAGAGCGTTTGTTGGCTCTGGGTCTGTATTCACTGGAATTCAGAAAAATAAGAAGTGAAACTTATCAAATAGTGAAAGGACTTGATAGAGTGAGTGTGGGGAGGATGTTTCTGACGGTGGGGGAGTCTAAGACCAGAGGACACAGCCTCAGGACAGAGGGGTGACCTCTTAGAACAGAGATGAGGAGGAATTTCTTTAGCTAGAGAGTGGAGTATCTGTGGAATTTGTTGCCACAGGCAGCTGTGGAGGCCAAGTCTTTATGTGTACTTAAGGCAAAGGTTGATAAATTCTTGATTGGTCAGGACATGAAGGAATATGGGGAAAGGGCAGGAAATTGGGGCTGAGAGGAAAAATGGAACAACCATGATGAAATGGCGGAGTAGAATCAATGAGCCAGATGGCCTAATTCTACTCCTGTATCTTATGGTCTCATAGTGCATCCTAGATGTCTATGTAAAATGCAGCCAGTACGCAAGCCAGGGCAATACAATATCGAGAACAAGCTGTTGTTTATGCAACAGATTGCCCCTCTCCACACAACTGATTAATCCAAAGGAACAGTAGAGATAGATACAATTTGGCACCAGTGGCACTGCAAGAGTTGTCAGTCAGCATTGAATGTAATGTAGGACTACTTTAAAGATTCCCGCTTCAGATTTTTCCTCAGGATTTTTCCCTGAAGCTTTCCCATGAGTGTGTATAGCCACAAAATAGCAGAAGTGTGAGATCAGAGTTTTTCTTCTCCTAGATGAGCTGCTAACCATGGCTGATGAGCCATACATAATCGAATCTCCATCAATTTTTGTGTCATCTGCAAAATAGTTAATCAGACCACCTACATTTTCATCCATACGGTTTATCAATATTAAAAACAAAAGAGTTTCAGCATTGATTCTTGCAGAACACGACTGGTCACAGACCTCCTCTCAGAATAACTCACACTACCACAATCTTCTGTCTCCAGTGATAACCAATGTTGCATCCAGCTTACCAGCTCATGATGGATCAGGTGCAAATTATTTTTCTGGACTAGCCTACCATGAAAGACTTTAATCAAAAGCTTCACTGAAGTCCAAGCCTACAACATCCACTGCCTTATCCTTGTTAAGCATCTTGATCATCTGCTCAAGAAGTAAAATCAAATTTGTGTGACAGGGCATTGCACACACAAAACTGTGACAACATACAACTATGAGATATAGGAGAAGAATTATGCAATTTGGCCCATTGAGCCTGCTCCACAAAGTTCTGGCTGACTTATTCTCCCTATCAATTCCATTTTCCTGCCTTCTTCCAGTAACAATTGACACTCCTACGAAACAAGAATCTATCAGCCTTCACTTTAAATATACCCAATGACTTAGCCTCCACAGTTGTTTTTGACAATGAATTCCACAGATCTGCCACCCTCAGCCGAATGAAATTCCTCCCCATCTCTGTTCTAAATGGACATCCTTGTATTCTGAGTCTGTGACCTCTAATCATATACTCTCCTGCTGTTGAAGACACCCTTTCCATTTCAAAATGATCCAGATCTTTCAACATTCGATAGGTTTCAATGTAGTCTCCCCCGTCCAATCTTCACCAATGACAGGCCCAGAGCCATCAAATGCTCCTTATATGTTAACCCTTTGATTCCCGGAATCATTCTCATGAACCTCCTCTCAACCCTCTCCAATGCCAACACATCCATTCTCAGATACGGAGCAAAAAGCTCATCACAATACTCTTAAGTACAATCTGACCAGTGCCTTATAAAGCCTCAGTATTACATCCTTGCTCTTATATTCCAATATAAAAGGAGGAGGGGAGGAGAAGATAGCGGCACGATGCAGCGCGCGCGGCCGCTCCAAATGATATCGTATTTGTAAAATAGGGGCCGTGCACAATCCTGATTTGATGGAGACAGACGTGAAGAAGCACGGAGGAACATCTGAAGAAACTTCTGAAATGCCTGCTTCGCTGCCGCTGCTACTGTGCGATCGAGAATCTCTGGAGGGGAAGGTCCCAAATCCTCAGCTTTGCCTGTTGCCTGTTGCTGGGGCCGGGGTTGAAGCGCTTGGCAGAGATGGTGCTCAGGGTTGGAGGGCTGGTCGGAGGCTCGAAGTTTTCGGATGGACTCAGAGTCCGGGTGCTTCCAGGGTGCTGCATCGGCAAGTTTGAGGTGCTGGAAGCTCATGGCAGGGAGAGTTTCTCCCTTCAACTGTCTGCATGAGATGATGGGACTTTCGAGAGACTTTGAGACTTTTTTTTAACGTGCCCATGGTCTGTTCTTCATCAAATTACGATATTGCTTTGCACTGTTGTAACTATATGTTATAATTACGTGTTTTTTGTCAGTTTTTTTTAGTCTTGGTTTGTCTTGTGTTTCTGTGATATCATTCTGGAGGAACAAATTGTATCATTTCTTAATGCATGCATTACTAAATGACAATAAACGAGGACTGTGTGTCCTCATAATCTGATCTAATTCTCTTTAAATAAATGCTATATTTTCATTTGCCTTCCTTACCACCAACTCAACCTGCAAGTTAACTTTTAGGGAATCCTGCACATGGACTCCCAATTCCTTTTGCACCTCTGATGTGTGATTTTTTTTCCTATTTAGAAGATAGTCTATGCCTCAGTTCCTTCTACCAAAATGCATAACTATACACTTCCCTAAACATCATTCCATCTACCACTTATTTGCTCATTCTCCCAATATGTCAAAGTCCTTCTGTAGGCTCCCTGCTTCCTCAACACTACCTGCCCTTCCAGCTATCTTTTAACATCTTTAAACCTGGCCACAAAGCCATCAACTCCATCATTCAGATCACTAACAAAAACAACAAACACAACGCTGACTCCTGTGGATCACTACAAGTAGCTGGCAATTCTCCTGAAAAGACTTCCTTTATTTCCGATCTCTGCCTTCTGTCAGGCAGGCAATCTTCTGGCCATGTTCATTAACTTTCCTATTATACCATTGGATCCCGTCTTGTTTAACAGCCTTATATATGGCACCTTGCTAAAGGCCTTCGTGAAAATCCAAATAAACAACATCTACTCACTCTCTTTTGTCCTTCCTGCTATTTATTTCCTGAAAAATGATCTGTCAGGAAAAATTTCCCTTAAGGAACTCATGCTGAACTTAATGTATTTTATCATGTGTCTTGAAGTTCCCCAGAACCTCATCCTTAATAATAGACTCTAACATTCATCAGGCCATCTGGCTGATAATTTCCTGTCTTTTTCCTCTCTCCCTTCTTAAAGAGTGGAGAGGCATTTGAATTTTTCCAGTTTTTCAGAACCATTCTATAAGCTAGTGCAATGGTTTCCAAAGTGGGTGATGTTGCCCCCACCCCTGAGGGATTGAGGGCTCAATTTGAGAGCAGCTGAGGGATTACAGGCCTAATTGTCTGTCTGTCTGTATCTTGTTTTACGGCGGTTGGCATCCAGCTTAATGGTGCATTACCGCCACTCCAGGCCTAATATAAGCATTTGATCCCCAGTGCCTCATAATTGATTACAATGATCATGTAATGAACTCATTCCTTGTTAACCCACCATTCTCTTAGACATCACTCGAAGCACATTACAGTTGTTGAAAAGCAATATGACACGTCTGTATTTGGCATATCATGAGAAATAAGGACTAACAAAATAGTGTTGTTTCTGGCTCTGGCCTGCACAATATTGCCCTATTGTAGTACAGTGTTAGCTAATACGATCCCCATACCTTAATCATGCAGTGACGCAATTCCTGTGAACTAAGATATGGCATTCAATGGGTTAAAGTTCAATGCATTCACACAACTTCTTTCAAAGAAACAAAAGTCTGCAAATTACTAAACATGGGAATCTGAGACACCTTCTGCATGGCATTCAGTTTGATGATGAGAAGCTGATATCACTGCATCAAGCCCATCCATCTCATTGGAAGGTAACAAAGCAATGAAATAGTGAATAGTTTGGTGATTAATGGACAGACTAAAATTGTTGATGAACATTATTGTACTGTAATTAAATAAATAATTTTATTTGTAGCTTTAAATACTTTTAAATACATTTTTCAATTATTTGTTACTGCATTGAGTTTGCAGTTCCTAACTTTCTTCACTGTGCATTGCAAGTTAAAGTTCTTTATAGTTTTTATGTAATAGCTGTGCCCTCTGGTCCTAGGTTCCTCTATATTGGAAGCATCCTCTCCACATCTACTCTGTTTAGGTCTTTCAAAATTCAATAGTTTTCAGTGAGATCCCCCCTCATTCTTCTAAGTTCCAGCAAATGCAGGTCGAGAGCCATCAAACGCTCCTCATACAATAGCACTTTCATTCACAGAGTCATTATTGTGAACCTCCTTTGAACCTTTTCCAACGTCAGCAGAACCTTTCTTAGGTAAGGGGCCTAAAACTGATTCACTGCAAGTGTAACTTCACCAGTGTCGTATAAGTCCTCAGCAATACATTCTCACTTTTATGTTCCAGTCCTCTCAAAATGAATGCATTTACCTTCCTCAACCTGTAAATTCACCTTTAGGGAATCATGCACAAAGACTCAAATGGTTTTGCACCTAGTATTTTTGAATTATTATTAAGAATACCACCCATCTCTGGTGGTTCAAGACATCAGCAACCCTGATGATCACTGAGGAGAGCTCCTCCTTTTCTACCCACTCTTTCTTTCTTAAAATAGCTACAGAACCTTGGGATTTACCTGAACCTACCTGTTAAATCCATCTCATACCCTTTCTTTGCCCTCATGATTTACTACTTATGAGTGTTATGAATGTTTTATAGTTGTCAAGTATTGACTCATCCCTGACCCCCTAACCTAATGTTTAGATTAGATTATGAAGACATGCAGTCCTCTTTTATTGTCATTGAGTAATGCATGCATTAAGAAATGATACAATATTTCCTCTGGTGTGATATCACAAAACACAGGACAGACCAAGACCGAAAAAAACTAACAAAACCACATAATTATAACATATAGTTACAACAGTGCAACAATACCATAACTTGATGAAGAAGTCCATGAGCACAGTAAAAGTTCAAAGTCTCTCAAATGTCCCACATCTCATGCAGACGGGAGAAGGAAGAAAAACTCTCCCTGCCATACCCGACCACGGTTCGACTCTAAGTCATCCGAAAACTTTGAACTCTGATCAGTTCTCCGACACCGAGTACTGAGCGCCATCTCTATCCGAACGATTTGACCTCCCTCTCGGTCGCCAACAGCAGGTAAAGCTGGGGATTTTGAGGCCTTCCCTCCGAAAGATTCCAGACTGCACAGTAACGACAGCAGTGAACGAGCGTTTCAGAAATTTTTCCAGATGTTCCTCTGTGCTTTCACGTCCGTCTCCATCAAATCAGAATTGTCTATGGCCCCTATTTAACAGATACGATATCATTTTTCATCAGAGGGCTGCGCAAGCACGGCGCGCTGCTTTCTATCCTCCCGCTATTTCCTTACTCTTTATTCTTGACTAGAGCCACAATTTCTTCTGTCAGCAATGGTTCCCTAAATTTGCTAGGTTTCTTCTTCGCCCTAACAGGGAACATGTTGCTTTCTATTTGCTATTTGTTCCTTTCCATTTGTCACATCATGGGTTTTGATGAGGGCCACGTGCCTTTATGAATGTATAGACTTTAGAAATCAGACGGCAGGTCGCAATAGCACATTCAGTGCAAAGGTGTTTATTATGTGCCATAAATAAAAACAATGTGAAAAATTACAAAATATTTAGTGAAAAATGGCAAAATAATACCATGACAAATGGAAAATACTGATATATACCATGAGACAATTGAGACTACATTTCCAAAACATCAGGCTGAAGTAATACACCTCACCTTACCACACTTCCTCTCCCCTTACACCAAAAAAACCCCTCTAAGTCAGGATCACCTTACATGAGGAGAAAGGGGATAGTCCATTCTTTGGAATAGAGGGGAGTTGTTACTTGAGTCTGAACAATTACACAGAAACAAAGCATGGAAATTCACATCTTTTTTCACAAATGTCCACAAATACATTTATCACAATAAGATCACATCACCACTGCGCAAATCAATTAGTAACTACGCAAACATGAGGAAATCTGCAGATGCTGGAATTTCAAGCAACACACATAAAAGTTGCTGGTAAACGCAGCAGGCCAGGCAGCATCTATAGGAAGAGCTACAGTCGACGTTTCGGGCCGAGACCCTTCGTCAGGACTAACTGAAAGAAGAGCTAGTAAGAGATTTGAAAGAGAGAGGGGTTCTATCCCATTCACATTCTGATATGTCTATCCCATTCCCATACTGATATGTCTATCCACGGCCTCCTCTACTGTAAAGATGAAGCCACATTCAGGTTGGAGGAACAACACCTTATATTCCGCCTGGGTAGCCTCCAACCTGATAGCATGAACATTGACTTTTCTAGCTCCCACTAATGCCCCACCTCCCCCTCGTACCCCATCCGTTATTTATTTATATACACACATTCTTTTTTTCTCTCTCCTTTTTCTCCCTCTATTCCTCACACTATACCCCTTGCCCATCCTCTGGGCTTCCCCCCTCCCCCTTTTCTTTCTCCCTAGGCCTCCTGTCTCATGATCCTCTCATATCCCTTTTGCCTATCAACTGTCCAGCTCTTGGCTCCATCCCTCCCCCTCCTGTCTTCTCCTATCATTTCGGTTCTCCCCCTCCTCCTCCCACTTTCAAATCTCTTACTATCTCTTCTTTCAGTTAGTCCTGACGAAGGGTCTTGGCCCGAAACGTCGACTGTACCTTTTCCTAGAGATGCTGCCTGGCCTGCTGCGTTCACCAGCAAATTTTATGTGTGTTGCAATCAATAACTAACCATTTTCAAGAGGCCAGCACTCTTCCCCATTCCCCAAAATGAAGTCTTCCATTAAGCCAGCACAGAGCAAATGCCACCACAAAAAGGTACCATTTTAAAGACATCCCGCCCATCGGACAGGTCCTCTTTCTGAAACTCAAAGCAACAACAATCAGGATGTGTCAAAGAATGCCACTGTACTGTAGTTGACAGCACAAACAAAAGGGTCCATGCTGTGTGTTAACCTAGCACATGCATCCAATAAGCATAACACCAGTCCTGCCAACCAGGCATAATGAGAGTTACAGGGCTATGGGGTTGGGGGAGGAAAAAAACTACTTGTAGCAGGCCCGTTTTGTCTCACCCTTCAAACAGGCTCACTCAAACAATCTCTCCCAAATCCTTACTACTTCCCCCACCCCACCCCACCTCAAATTAGCTCTGCTCCAATTTAGTACCATAACCAGTGAACCTGTCCTATCCTTTTCCATCAGTGCCTTAAAACTAATAGAATTATGGACACTAGTGCCAATGTGCTCCCTTGCTTCCTCTCCAGTTGCCTATCCTGCCTCATTCCCTCAGAGGAGACACCATATTTCACATTCCCCAGTATGGCCCTCCATATACTGACTCAGGAAATGTCTCAGGACACATTTCACAAATCCAATCCCTTCCAAGCCCTTTGCACTCGGTGGTAAAGTCAATACCATGGAAAATGAAATCTCCCACTAATACAACTGTGAGCAATTTCTCTACACTCTTGCTCCTCAGTTCCCGCTGATTATTGGGAGCTCTACAATACAGCTCCACTACAGAGACCCTATTTTTCTTGTTCCTAAGTTTTCCCATATGGCTTCACTGCTCATTACCCCAATAATGCCACCTCTAAGTTCTGCTGTTATGATCCCTCTATTAAAATTGCAATACCCCCTCCTCACTTAACTGTACCTCTGGCACACCTGTAGCATCTGTGTCCTGGAATACTGAGCTGCTAATCCAACCCTTTTCCACCCATGTTTCAGATATGGCTATAGCATTCTAGACCTTAGGGGCAATTCATGCTCTATTGAACCTTGTGCATTGAAATAAATCTTGTTTAATTGAGTATCCCTTTCCCTATCTTTAATACGTCCCTGGCTATTCTACTTACTATTTTTTTTCTTATTGGCTACTGTTTTACCCCATGACTTACTCTTGCTCAGAAACCCAACCACCTCCCAATCTAGTTTAAACCCTCCTGTGTTGTACTGTACTAGCAAATGTCCATGCAAGGATATTGACCCCACCTCCATTTTAAATGCAACCCTTCTTTTAAAGGTCACCTCTACCCCAGAGGAAATCACAATGGTCTAAGAACCTGAATTCCTGCACCCTGCACCAACTCCTCAGCCACAAATTCATTTGTTTTTTATATTTCTGACCTTGCTAATACATGGAACTTTCCTTGATGTCCTGCTTCTTAACTCATTCCTAACATACTTCATTCATTCC
This sequence comes from Mobula hypostoma, assembly GCF_963921235.1. Classification (NCBI taxonomy): domain Eukaryota; kingdom Metazoa; phylum Chordata; class Chondrichthyes; order Myliobatiformes; family Myliobatidae; genus Mobula; species Mobula hypostoma. Next base: position 73,706,488 of record NC_086099.1, on the reverse strand, counting down.
CCAGAACCTTGTCTCTTGCAGAACCTATGTCATTTGAGTCAACATGCACAATGACCTTCACTGTCTGCCTTCTTGTTTGAGAGTGTTCTTGAACCAAAGACATCTTTGACCTTGACACCTGGCAGGCTACTGTTTGTCACTGGATCTCCTGTTTGTCCATGACTTTTGAATTTCCTGACGCAGCTGATACAAAATTTGTTCTAGTGTGATAGTCATGCTCTCAGAAGTCTAAAATAGATGTTACGACTCATGTCATATGATACTTTATGGCCAGAAATGGAAGATGGTTTTCTCTGAACATAGCATTGACAGCTTTGTCATGCTCTGTTGAATGCACTTAGAATATCATTCGAATTTGAAAGGTGGTAGAGGTATTAATTCATTTGGTTCAATAGAGGGGAGTCAGTATTAAAGGTGTATTGAGACAGATTGTAGAGTGGCAGTCCATGCTGATGCAGGAAGATTACTGATGCTGTTTTGATTGTTTCCCTGGACTGTACAAAATCAAAAATATGGCAATTTGTTGAAAGTAGTCAATTAAAGCAGGTGTTCCCAACCTTCTTTATGCCATGGACCCCTACTATTAACAAAGGGACCAATAGTCCCCAGGTTGGGAATCCCTGATGTCACTACCAAAAGAAGAAGCACAGTATCAAGAAACTACAATGCCTACAGAAAGGGACGCTTGAATGGTGCCTCAGGGTAGGGGTGTGAGGGAACCTAGGTCAATTTTATTGGAGACATTGAGGAGTAAGTTTTGTACCTGGACAATGTGCAAGAAGTCATCTGTTTTCGCACTTTGAATACTGGGCAATTAGCACAGTCTAGCATAATAATGGCACTAAAATTTCAAGCATTGTACATGAAACCTGGATTTATCAATGCAATGACACACCAGGGTTGTAGCTCTCAAAATTATTCCACTTAACAATTAAAACAGAAATCTGAACATTTGAGTGAATTTTTCCTGTCTTGTTTTGACACGAGGTTGGAGTTAAACTGCTACGTTATTGTTGAAGCTGTGGTAAAATAAATTGATGACTGATTCAATGCCATCACATTAAACCTGTGTGTCTGTGTTTGTCACTGCTACTGTGAAGCAATATGAATTCAGTTCTTGTTTCTGTGACAACAGGATCACGAAGTTGCAAATATGAGCCAGAATAAAGAGAGCTCAGGTTCAAACAAAAACTTGGTGGCTAAAGGTGATATGTTTTATACTTTGATTGAAGATTTTTTTCAACAAATTGGCAACTTTTCCTTTGTAATGCCAAGGGATACAAGTGAAACAACATCAATAAGCTTCCTGCACCAGCATAGACTGCAGGTCACCTCTACAGTCTGTCTAAGCTTATCTTTAATACACAGTCCTCTCCATTGATCTCAAATAAATTAATACCTTTACCTTCTTCTCAAGTTCAGATGACAATATTTTAGTGAGCACAGCTTGAAACATACAAAACATTTAAATCTGGATTGTATACTTGGAGAAGTCAGACGTGAGTAAATATCAAAGGATAATTTATAACTACCTGTTGTAAATATGAGAGTCCAGCCAATTACAAAGGATGATCAGGCAACATTACAGAGAACTATTTAAAAGTTCAAATACCAAATATTCCAATTGCCCCAAATAGTCCCTCTCAACATTAACAGCTCACAAGGAACAATTGCTCTAATTACACTCTTTGACCATAATACGTATACAGTTGAAGTCAGCAGTTTACATACACCTTAGCCAAATACATTTAAACTCAGATTTTCACAATTCCTGACATTTAATCCTAGAAAGCATTCCCTGTCTTAGGTCAGTTAGGATCACTACTTTATTTTAAGACTGTGAAATGTCAGAATAATAGTAGAGAGAATGATTTATTTCAGCTTTTATTTCTTTCATCACTTTCCCAGTGGGTCAGAAGTTTAGATACACTTTGTTAGTATTTGGTAGCATTGCCTTTAAATTGTTTAACTTGGGTCAAACCTTTTGGGTAGCCGTCCTCAAGCTTCTCACAGTAAGTTGCTGGAATTTTGTTCCATTCCTCCAAACAGAACTGGTGTAACTGAGTCTTGTTTGTAGGCCTCCTTGATTGCACATGCTTTTTCAGTTCTGCCCACAAATTTTCTATCGGATTGAGGTCAGAAAGTGAGGTCAAGTCTGGTTCACCCTTAGGAGCAATTTCCAAACGCCTGAAGGTACCACGTTCATCTGTACGAACAATAGCATGCAAGTATAAACACCATGGGACCACGCAGCCATCATACCGCTCAGGAAGGAGATGCATTCTGTCTCCTAGAGGTGAACATACTTTGGCGCGAAAAGTGCAAACCAATCCCAGAACAACAGCAAAGGGCTTTGTGAAGATGCTGGAGGAAACAAGTAAACAAGTATCTATATCCACAGTAAAACAAGTCCTATATCGACATAACCTGAAAGGCTGCTCAGCAAGGAAGAAGCCACTGCTCCATAACCGCTATAAAAAAGCCAGACTACAGTTTGCAAGTGCACATGGGGACAAAGACCTTACTTTCTGGAGAAATATCCTCTGGTCTGATGAAACAAAAATTGAACTGTTTGGCCATGATGACCATTGTTATGTTTGGAGGAAAAAAAAAGTGTGGCTTGCAAGGGGAAGAACACCATCCCAACCGTGAAGCATGGGAATGGCAGCATCATGTTGTGGGGGTGCTTTGCTGCAGGAGGGACAGGTGCACTTCATAAAATATATGGCATCATGAGGAAGGAAAATTATGTGGATATATTGAAGCAACATCTCAAGACATCAGCCAGGAAGTTAAAGCTCAGTCACAAATGGGTCTTCCAAATGGCCTTTGACTCCAAGCATACCTCCAAAGGTTTTGGCAAAATTGCTTAAGGACAACAAAGTCAAGGTATTGGAGTGGCCATCACAAAGCCCTGACCTCAATCCGAAATAAGATTTGTGGGCAGAACTGAAAAAGCGTGTGCGAGCAAGGAGGCCTATAAACCTGACTCAGTTACATCAGTTCTGTCAGGAGGAATGGATCAAAATTCCAGCAACTTACTGTGAGAAGCTTGTGGAAGGCTACCCAAACTGTTTGAACCAAGTTAAACAATTTAAAGACAATGCTACTAAATACTAACAAAGTGTATGCAAACTTCTGATCCACTGGGAAAGTGATTGAAGAAATAAAAGCTGAAATAAGTCATTCTCTCTACTATTTTTCTGACATTTCACATTCTTAAAATGAAGTAGTGATCCTAACTGACCTAAGACAGGGAATGTTTTCTGGGATTAAATGTCAGGAATTGTGAAAAACTGAGTTTAAATGTATTTAGCTAAGGTGTATGTAAATTTTTGACCAACTGTATATAAAAATGGATTTGGCTCCACTTGCAAAATCTCAATTGTGAGTTCCAGTGTCTCAGCAGCAATCCTGTAATTTTGAAGGCAGTAAAGCATCCCTTTATTATTGAGTGGTTTGTTTGACCTCCATTAATGCACCCACCACACAATCTCACAAACTCACCCAATCGCCTCTTTTTCTACATCCTCACCTTCAAATCTTCCTCTCCTTTTTACCCAAACTGATCCTGAAAACAGCTCAAACATTGTCAGATCTGCAGATGCTCACCACCCATTCAGGTCTTTATAAACAACTTCAAAGAACTATAAAGGTCTTATGCCTAGCTTTGTGCAAAAATAAATCTTTAATCCCTCTTTGTCCTAATGTGTTTGCAGTTTTGGCTGAAGTTGAATAAAGGTGTTCACATCCTTACTCAGATGGCTGAGGTTATCCTGCCTGGTGCTTTTGGACCTTCCCCCTCACCTGTTTTCACCCATCACCTGCCAGCTTGTACTTCCCCCTCATCCATATTCTGGCTTCTTTACCCTTCCTTTACTGTCCCAATGGTGTCAGTGTGAAATGTCAATTGTTTATTCCTCTCCTAGATGTTTCCCGACTTTCTGAGTTCCTCCAGCATTCTGTGTGTGTTGCTATGCATTTCCAACATCTGCAAAATATGGTGTTTTTGGAGCCTATTAGGGCCAAAGTTCAAATTGTTTCACCAGTCAAAAATAAGGTATTAATTATGTTCAATGGTTCCATTTAATATCAGAGAATGTAGATAATATACAATCTACAATTCTTACTCTTCACAGATATCCATAAAACAGAAAACCCCAAACAATGAATCACGGGGAAAAAATATTAGAACCCCAAAGTTGCCCCTCGCCCCTTCCCCTACCTGTTCCAGCAGGAAGCATCAGTACCTGCTATCCACCAAGTAAGCAATAGCAATCCCCCAAAAAGAGACCATGATCTGCAGTCCAATGAAAACTGTTGTTCATTCGACCGTTTGACATACCACTGGCTCTCTCTCTCTCTCTCTCAGCAGGGGAGAGAGAGAGATGCCATCCTTTCCATGGTGAGAGTGGAGACCAGCAAACAGCTCGCCATTGCAAAATTACAATCTACAGTGTCAGTTCTATTCCGAGCTTCTGTGACTTGAGAATCAGCAGCAAGCTCCAGCCCCCGCCCACTCCATGAGACAGAGCAATCGCCTGAGTGCCGAGGCCTCTAACAGCCCCACCCACCTCGCATTTTTCCTGTCTCCCGCAACACCTCAGTTGCCACCACCAGTGAGGAATCAAGGCCATGGGCCACACAAAGATGTACTGCATAGGCGCACGTCTTCCAAACCGCTCCTGGAGATACAGTCGGTGAGCTCCGGAAGCAAGAATCCACTGCCATAAAGAACCACAGTTTGAGTGCAGTTGTAAATCATGGACTTCGACAGTACCCCAGTCACCTTGAAAAGTGAAAAAAGAGACATTGAAGAGAGAAATTTAAGCTCTCTTGCGATGAACTTGAAGAATTCACCTTCTGGCAACATCTGAGCTCTGCTAAGTGAGTCCATTAGCTGAAAAGTGGAAACACAAGTAGTGTACTGATAGTTGAGTGTCGTCACCACTTCTATATCTTTCCTTCTTTTGTTATCTATGTCACATCTAAATTACGCTTGCACGCCAGTGCTTTTGAAGCAAACCAGGGTGTAAAATAACTGCCGTGGCTAGATTTTTATTCATTCTAATTAAGACGGTATCCAGAGATTGCAAAGTATTGCTCAAGGCCTTCGTGCACCTGTTCAATTATCATAGTGAGCTACATCCACATGAACAGAATTCAAAAACATAATATATGTGGCCAAAGTGAAAGTCACTGAAGATCCACATGATAGTTGTTTTCTTTTTTGTATAGTGTTGATATCAAGTTAATAAGACTGGGAGAAACATGTCAAGTAGATTCCCATATTTAATTCAAACCCCTGTAGAAGAGAGGCTCCTGTCTTCCTTTTCTGTCTCTCCAACATGCTAAGAACCTGCTGTACTCCAGCACTCCCTGCTGTTATTAGCTGCAAAACAGGTTGGTTAGTGTCACCCCTGGTTATCTGCCTGTCCTTGGTAGTTCATTGATAATTCTGAAATCCCTGAATTAGAGTCCAACTTTGAACAATCCACCATAGTGATTCTTGCTCTTGACTTTCTTAAGGAAGGGAAGAAGAGAAATACAGGTGATGATCTGTTTGAAAAAATGTTCATGCATCCCAGAAATTACAGATAGTGTTAGTCCTTCTGCTGACTAAAAATGTATGATCATTATCAGTGGAGTTGAAATTGGAGTGCAGAGCTCACTTGCATCCACTTCTCTGCATTAAAATTGCTGGTAAACAACCTATGTTGATTGTTGACATCTTCAATTCATGCAAATGACCAATTAAACTGGCAAATTAGGCACTTATAGTGTCCATTAATGCCATCCTAACACATTACTCACTTAATGTGCTTATTTCTCTTAAGTGAAACAGATCTCTTTTTGAGATATTTCAGTGACAGCCACCATTTAAATGAGTGTTACTATTTTTTCTTCTCATTTTCCTCTATTTTGCAACTCGTGCTGATTGTTATTTTGTGTTCCTGTGATAAAAGGTGGTCAACTAAATATAGAAAATTAGTTCATAAGTAAACAAGACACTGTCGTCATGCTATTAAGTCAGTGTCGCACCTGGTGTGATGGTCTACCTTTCTCCAGTATGGACCAGTACTAACCAGCAGCTAACATGACTTCTTTGATCTACCCATCTGTAATATTGCTCTCTCCTTTTTTCCTTCAACTTTACTGAACATTATCGCCTTCTCCAGCCCACTCTTCCCCTATGCCATAAATCCAGATTTATGTTTGGTCCATTTGAGCATATGGCTTCAGAGGAACTTCTATTTACTCTAACTCTGTACAGTTGCTTCTCTTTGCTCTCTATGGGATTTGAGAAATATTATGCTGAGATTTGCAGAGATATTATCCAGCACTTCATTTTAAATAAGTGCTTGTTTTTCTCTCATTCTTTCATAAAGACTGGCTTTCACATTTGTTCTTTAACTGGAAAGTCACTGTTCTTATAATTCCTATTTCGTAGGCCACAATAAAATTTATCTTACAGTGTTCTAGTCTGGCAATGCTGTCCTTCTTAATAGCATAGAGTCATAGAAAAGTTTAGCACAGAAACAGGCACTTTGGTATATTTAGTCCATTTAAACTGCCTACACCAATTGACATGCATTGGGACCATAACCCTCCATACCCCTACCATCCACATATATATCTAAACTTCTCTTAAGCATTCAAATCAAGCTTGCATGCAACATTTGTGCTATCAGCTCATTCCACACTCTCACAACCCTCTAAATGAAGAAGTTTCCCCTCATGTTCCCCTTAAACGTTTCTTCTTTCACCCTTAACCCATGTGACATCTGGTTGTAGTCCCACCCAACCTCAGCTGAAAAGGCTGCTTGCATTCACCCTATCTATACCCCTTAATTTTGTATACCCATATCAAATCTCTTCTAAATCTTCTATGTTCAAAGTATTAACGTCCTAACCTATTCAATCTTTCCATACAACTCAGATCCAGCAACATCCTTGTAAATTTTCTCTGTACTCTTCCAACATTATTTACATCTTTCCTGTAAGTAGGTAACCATAACTGCACACAATAGTTCAACTTAGACCTCACTGACATCTATTACAACTTCAACATGACATCCCATCTTCTGTACTCAATACTTTGATTTAAGAAGGCCAATATGCCAAGAGCTTTCTTTATGACCCTCTCTACATGTGACACAACTTTCAATGAATTAAGGACCTGTATTTCCAGATCCCTTTATTCTACAGCACTCTCAGTACCCTGCCATTCACTGTGTAAGACCAACCCTGGTTGGTCCAGCCAAAGTGAAACACCTTATATTTGTCTTCATTAAATTCCATCTGCCATTTTTATTCCATTTTCCACCTGCCTCCAGTAGGGTCCAAAGGAACACCTTGTCAGGCCCTGGGGATTTATTTACCCTAATATGCCTCAACACAGCAAACACCTCTCCTCTGTAATCTGTATAGGGTCCATGAAGTTGATGCCACTTTGCCTCACTTCTATAGACTCTGTGTCCATCTCCTAAGTAAACATAGATGCAAAAAAAAACATTTAAGATCACCCCAATTTCATTTGGCTCCACACATGGATTACCATTCTAATCTTCCTGGAGGAGAAGATGGCGGCACGACGGCAGCGTGCGAGGCCTCTCCAGTGAATGATACCAGTAATCTGTCAAGTAGGGGACCATGCACAATTCTGATTTGATGGAGACGGACGTGAGAGTAGGGAGGAACATCTGGAAAAGTTCTGAAATGCCCGCTTCGCTGCCGCTGCTACTGTGTGGTAACTGGAATCTCCGGAGCAGAAGGCCCCGAATCCTCGGCTTTGCTTATTTCAGCAGCCGGAGCTAGGTTGAAGGCGCTCAGCAGAGGATGGCGCTCAGGAGGCTGTATCGGAGGGGCTGGTTGGAGGCTCGAAGTTTTCAGATGGACGGACTCAGTGTCAGCTGTGGTCGGCTGCTTCCAAGGCATCAGCAAGTTGACGGTGCCTGGAGGTTTATGGCAGGGGGTTTCTCCCTTTTGCCGCCTGCTATCGGGGACTCGGGAGTCAATTGACTTGGGGACTTTGAAAATTTGTTTTCTGTACCCATGGTTTGTTCTTAATCAAATTATAGTATTGTTTTGCACTGCTGTAACTATATGTTATAATTATGTGGTTCTGTCGATGTTAGTCTTTGGTTTGTCCTGTTTTCTGTGATATCACTCCGGAGAAACATGTATGCATTTCTAAATGACAATAAAAGAGGACTGAGTGTTCTCATAATCTAAAATCTAAAATCTAAAAATCTTTCAGATGACGAATTTTGTCCCTTGCATTCATTTGTTCTGAATTCTTCCCCTGTTACAAGATAGCACTAAGCTGCAATGTCCTTCAAGGTTGTGACTCAGATCTGGTTATTTTTTAGTATCGTAGGGATGGATTTGGGGGCAGCACGGGGAGTTAGGGCTCAGGTTAGTATTTAGGGATGGATGTGAAGGGTGTTAGAGAAAGGAGCAGTTAAGAAGGTGTAGAAGCCGGAATCCAGGAGAAAGCACTCTGAGTTAGAAGGCCAGTGATTCCTTGAATGAATGTCGGGTCAGCAGACACTAAGGACAAGGATCTTTGATCCCTTTGCTCAATGACCGAGAATGGTGGGCCCCTTGGAAGAGGGCCAGAGACCCTAGTCCTCCTGAGTTAGCAAGTCCCAGTGTCAGAGATCCATGCAAATCCAGTGTTTAAGTCTTAGAATTCAAAGTCACATGATTGGTGGGACCTAGATTCAACACCAATCAAAGTCCGTTGATTGAAGTCAACGAGTCTAGATGTCAAGGCCTGATAGTCAAAGACTTGGGTCAGCGTGTCTGAAAGTCAGAGGCACAATTCTTGCAAGTCTACAGGTGAGAGTCTGGACCCAATGTCTGCGAGTCTGAAAGTCAAAGATCCAAGGATCCTGGAGTGGCTTGTCCTGGTATTGGAATCCCGCCTGCATGGGTGGATGGGTGTGTTGGAGGAAAGGGACTTATTTTGTTGTTGTTGCTGCTGTTACATTGTTGTTTCTTGTGCTTTTCTGCTAAACATTGTGGGCTTGTTATGTTGGTGCTGGAATGTGCAGCGACTCTTGCAGGCTGACCCCACCCAACACATCTTTTGATTCTGTTGCTTGTGAATGCAAACCATGCATTTCACTGTATGTTTCAATGTACATGTGATAAACAAATAAATCTGAATCTATTTCTGGTATACAGGAAGATAAATTTATCACTACTTCTATTTGGACCCTTTCTTAGAATTCAAAGAACATGGTGTTATGTCTTCTTGTTTTTCAATAGCTCTCCCTTAGGCAATCCTTTTGGTTGTGGGATGACCTACTTTGGAGGGTTCTGAGGTAGCTGATGAGATTAATGTGGAATCTGCAAGCACTGTCATAGGCAGGATAAAATGTGCTTGATGGGACAGGTGAGTGGGCAGTGATACACTTTTCCCTCCATTTATGCAGGTAAGTAAAGAAGAAAAAGGTTTTGACTGATGAATGGGTTGAATAGATTTGATAATAACGGTTCAGACCTGAAGGGAGGAAGAAAATGGGAACATAGGAATAGGTGTACCACATTAATTTTCTCAATGCTGATCTGCTATTCAACGAGATCATTATTATCATGTAACCTATATCATAACATCTGTCCAATTATCATTAACATCATTGGTTAACAAAAGCTGAAAATATCTGTTTTAGCATGAAGAATTTGTCTAGAATCACCTGGGAAATAAAAACTTCCAAACTGTCACCACTTGTTGTATGTTGCAGTGCCTACTACCTGTGGTAAACCAGGTATATATGTTGTAACTCGGTTACCTGTCTGGACACACCCCTCTGCTGACTGCCCCTGTGGCTCCTCCCTCAGAGTCCTGTATAAAGGTGCTGGCCTTGCCCCTCCCCCTCAGTCCAGGGGCAGATACTCACTGTGGAGGTCGTATTGTACAGCGAATAAAAGCCTTTCAGTATTTTACCAAACCTCAGTCTTTTGGAGTAATTGAAGGTGCTTCACTACCTCAGCTGATTACTATGTATAGATCATGATTGCTAGTACTAGGCTGCCCAATCAGTAGAAATAACTTCCCTCTCTTTCTGCCATTCTCTTATTTTAAAAACATTCATCAAATTGCCCAACCTTGTAAATTTCAAGAAACAGCCCAGTTTGTGTAATAACCAGCCATAGTGTAACCCTTGGAATCCAAGTATAATTCATTTCTTTTATCTCCTCCAGGGTCAATATTTTCTAAGTTATGATTCCCAGAAATGCTCACAATCTAAATGGGATCTGACCAGGCCCTTGCCTTTCTGATTACTTTCTTACATGTCCAGGATATTTTCATGATGCTCATGTCCCTTTAGACCGTTTCTACCTTTATTCCATTTGGAAAATATTCTATTTTCTACTTTCAGATCCAATGTAGATAATTTCACATTTGACCATGTTTTACTTTTTTCATTTAACCTACAAATATCACTTTGTCTACAGAGCTATGTATTTTTGCCTGGCTTTGTACCTTCAGCAAAATTTGGATGTACCCTTTCCTATTCCATCAGCCTTGTCATTTATGAAAAGATGCTGCCCTAAAAGAGATGCTTGAAATTTGTCTGCAACATTTCCTAATGTTAAATGATATAAATATTTTCCCAAATGCTTATTCAAAGAGGCATATACATTTGTAATAAATATTGGTTTTAGCACCTCTTATAAAAGTATGCCAGTGGGCTTCTCCATATAACCATGCTGATTCATAAGCAATATGTTAACTGTTGAGTTTCCTACCTCTGTCCTTGTAATGCAACCTGTATTATTGGGGATTGAGGGCACCACTGAACAGGCAATGCTCAGACAATTTACTTAATTCAGACAGCCTTGTAAGCAGGAATAGACACTCTTACCTTTTGATTCTGCTTATGAAACCTAAAGTGTTCTGCAATAAACAATGGTTTCTGTTCCAATTGCCCCTGCATTACTTTCGCAATATCAGTAAAGCTCCTTTTGGCTGGTTTGGCTGCAGCAGTCAAGCAAACTGTATGCCTTTCCACCCAATACACTCAGCAAAGCTGACACTCACTTTTCATTGGCTATTTCATTTGTCTCAAAATGATGCTCAATTCGCTCGGTATACAAAATCCAGTTGTCTTTTATTCAATTGAACACATCTATATTTCTGATGTAGCCAGTCATTTCTGCTTGCTTTTTATTTTATTCATTATTATCATCGACTAGTACTCACTTTTTATGAACCCATGAATTTCATCCATTTTCTGCCCTTTTTTTTAAACTCGATCATCTCTGTCCTCTTGTGAAGAAAGCAAAACCTGTTGTGCTTCCTTTTTTAAACTTGAATGCCTCGCTGTGCTTCAACAGGTAGGTAATAGTCTCAGGTTCATCTTAAAACTACCTCATCGCCACTGTTACATTTTGTAACTACAGAAATTAACCAAAACAAAAACTATGTTAGCAGCTAGGTCCAAAAGTCTTTGCAACTTGTTCCCTGAGTATGAGTAAACAGGGGAGAAATAATCATGAAGAATTATGCCAATTTTTCAGTGTGGAGGGGACTATTATCTTCCTCATAACTCATTTTCCCTTGATATACTTTGGGAAAAGATATCATTCATGGTCAAAACTTGCCATGAAATTTATCAAGACCTTCCCCTTTTGGAGGCCTGCAGTGCAGGTAAATTCCCCTTTTGTAGGTATATGGAAAACCCACATTTATTAAATATGGAAGGTTCACTACTCAGTAAATCAGGAGTAAGTGACAAAGTGACTTATCGGCAGAAACCTGCATTAAGCTTCTGAGAATACATTTAAAACCTAACTTTGATTTTGTGACGATGTCTGCATTTGCTTTCGTTGACTCGTAACCTCATCTCTTCATCAGCACATTTCTTCAGCCACTTAGAAACCTACTATCTAGAAATACTTGTGACTAGCCCTGAGCAGTTGAACATTTTTAAGTTGTTCAGTCACTTTGTAATAAGTATTATTTCCCACAATATAGATGCCAGGTTAATTGGTTAATGGTTCCCTGAAATAAAAGCAGGAATTTCTTTAGACAGATCAGGTAGCACCCATCAAAGAGGGAATCATTGACATTCTAGGCTGATAATCAGTTTTGATAAAGAGTCTACATGTTGAAATATTAACTGTTTGGGACAGAAGTGTGTGTTTTTAAAAAAAAATGATTCTCTTACTTTCACCTCTTAAGCTCATCATTGATCTGTGTAGCAAGTGCAATGTTACCTTTTCTCCGATCTCCTTTTCTGAAATATTCACAGAAAACATCTTTTGTTATGTGGTAACAAAAAAATTAGGATTGTCTGTAAGACAACCGAACAGATCTTCACAGTTGGTTAAGCTATGGCTCAACATAGCCAGTGATCAAACCTGTCAAGGACCTTAAATGTTTTCAAATAGCACTGATATTGAGGAACTTTCAAAACCTATTACAAAAACAATGGACCAATTAAAAGCTTCAAGTCATTAAAATATTTCCAAATGTACAAACACATACAATACACTTTAGAAAATAAAAATATTAAAGCAAACTCAATCCATGAAAAAAATAGTAATATGCATCTTCCATTTCTTTGAACATTGCAGCCATTTCCCTCCATTCAAATCAATGGGTTTATTGTTTCTGTGTTGACTTCAACAGCTAGATATCCCCGCATAGTTGCTGGGTCTGGAGCCAAAATTGCACTCCAGAGCCCAATTTCTGTGAATAGCTGGGAGATCACAGTCAAATTCAGGCATTGAGTTCTTTTGCTCCCATGAGATTCTCAAGCTTTCTGCCTCTCACTTTGGTGAGGAAATTCATGCATTTCCTTATAGGTTACCCCTTTCTTCTCTATCCGCAATGACAGTTCCTATGTTTCTGCTTGCTATTTCAGTCTTCAAAACTTCCCTAGTATTCTTCGTTTTTTCCATAAAGAGTAGATTACTGCAAAGTCTACAAAGAAACATATCTAAAATAATAAAACTTGGAAAATTAAACTTAAAGCACAGTTTTTAAAACAAAGATGCAAGTTCTGTTTGACAGCAGTTACAAGGAATCAAATGACTGGAAACACAGATAGGACTATGGAACAAAGTATAAATTAAAAAAACTGGAGGTAGATAAAATGAATCTAGTCCAATAATCATGGGAGATCTTTGAACCTCACTTGTGAAGTGCAAGTCAAAGTTGGAGTAACATTATGGAATATAAACTCATGTGGTGCATTCAAAAGAGTTTTCTGGTTCACAAACCAACCAGTGAACTGTTTACAAACATAAGAAAATATGCGGATGCTGGAAATCCAAAACAACACACTGAAAATTCTGGAGGAAATCAGCAGGCATTTATGGAAAAGAGCAAACAGTCGACATTTCGGGCCAAGATCCTTCATGAAAACTGGACTGCATGTAAAGCCTCACACCAAAATGTCAAGTGCTTATTCCCCTCCATAGATACTGCATGATTTGCTGAGTTCCTCCAATATTGTATGTTTTGCTCCCAAATGAAAAATGTGCCTGGGTCCACAAAGGAAATAACACAAAAGTGCAAATAAAGTCAACCAGGGACCCCGTGGCAGGTAAAAATCTAGAGCAATGTTCTCCTGGCATGGGATCCCAAGACAAGGGATCACCATTACTGAAAAGAAGATTGTCCATTTAAAACTGAGAGAAGCAATATTATAGAGAGGGTTCATACCAAAATACTTCTTTACTTCAGATTGTGAATTGCAGCATTTAAGAACCATATAGGAAGAGGAATTGTTATTGAATGGCAAGAGCAGTCCAGAAAGAGCATGTGTTTTACCTCTTGCCTTCTGCTTTTTATAATTACTGTCCAGGCCAGCCAACAGAAAGCAGTATCATTATATTTATGCTATATTTAATGAGTCAGTCAGTTGTTCATTGGTTTTGACTTTGTAAACAAAGAATTTACACCAGCTTTGACACATGCACTCTGAGTTTGTTTACGAAAGCTGAGGAGTTGTATCTGTAGTTGCTGCTGTGAGCATAGGAATCCTTTGCAACTTTTTTTTAAAATTTAAAAAGAATGCTTGGCCAAAATTATATCCTTGCTGGAAGGATAGCTTCCCAGCCATTTTAATGAAGAATGTAAATCAGTCAAAGAAAGATTAATTATTTACCGAAACAAAATTTGAACTGTGCAGAACTCCAGAAACTCACATGAGGAGGCTCGTTAACTGAAGTTGGAGAGGTGTTAATTTCTCATCATTAGGAAAAAGTTGAATCAGCAAATGCTAACAGGTTTTAAAAAATAAAATGTGCAGAGGGACATGTGACTCAGGCTGAAAAACAGCAGAACAATGAGGAGCAGGAAGGTGATGAAGGCTACTAATGGGAAATCTGAGGAGAAGACTAATTTATAAACACTGTTCATAGACTTAGATGGAAATGATACTAGCTTGCTTGATCTACTTTTGGTAGTCTTTTCTTAAATTTATCTTCCTGTCCTGTACCCTGAAGCTATTAATCGTTGTATTCCTCTTTTGGTTGGAACTATATAACATGCAATATTTCATTGGGAGCACTCCCTGGAGTGTGTTTTAAAACATTTCTGGGACATTGGAACAACTGGTTCCACAGCACAGAATGACGAGAACAAACAGTTCCACCACAGTTTTACTTTAGTTTCTGATTTTGGACTCTGATCATATTAAAACTAAAATACTGCAGGTGCTGGAAGTCTGAAATAAAGAAAAAATAAAGTGCCGAAAATGCTCAGCAGGTGAGTCATCACCTGTAGAGACAAAAACGAAGTCAACTATTCAAGTTGGTGATCCTTCATTAGTTTTAATATGCTTATCAACCTTAAATTTTAATTTTGTTTTTCTTTCCTGGATGCTGCCGGACCTGCTGAGTTAGTAGTTGAACAATATTTGTCCTCTTTTGGACTTAGTATGAAACAATTTAGTAGCTGGTGACAATGTTTAGACTATTTTTATGGCTCCAGGTTTATTTCTTTGCAGGAAGATGAGGAGCAACACTCTACATCACAACTTACCCTACTCCTCAGCAGCTCATCAAAGATTCAGATGGCCTTGAGCTACCAGATTTTCTGTATGGTTAGATTACTATTTTCTTTTTGCCATTGTGGTTTTGCAACCTACCTGCATCATATAAAAAGCTTATTTCCTTCTTGTTGAAATGTTATATATTAATTGTCATGATTACACACTATTGCAGAATCGTAAATTGGTACAGATATTGAAATTGACGACATTAAATTCAATATATCCTTGCCAGCGTGAGTATATGTGAAACAATACTGGTACCATTAGACTAGTGCTCAAGAGGTATTTTATGTCCAATTATATTGCCCACATTGGTCAACCTATGATCCAGACTAAATTTTTGTTTCCCCTGACAAGGATGACAAAATTTGGAGAATAACTAACATCAGATAATGCAGCACTGGCTGAAGATCAAAGTGATAATTTTCAGAACTAGTAATTCCGTTTCTTAATAGTCAGCCCTTCCAAGTTGCTAGTACTGTATAGGATAGTATGGAATCACCAAACGTGTACTCATGTTGCATGAAATAATTGAAAATGTTTTCATTTACTACATTAGAAAATTATCTCTTTGCTTACCAAAGTTAATGTTAAATAATGATTTTCAAAGTATATTCAAAGTCAAAGTAAACTTATTATCAATGTATGTATACAGTTTGACACCTTGAGATTAATTTTCTTGCAGACATTTACAGGAAAATAAATACAATAGATTTATGAAGCTATACATAAACTAAGATTGAAAGCTAAAGTGCAAAATAAAACAATTTGTGCAAATAAATAAATGGCACTGAGAACTCAAGATGTAGAGTCCCTGAAATCAAGTCTGTAGGTTATGGAATTTTCTTTTAATGTATTAAAGGAAATATGTGGGTAATGCTCAGAGATAAAGAACATACAGGAGGTTTTCCTTTATGCTGTTCATTGTTCATTTAAAGTCCAGGCTTTATCCTTGTCCACCACAGGACAAGGCCAAGTCTCATCTTGCTGCGAGCAAGCTCACAATGTTTTCAAAGAGATCAACAAACAACACCAAAGAGATTGCAACAGAGTAAGTTACACCTGCCAATTCCCGATTCCTCAGGTTCTGAAACGTATCCAACAAAGCTGCCTGCTGGCTGCATAGCAGGTGGGCATACTTGCAGAACTTTGTTTTGATGGAGCTTAAAGCAATGCCAGAAACCAATCTGTAACAATCCAACAGCAGGAAGCTTGGAATTTGAACAGCGTTTCCAGTCAGCAGCAATTGATCAGACTTTGTATTAAAGGAGGTGAACCAAACAGGACAGTATATTTTAGTCATCTACTGTGTGTAAGACATCCACCAAGAAAATCAAAATTGTTCATTAAGAGAGCACATAGAAACAAACTAATAAATTAGCTTTCTACAGGGATTGGTAAATTCAACTAGTTCAATTCCCATCAAAGAGAGCCTTCTGCAAACGATGCTGAAAAATAGGCATAAACAAATACAGCTAAAGAAAACTGCATTCATTGCTCCATGTCCAAAACAGAAAGGTGGCCCTGTGTATAATGATTTAGCATCATTATGAAGATTACCAACTTGTTGACAAGGCTGTAATAAAGAAAGGTTAAATTAGAATAGATGTAAATGGATAATGATGCAACCAGCAGCCTCACTAGATTTGGAGTTAAAATGAAGTTTAATGACATCAATAAGAGCCCTCTGGAATATTGATGCCAAATCTGGAACTGAAGTAACAGGCTGCTCTTGTAATCTTAACTGCATAAATATGTAGTAGTCTTCAATATAATGAAAAGTTAGAAAGAATCAAATATTAACCTGGGGCATTCGGAAGAAACTGACTGAATTGTGAAAATAATATGAAAACTATGCAGCAGTGAATTTTCCTTTCTTTTGTTTATCTCCATGAAGCTTTTGGTCACTATCTTCAAACAAATAAAACAATAAATTTCACTATTGATAGAAGGAGTATAGTTTGTACCCAGAGAGAGTACTGTTAGATGTGGCTACGATCACTAAATCAGACTGCAGCAACAACAGCTACATTTCTATATATGAATACATCATGGGCCGCCTTAATTTTGTGTTGGCATTTATTTGTGTCTGGGACATCTTATTTTTGGGGGCATACAAATCCAAAATTTACATCTTTTATTTTTTAAAATGTTTATTGATTATCCTTCACTGAAGATTGCAATTTCTACATTAGCGTTCCCTGACAGCATTCTGCAAATATAGGTCACCGATTAAATTATTGATCATTTGTAGTACAGAGGCAGGCATTGCCCTTTCACTTTTGCAACAAAGGCACTGATTGTATTTCTTATCATATTTGTATCACAATTGTGTGAGACAAGTATGACACTTGAGGGCTCTAATCCTAAAGCATCTTCTTTTAATTTCACCCCTTCCTTTTTCAAATAGTATGTACAAGACCCACGATCTACTCATTTCACCTCACTTCCATCAACTACTGTCAGCCTAATATTCATGTTTCAGAACCAGAATCATGTTCAACAGCACTGTTGCTTTGCAGCAGCAGTACTCCGCAATACATAATAATACAAAATATAAATTAAAATAACAAATATAAAAGAAAAGTAAAATAAAATGAGTAGTGCATAATCAGAGCCCCAAGTTCATGATTCCTAGGTCATGCTTGGACAAATGGTTTCTATTCTTTGAAAACTCCCATTTTTTTTTTCCAAAGCTCTACAATAATCCCCTTTTCAAAACATTCTATTGCTGATCCTGTTACCTCTCAACCTTATAATTTAAAATCACATTTTCCTCACAATTTCTTTCTTGGGTTCCAAATCAACACCCCTTAGATCCGCAGTCTATGGGAGCTGGACAATGGCAACACGCAGCATAGCTTTCTTGAGGAATAAGAGCTTGTTGGGAGGAGGGAAGCAGCTCCTGGATGTACTTAATGGAACATGAAGTCATTTTAAGAGTACAGTATATAAAGGCTGGCACAGTGAAATAGCTACATTGCAGCTCTGGGGACACAGACATAATCCAATCCACAGGATTGTGTAGCATTTATGTAGGTCAATTATGTAGCATTTGCATGTTCTCTCTGTAATTGTGTATTTTCCAATGATGTGGTGGTTAATTGACCATTGTAAGCTGTCCTAGTTTAGGTGGAATGTACTGTTTACATTAATGGCCTGGGAGAAGAAATAAAATGTGCTGTTTCCAAGTTTGCCTATTATATGAAACTGTGAGGGAATGTGGCAATTGGAGTTTAACATGTGCAAGTGTGAGGTCATGCATATCAGCAAGAGAAATCAAAGGGCTGATTGGTATCTGAATGAAGTTCATAGGGATCAGGGTGTTCTAGGACATGAATCACACTATGGTAGCAGGTTAGTCCAAAAAGATAAATGGCAGGTTGGCCTTAATTACGGAGAGTTTGGAGTTTAAGAAAAGGGATGTTTTGCTGGAGTTTAATGGAACATTGTTGAAACCTCATCTGGAATATTATGCAATTTTGACCCACTTATCTAAAAAAAAAGAATATATCTGCATTGGAGGCAATCCAAAGGAGACCCACCAAGCAAGCTGCCTTCTTATATAGATGGAAATGATTGGACGCAAGGGACAAAGATAAGTAAAGGTAATTTTGTATTATCTTAAATTTGCTTTAATATTTTAATTGTTGGAGATTTTTCTAGTGGTTGTATTTTGTATTGGTAAATTTCCTTTAACATTTTTGAATACTAAGCTAGAAGTAGTCAAATCCTTGACAGTTTTGTCCACTGTCAGTACCTGAAGGCAGTGGTCTAAGTTTTCTAGAGCTACATTCTGGAAAATGGTTGTTGCAGCTTCTCCTGCAATTACATTATATTGTACTTGAAGCTACTGGTCCTCAGGGCCCCGCTATTTAAAACTAGAAGTTGCAAATCTGAGTATTAAACAACTGGTATTGATATCAGTGGACCTGCAAAATTTCCATTGTTTATACCTGAAATATACTCAACCTGCACAGCAATGAAACCAACTCCTCTTCAATTTGGCTTTCAGATCAATCCATTTATGAATCAGATTCAACACACACAAAATGCTGGAGAAATACAGCAGGTCAGGCAGCATTTATGACAAAGAATAAACAGTCATTGTATCAGGCCAAGAGACTTCTTCAGGACTGAAAGGAAGAGGAAGGACACCAGAGTAAAAAGGTGGAGGGCGGGGTAGGAAGATAGTTCGAAGGTGATAGGTGAAGCCAAGTGCTTAGGGAAGGTAAGGAGCTAGGTAGGATGGAATCTGATAGGAGAGGAGAGTGGATCATAGGAGAAAGGAAAAGGGGAGGGTGTACCCAGGGGGAGATAATAGGCAGGCAAGAAGAGGTTAGAGGCCAGAGTGGGGAATAGAAGAAGAGGGGAAGGGGAAGTAATTTTTTTTAACCAGAAGGTGAAACTGATATTCATACCATCAGGTTGGGGATGACCTAGATGGAATATAAGGTGTAGCTCCTCCACCCTCATCATGGCACCAGAGGAGGCTATGGATCGACATATTGGAATGGGAATTGGAATTAAAATGCTTGGCCAATGGGAAGTTCTGCTTTTGGCTGATGGAGCAGAGGTGCTCAACAAAGTGGGGCCTCAATTTACAATGGGTCTTACCAATGTCAAGGAGTCTGCATTGGGAGCACCAGACACAATAGACAACCCCAACAGATTTGCAACTGAAGTGTTACCTCACCTGGAAGGACTGTTTGGGACCCTGAACAGAGGTGAGGGAGGAGGTGAATGGGCAAGGGTAGTACTTTGGCTGCCTGCAGGGATAAGTGCCAGGAGGGAACTTAATGGTGTGGGGTGAATGGACAAGGGAATCATGGGGGGAGCAATCCCTGTAGAAATTTGGGGGTTTGGGAGGGGGGGGGTGGAAGGTAAAGATATGTTTGGTGGTAGGATCCCCTTGGGAGCTGGCAGAAGTTGCAGAGAATGATATGTTGGATGTGGAGGCTCATAGGGTGGTAGGTAAGGAGAAGAGGAACTCCATCATTGTTAAAGTGATGAGAAGATGGAGTGAGCATGGATATTAAGGAAATGGAGGTAATGCAGGTGAGAGTAGCACCAATAGTGGAGGAAGGAGAACATCTCCGATGTCCTGGAAAAGAAAGCTGCATTCTCGGAACAGATACAGTGTAGACAAAGGAACTGAGAAAAGGGAATAATATTTTTACAGGAGACTGGATGGGAGGAGATATAATCAAGAAAACTCTGGGAATTGGTAAGTTTATAAAAGATGTTGGTTGACATTTGTCTCCCGTGCTAGAGGCAGAGAGATCGAGAAAGAAGGGATGTGTTAGAAATGGACCAAGTGAATTTAAGAGCAGCATGGAAGTTGGAGACAGAGGTGATGAAATTGATGAGCTCAGCATTAGTACAAGAAGCAGTACCAATGCAGTCATCAAAGTAGCAGAGGAAGAGTTGGGGAGCATTTCTGGGGAATTCTGATTCCTTCCAACCTGATGGCATTAACATTGATTTCTCCTTTGGGTAGAAAAAATTCATCCCCCTCCCCTTTTCTTCAATTTCCCATTCCGTCCTCTTATCTCTGCTCACTTGCCTATCACCTCCCCAAGACTCCTTCTTCATTCTGTCCTCTCTCCTGTTGCATCAGATTCCTTCCTTCCAGCCCTTTACCTTTCCTACCCACCTGGCTTCACCTATCAACTTCTATCTATCCTTGTTTCCCTCCCACTCCCTTTTATTCAGGCATCTTTTCCCTTCTTTTCCAGTAAAGGAAGGTCTCGGCTCTAAATGCCAACTGTTTATTCATTTCCATGGATGCTGCCTGATCTGCTGAGTTCCTCCAGCATTTTTTGCGTGTTGCTCAAGATACCCAGCATCTGCAGACTTTCCTTGTGTTTATGAATCTGATTAGTGTTTTTAATATCGACCACTAACAGCGATTGGTTCCTTTTCTGAGGACAGAGAGACCTGCCTTTACCAGTGGCATTAAGTTCACACAGAAGTCAGCAAACAAGAGAAAATCCCCAGATGCTGGAAATCAAATGAACACGTGCAAAAATGCTGGGGGAAGCTCAACAAGCCAAGCAGCATCTGTGGATAAGAGTAAACATTTGACGTTTCAGGCTGAGAGCCGTCATCACCACCCTATATCTGATATTTGTGCTCCACCCACTTAGTTCTATTGTCTTTAGAAATGTGTGGAAGTTTCATGCATCTCCAGATATTGCTTTCAAATTTATTTAGGGCCCATTTCTGGCACCTCTCATTGTTCAATACAAAGCATTAGTTCAATGTTGAGTACCTGTGATTTTAAAACAGAAAAGGTAGTCAATAGAGTGCAAATTAAATGGTACTTTTATCCTAGTTGGTTCAAATATTACAAATGTTGTTGGATCTCCTCTCTTTCAGGTAAGTGGAGAGTATTCCAGCACACTCTTGATTCATGCTTATATAATGAAAGACTGAAAATGAGATATTCATTGCAGAAGAGCCAGCCCCTGTAGCCACAATATTTATGTGGTTGGTCCAGTTATGATTCTACTGATAATATTTCTCTCTGTTGTGTCATTAGGAACCTCAGCAATGGTGATGTCATTGAATGGGCAGCATAAGTGATTAGACTCTCTTAGGTGCAAGATGTGGATTGTCAAGCATGTCTTGCTGTTTGGAGTTGTGGGTGGCATCAGTTTTTGTCAAGTTGGGAACAGCATTACCACTGCTGACCCCCATGCACTGCAGATCCCTAAAGCAGATATTTAAATCAAGGATTCAGACACTCCAACAGTGAAATTCTGGAGCTAGGACTATCCACCTTCAAGAAATACAACTACAACTATCTTCCTTTATGTGAGACTTGAATAAAACCAGTCAAATGTTTACCCCTTGACCTGCATTTACTACAAACCTATCAGTGATTTTTGAACTCACATTTTTAGCAAGTTGAAACAGATTTAGTAGTGTCAAATTCAATCTAATAATTTTGTCAAATACTTTGCTCCTTCAAGGTTATTCATTCTCACCTCATCTCTGCAAATCAGCTCTTTTGTCCTGGAGAATAGCTAACTGTAAAGAGACCTGGAGCCAATTGGTCGAAGAATAATACTAAACTGAGCACTCTGGGAGTCAGGTCTCCCAGTTGAATGGAATTGTATTGATGATGTGAGCAGGACAAACATGAAAGTGTAGGTAAGTGTATGGTCATGTACTTTGGTAGAAGGAATAAAGATATAGACTATTTTCTAAATAAACCTCTTTTTTGACCGCTTTCTAAACAAGGAGAAAATACAAAAATTCAGAGGTGGAAAAGGACTTGGAAGTCCTTGTGCAGGATTCCCTAAAGGTTAACTTACAGATTGAATCTGTGTTAAGGAATGTAAATGCAATATTAGCATTCATTTCAAGAGGACGAGAGTATAAAAGGAAGGATGTGATGTTAAGACTTTACAAGGTATTGGTCAGAACTCTGTTGGAGTATTGGGAGCAGTTTTAGGTCCCTTATCTGAGAAAGGACGTACTGGCACTGGAGAGGGTCCAGAGGAGTTTCAGGAAAATGATTCCAGAAATGAAAAGGTTAATATATGAGGAGCATGTGCTGTCTCTGGCTTGTAATCGCTAGAGTTTAGAAGAATGAGGGGGATTTCATTGAAAGCTATTGAGTATTGAGAGGTCTATACAGAGTGGATGTGGAGAGGATGTTTCCTTTTGTGGGTGAGTCTAGGACCAGAGGGCACAGCTTCAAAAAGAAAAAAAGAGGCACATCTATTTTGAACAGAGATGATGAGGAATTTCTTTAACCAGAAAGTGGTGAATCTTTGAAATTAATTTCTAAAGACAACAGAGGAGTTCAAGTTATTGAGTGTATTTAAAGTGGAGGGTGATAGGTTTTTGATTAGTCAGGCGTAAGGGTCACAGGGAAGAAGACAGGAGAATGGGTTGAGTAGGATAACTAATCGGCTGTGTCGGAACGGCAGAACAGGTTTGATGGGCTGACTGGACTGATTCTGCTCCTCTGTCTTACAGAATTATGGTCCAATGACTTCTCTTTGAACTGTGTTTCCTGTGTGGTTACCATTTTATCAAGTTCAAATCATTTTTAATCATTCTGATCATGTCAGCTTCATCTGAATCAACGTTATCTTCTATTGCTTCCATGTCCAGCTGAAAAATGGTGTGCATTTCATTATCAGACATTCTGGATCATAGTGTATTGTAGAACACATTATTTTCCTTCATACTGAAGTCGATACATTTATGAGATGTTTGCTGTTTACCAAACATGCACATTTACTAAATGTATTACAGTTCTTTCTTTTCACATGAGATTATGTAGTTCTCAGTTTGTTGCTTCTACAGATGCTGTAGCTTATGCTCACAGTGGATTGCTTGTTGTAAGCAATCACACATGCTGTGTTAGTGCTTCTTTCTACAGCACTTGCATCATTGCTAACAAACATTACGTCTAATTCAGACTCCTGATATGGGTTCAAGGTACTGTTTGTATTTTGTTTGTTTATATCCAATGTTAAACAAATCTGTGATGGCCATATGAATATTTTTGTAGAGAATGTCTCCCTTGAATGATGATTTTTTTTTCCCTGACATCATCAAGTTTGGTTTTCAATTGAGAAATACCTATCAAATTTTCCCATACATTTCATTTTAATTATTTATCATATGGAAATACTCTCTATCGCCAATGCTGTACTTTTGGTTTAACACACGGCTTGCAATTTAACATATAGCTCACATTCTTTACCAGCATGCATAGTTGCAAAAAACAGAGTGAGGGCAGTGAGAGAGCGGGGGTTAAACTGTATCTTTGGACAAGTAGGTGATAGAATCAGACCAATTTCCCTCATCTAAATATCAAATCCAATACACTACATATATAGAGAGCTGAAACTCGAAGACAAATATAGCTGACTGGATTTTGAAAACTGAATTGAAAATGATTCTCAAAATTCATACTGGTCAACTTTCAAATCATTGGCAGTTGATGACATCCTTAAGTACCTACTCCCCAAGATCTGCCTTTTGTCTACCACCACCACAAAGTACATGTGACTCACTTCCATGATTGATTTGCTTCCTCGCTTCTACTTTCTTTCTTGTTCCCAAAGAATGTTTAGCTGTTGCATATATAATATTTCAGTAACATTTGAATATTAATGTAAATATTTTGATTAAGTATTCTTTGTTTACATAATTCATTACAGGTTATGCAGTATGTAAGAAATACGTGAATGACATACATCATTCTGCTACCACATCATATGTGAGGGCCTCAATAAAGTAAAACAAAGAAGACCCATTTCGCTGCTCTTGTGTTTTTCATTCAGTCACTTTCTGGTGTTACAAAGCATAACAGTGGTGATGAGGAAATTTTAAAATGAACCTGAGACACTATGTAATTGCTGAAGTGCAGCATGCTTTTTCATAGGAAAGTGGAGAGAGACAGTCAAGTTTAAAAAATAAAGGCAGAAAATGGACAAAATTCATGGGTTCATAAACAGTGAATATGGGGTGATAATAATAAAGAAATAAAAAAAGCAAATATCGCTGGCTACATCAGAAAGATAGACGCATTCGATAGCACAACAGATAACAGTGTGATGTACACTGAATAAGTGGAGCAGTATTTTGAAGCAAACAGAATTGCCAATGAAAACCTACTGCCAGTGTACCTGAGCAGTTAAGCTTAGAAGTGTAACTGCTCCAATCGAACGAGGCTACTGTGCTCCACCCTTTCAACTAATTACTACAGATGGGGTACAAATTGCAATGGATAAAGTCGTGTAAGGTGGCTTTCCAAAAGGTAAAGGAAATGGTGACATCAGACACACTGCCTGTGATGCCTCACCTAATAGTATAGATGCAGTCACATCACATGTTATAAGTGATGGAAGAGAATAGCCCATAGCCTTTGCATCAGATTCGCTTAATGCTGCAGAAAAAAAAAATACACACACATTGAGAGAGAGGTCTTTAGTCTGGTTTGGGGTGTAAAACATTTCAATTCATACTTGTATGGGAGAGAGTTTACCCTTATATGATCATCAAACACTCATGCCCATTTCCAATCCACAGAAGGATGTTCCATTAACAGCAGCAGCATGGATGTAGAGATGGGCTTTGTTTCTTGGCAGACACAATTACAGGATTGAATTCAAGAGGACAACTAATCTTGAAAATGCTGATGGATTGTCCCATTCACTCTTGGAAAAGGAAATATCTGAAAATTTTACAGAAAGAGGACACTCCTCTTGATGTAATAAAATATTCAATGTAGATTTATTATCAAAGAATGTATAAATTATATACCCTTAAGAGTTGGACCATAAGACATTGAAGCAGAATTAGGCTAACAGTCCATCGAATCTGCTTTACCATTCCATCATGACTGATCCCAGATCCCACTCAACCCCATACACCTGCCTTCTCACCACATTCTTTGATGCCCTGATCGATCAGGAAACTATCAACTTCTGCCTTAAATATACCCACGGACTTGACCTCCACTGCAGTCTTGTGGCAGAGCATTGCCCAGATTCAGCATTCTCTGGCTTAAAATATTCCTCCTTATCTCTGTTCTAAAAGGTTGCCTCTCAATTTTGAGGCTGTGTCCTTTAGTTCTGGATACCCCACATCCTCTCCACATCCACCTGATCTAGTCCTTTCAGCATTCTGTAGGTTTCAATGAGATTCCCCCGCATTCTTCAAGATTCCAGTGAGTACAGGCTAAAAGCTGCCAAACGCTCCTGATATGTTAACCCCTTCATTCCCGGAATCATCCAGAATCATTAGTTTGCTTACAGGTAGCCACAAAGCAAGAAGCCTAAAAGAAAACAATTAAAGAAAAATTAAATAAAACGACCAACACCTAATATTCAAGAGAAAGGCAAAAAAAACACACAAATCATTCAAACAATGAAGTTAGCAACAGCATTCCAAACCAAATTAAGTCCTCAGATCCGAACCCAGAGCAGCCCAGAGTGGGCCCAGAGTAGGTCAGAGCCTTGCTTATCAGTTCATCACATCAGTGGGCACAAGGGACAGCAGCCAGGGGAATCTTCATAGCCTCAGAGCCATAGAGAGAGGAGCAACCATGGCAGAGAGTGAGCAAAAACAGTACTCACCTTGGATCCTGACAACCTGTCTTTTCAATCTATCTCAGCCAATGTTTAAATTGACCAAACAACAGAAAGGCTCCAGCACCCTGGAGAGAGGAGTGAATATCGCGGAGTGTGAGCAAAATTGGCTCTCACCTGTAATCTAGGCTGGCATTTAAATTGTCTAAACAATGGATCATACCTCACATTAGGACCTGGCCTTTTGCACTGACGTTCAGTAGCACCACCTTAACCAGAAGTATTCTCCCTAATGCAAATCATAAGTCTCCATATTATGGTAAGGTGATCCAAAGGGAAACCAGAAAAGACCCCACATGGTCTCAGGTCTACATAGTAACCCAAAATGGTTGTAATGTGCAGTAGAAGTCCCACTTCTTCCATTCTTACCAGCACCGGGTTGAACTTGTCCTTGACAGGGTTGCCTTATGTGGGGATTGGCAGTAGTTACACCATCCGAGGTGACAGCTAAAGGGTTAGAGGAGCTACATGCTGGTAATCTAGGCATGGTGAAAATGAAAGCATTCACTTGATGCTTGGTCTGGTGGCCTGGAATAGATCAGCAGATCAAGCAGCTTGCCGTGTACTGTTCAGGACGCGAACGTAGCTAGAAGATGCGAAGAGTAGCGTCTCTTCATTCCTGGGAATGGTCTGCATTGCCCTGGCAGAGAATTTATGTGGATTTTGCTGGACCATTTATGGGCACACATTTCTTGGTAGTAGTGGCCAGAACTGGCCAATAACCTCCACCCCAGAACGCCCACTGATGATGTGTTGAGAAACTTCTTCTCAAGGACAAGTGTTCCAGAACACTTCATCAGTGACAATGGAACAGTTTCAGTCATTACAAAAAACTAATAGCATAATTCAGTACCTAATACTTTTGCGTTGTATCACCCAGCTACAAATGGCTTGGTGGAAAGGTTTGTCCAGAGTGTAAAGAACACACTGTGAGCAATGTCAGCAGAACACTCTACACTGCCACTGAATCAGAAGCTCACCAATTTCCTCCTTGCATATCACAAAATGCAGCATAGTTCACAACCAACAACTCACCAGCTATGCTGTTCCTGGGTCATTCTTTGTGCTCATGCTTGGATATCCTCAAACCCAAGCTCAAATGGAGTATGCAGGACAATCATCTGAGACAAACTGATTGCCCCTTAAACAAAGAAGTTCAATGTTTCACCCCCAGACAAGCAGATTTGGCAGGGGACTATGGAGCTGATCAAAAGTAGGTACTTGGAAGGATTAAGGACAGAACTGGACCACTCTACTCTGCAACATGATAGTGTCTGATGTCACCTGGAGATGACACATTGATCAATTGAGAAGAGCAGAGTCAATTGTTTGAGAAGAAAGGTTTCCTGAGGTGTCAGAACCATTTCCTGCAGTTTCAGAGTCAACTCCTTCAACCACCACGAAGGAGGCCCCAGAAACTGAGATTGTTTCACAGCCACAAGTCTCACTTGCCAAGCAGAGTGACGCTCTCCCCCATTCCTGGTCAGGAAAGGTATATCCCACAAGAGTAAGAAATCCACCACAGCGACTAAATCTTTAGGCCTGAATGGGACAACCTAAAAATTGCTATGCTATGGATGTCTATCCACATATTACTCTATTACTCTCTAGTCATATATATATATAGAAAATTATATAAAATGACTAGAGAGCAATATGTTACATATGTGAGTTGAGATGCATTCTACATTGAGTTGGAGTATATACCTAAGTAGGGAGGAGTGCAGTGTATTTAATATTTCAGTAATATTGTAAGTATATTGTTTGATTAAACATTCTTTGTTGCTTACATAATTCATTATGGGTTATATGAAAGTATGCGAATGGCGTATGTCATATGTGAGTGCCTCACTAAACGTTAAACAAAGCAGACCTATTTCCCGGTTACAACGCTTTTCTTTCGATTAGTTTCTGGAGTTACAAAACATAACATGAGCTATTTGGATTGACAATTTATAGCAATTCATTTTATGTTTTGTTTTGCTTTTAAGTGTTTGTAATTTAGCTTCTGGTGACAGAACAGTTCAGAAATCTGTAGATACTCAAATTTTAACTGGTTAGCATCAGTAGATGTTCCTTGTTTGTATTATAAGAAAAACTAATCCATATCATATCATTGTTCCTTTATCCTAAAAATCTGAGCATGTTCCAGATATGCTGGAGAGAAAATGATCCCTTCCACATCCTACAATCCTTCCTTTTGTATTTATCTATTTTGCACTTATCTTAATCTTATGCCCTGTGGATTTTATTCACTGTTTGCTAGGCATAAATTTACTTTGTACAAACCATTTATAACTTTAAATAATGCTATTAGATTTCCCTTTAACTCTCTGTGTTCTGGGAACAAAAGAGCTTCAGATTTCTTCATATTACTACATTACATGTTTTTAATGCTCAACTTAGATTTTCAAGAAATTTGACATCTTTTTAAAATTGGTGTAAAAGGAAGACCTAGTTATATGTGCTGCCTTTTACATCATCAGTCCTCTTGTGAGGGAAGAGAACTAAAAGTTCCATCCTATGGTAACAATGTTAAATAGTTGTCCTTTGTTATTGCTGATTGGTTCCAAGCTCCAGAGTTGAACTATGTACTGATAGGAAGGGAGATACAATTTCCATAGACTGCACCATTCATTATTATATGTTGCTGAGATGTCAAAGGGAATCAGAATCAGGTTTAATATCACCGGCGTATTTCATGAGATTTGTTGACTTGTGTCAACAGTACAATGTGATGCATAATAGAAAAAATAACTGAATTACTGCAAGTATGTAAAGTAAATAGGTAAATTAAATGAGTAGTGCAAAAGTAGAAATAAAGAAGTGGTGAGGTGTTGTTTGTGAGTTTAGCAAAGGTGGCATGAATTATCCATTACTCATCACCTTTATTAAGATAATGCTGGATTTTCCCCTTGAATTGATTAGATCCTGGTAATGAATGTGACTAACAAATGCTACTTGGTAGGGAAATTCAATATTTTTAGCATAATCAGGTTTGAAAGCTGTCTGATTTAGAAGAGAATTGAAAGTGATGATGCACCTAATGAACTCCATTAAGCTTTAGCTGATATCTCAAGATGCATACACCCTCTATGGTATCTAAACTATACTTGGTGCTTCCCTGCAAATCCATCAATATTCTGTTTTGTTCTTCTTAGATATTTCAATTCACACTTTCACAAATTATCTGGAAACAGAAGGTTGATACTACAATTATCTGTATTCATTAAATAAATCCTCTTAATTAACTGTTTGATAGTTGGTTTTCTGTTCTCCACTTGAGAATACGTGGAAGGAAGGGTTTAGAGAACTATGGGCCAATCAAAAGCGAACTGGGACAAACAGGGAGGATCGAGTGGTCATTGTGGACTAGATAGGGCAAACGGCCATTTTCTTTGCACTATCAATCCTTTACCAGGCTTTTGCCAGCAATGTCTCCTTCACAAGCTGTCATCAATGTCTGGTTATTCTCTTGTGAAGGACTTTGAGATGTTTTAATGTATAGCTATAACTAACATCATATATAAATGGAAGTTGTTCCTGCTATTCCAACTCAGAGAATAGTCAAGGCTCACTTAAACACGAGGAAATCTGCAGATGCTGGAATTTCAAGCAACACACATAAAAGTTGCTGGTGAACGCAGCAGGCCAGGCTCACTTAAAGCATATTTGGCCCCTCCGTTGTTTGTTTTATAACAGTTTCACTGTGGAATATTGGATTGATACATAAATCACCCAAAACCTGAGTAAATTTGCTGCTTAACGAGCAAAATATTGAATATCAGGTCAGTGTACAAATATGCTTAAACCTGTTTACTCCCAGACGTACCAATAGATTTATAGACAGGAAGTTAACAAGCACTCTCTCCAGATAGGAGATCAATCACAATGTGAAAGCTAAGGAGGCTGCAAGACAGATTTCATGCTGACTCAGTGGGAAGCAGTGTGCACGGGAATAGCTATCAAGAATTCTCAGGCATGCTTCCCTCAATTTTATAATAATTACAATTAATGAAGAGAAAAAATTGTTTTGCTGAAACACAGCTCCTGACAGGTGATGCCTCCTACTGTGAAATAAGCTCTTAAATATTTCAGTCTTCGTGAGCCATTCTCTCACAGCAAAATACTTGGTAAACCAGAACCAAGTGTACTATTAATGTTTAACAGAGGAATGAGTGGACTCAGGTGAATGTTGGGGAGTAGGAAAATAAAAGAAGGAAAGAGATTCAGAAGGGTAGGGTTGTAGGAAGAAAATAAGAAGAGGGAGAAAATTGCCTTTCTACAGCCTACCTCTTCCACCTTTATAAAAAATCTCATAAATACAAATGAAATATCTAAAGGAAGGGCAAAATAACTTATGAACAGTTAATTAAATAAGTCGAGAACAAAAATATGGCATTGGTAATGTTGTTCCTGAAACCACGAGATTGCATTATAACCTATTTTGGTTAATCTAATTGCTTTTAAAGGATGAAATCCTATTTCCCTGCACAGACTAACAGATAGAGACAGAGTCATATAGCACAGAAATCTGCCAAACTGGTCCATGCCAATCGAGATTTTCGTCTGTTAGTCAGTTTGCACACGTTCAGTCCATATTCCTCCATCCATATACCTGTTAAAGGGTTTTTAAAATGTTGTTAATGCACCTGCCTCTTTCTATGGCAACTCATTCTATATACAGACCACCCTCTGGGTGAAAAGGTTGCTCCTCAGTCTTCTATTAATTTCTTTCCCCTTCAACCTAAACCAATGACCTCCAGTTCTTGATTGCCCAACCCTGAGAAAAAGATGTGGTACGTGAATTCAAGCCGTAAACAGAAAGGATCATTCTTCAGGCACTATGAAATGATCTGGTTTCAGGCAACAAATCTTTGTTCGGGACATAATTCCCACATCTTGTGAATGAACGTGAAAGCAAAATCTGTTCTGAAAATTCCCGCTGCTGTATGCCCCACTGAAAGTTTGTTCCTGAAATGAATAAACACAAGAGATTCTACAGATGTCAGAAATCTGGAGTAACACACAGCAAATGTTGGAGGAACTTTGAAGGTCAGGCAGCATCTGTGGAGTGCAATAAAGAGCTGACGTTTCAGGGTAGAATCTTTCTTAACTCAGCTGCCAGAACCCAAAATAATTTCTCATGCTCGACAATTTTAGTCTTTCATTTAGCTGTGCTTTCCCACTCCTTTCTTTTTTAAAAATTAAATTTCCTTCATATAAACTGTTATTACATAGTTGTAACCAATCTCACATTCCAAGCAAAACTTAATTATCTATTTTTCTTGAAATTTCTCACATTTGGCCCAATCTTTATCTGTTGTCCAAAAGCACAGACTTGATGGGCCGAATGACCTAATTCTGCTCCTGTCTTAATGAGTACCTCTGGTGAATAACTGAAATAACCATATGGCTTCAGAGATGACCGTCAAGCTCTATCAGTTATCTATCCGTCATCATCATAGTTCACTACACCAGAAAAATCGAGGAGTGCAGTTTTTGATATTTAGTATATGCAGCTGGTTGGCAAATTGAAACATCAAAATTAAAGGCTACAATTTTATTTCTGGCCATATTTTTGTTACTTACTGGAGAATGACCAGTCATCCGAATTGGAATAAACATTTAATGTCAGGTTAATTTAAATAATTTGCATTACTGAATGAAAAACTCAAGGGTAAAGAAATATTAAATTATCAACATTATGCAGCTTTAGAAAAGTAGGAAGTAGAATGAGTAATTCAGCTCATTGAGCCTTTTCCATGTCCAGAAATCAAGTTGGTACTGTAACCTTACTCCAACCACTTTCCTCAGTTTAATTTACTTATGATACTTCATGTACCTGTATTTAATGAACATGTATATTTCAGATTAAAAATTGTTAACTGAGCTTACATTTACTGCTGTTTATAGGTGAGAGTTTCACACTTCTACCACCCATTGCACAGAAAGTGTTTCTCAGCTTCTATCCTAAATGACCCGTCTCTGATTTTATATCCTTTTATATTCCACCAGCAGTAAAGGGCTCTTGCTACCTACCTGTGGTATCAGTTCAAAGCCCAAGTTCAAAGAAGCTCAATCATATTGCCCATTAACCTGTGAAACCAGGTTATTCGTGTGAAAACAGACCTTGCTTATAATCTTATAATCTCACCATTGGAGTACTGATGGCACTCCGATGAATGTGTGCTGCACTCATTCCAGGGCCACTTGATTTTTCCACCGACTCAACATAGTCCATTTGTCGAATAGGCAGAACTTCATGTAACTATAGCATTACCTTATTCCCCTTACATTTCAGTCCACAAATTGACCTGACACAGATTGTTTATTCCCGATTGGATGACAAAGTCATTTTTCAGTAAGCAATGTAGTTTAGGACAAGAGAAAGCAATTGGACTGCCTTCCGGGGAACCTTATCATTCCAGAATTGGCAGCCTATCCATTTTCCAAACTAAATAGTATCCCATCCATTACCAAATATACTACGATTACATTTTGTACTATCACTCAGATCTATTCATAAACGCTGTTACTAAAAAAAAATCAATTGGCATCTTTAATTTGAACAATACCAAAATCTATTAACCAGCATATTTCGATCATATAACTTACATCAGTTCATAAATGATTAACTATTTTTGTTAAGAAATTTAACTTTACAGATTTTGTGAATGAAAGGTCTCTCTGTATATTGGCTGTGTTTGTTTTTCCTGTCTTAGGGCAGTTTGCAGCCTGCAATTGTTATTTTTAGAATTAGAGGGTATATATGTATATTGTACATGAGGTTCCAGTCTTTGTGGTTACCTTCACCACAATGAAAGGCTGCCAGTGAAAACTTGCATATTTATTAAATGCAACTTCTTTGATTTCAAATCAATTCCCATGAAACAATAAAGTAAATAAATTATTGAATTCTTCCACCATGATTGGCAGGGGGTATGAAATATGTCTTAGGTAGCAGCAGCAATTGGGCAAAAAAATGTTTTATTTTTCTTCTATCGCCTTGAGAAACAAAATTCAGGCAGAGTTTAAAATTGGCTGTCAACACACTATTGTCCATTTAGGTGCTTCTATCTATGACATATTTCATCACAATAGTTCAATTGTCACAACAATTATGCTTTTCTTTTAGCAGTTTTCTCACAGTTGAGCAGCAATTAAATGCTCCACATCTATTTGTCAAGAGTGGTTCCACTTGTATCCTGTTCCAGCCTCATGGATTTTTATTTGTTATATTAGTTGTTAGCTTTGTAGAGATGCAATAATGTCTCGCCCACCATCTTGGTGAAACATTTTCTATTTTTAGTAAATTATGGCATTAATCATGTTTTTTAAAATTCTGTCACAAGTAATCACATCTCATCATTCCTTTAAGAATCACTTTGAGTAGAAAATTCAATTCAAGTATGTGCTATTGAGTTTCCTGTCCAGAATAGTAATTTGACAAAAACTATAATCATGTATGTGACATATTCTAACATTTTTTTAATTGACAAATTAAACAGCAAAATCCAGATCATGCATCCACATGAACTGTCAAGTTCATTTTCACCTTCTCTAAGTAGTTTTTGTCCATTTTGTGCAAAGCTAATTTCCCTAACAAACGATTTGAACCACCAATTACTAACTAAACCATGTATGTTAATATTATTCCCATTCATTTGCTTTCTTTTTAACTAATTGTCCTTTATATTCTCACACAGTTTTCATTTCAGTCTAGATGTGACTCAGAAGTGATTAAATTTTGTCCTCTCAGATTTCATTTGAATGCACAGAAAGGAAATGATTGTGGATGGACTGATGAGCCACAAAGAGCTGAAATGGCCTTTGCTGAAAAATCAACACTCTGGAACATGAACTCTGAGATGCTGCCTGGTCTGCTGAGTACCTCCAGCATTTTCTACTTTTATTTCATTTTTTCCAGCATCTGTAGCCTTTTGCTTCCAGTTGACTCTAAGCCAACAGTCTTAATGGTCTCTTGGTGCCTTGGACTACTGTGTGCGATCTTTGTGTGGCATCTAAGGTGAACTGTAATTCAGACGTTGGTACCCTTGACCTCCAGCTCTTCTGCTGAATTCACCAATGGCTTGCTGAAAAAGCATCTCATTTCACTTTGTATCTGGCCTTCAGTTTTATGTCCAAAAGAGCTGATTAACCCAAAGGGACAAGTTCAAAGAAGCACTTCATTTATTTTACGTTACTTTAGTATTTCAATTATCTAACATGATTTTAATCACATTTTGTTTTGTTTGTTTTTTTCATTTGTAAAATTGATTCAAATAGTCTTAAAAATGAATACTATTTTTAATACCTCTTAAATATCTCTATCAAACATAGTCAAAAAGAATTCAATAGTTTTTGCCAGTGTCAAACTATGTCAGGATGTTCCATAGTTGAATGAATTCACCAATCAGAGTCCCCTCCATGTCACCAGATGCCTTTCCTCATCCTACGCTCCATACCTGGGAAAAAAAGCTGGTAGGCAGAGAGCATGTTGAATGGCAGATGCGCCTGGGACGGTAAGATCAATCACAGTCATAATATCACCAAAGTGCTGAGGTCATTTTCAGCTCTGAGTACCTCATTCCACCCACCCAACAGATTGTAAGAAGGTAATTATAATGTTCATGAGTGTACTTACTTAAAGTTACAACTGGCTCCCTCCACAGCTGAAGATAAATGTTTGATTTCAGATTTCCGGAGGGTCCTAGCATTGTGATAATAAAGCAAAAAATAATTCCTCTGAATAGCATTTCAAAATTACTTAGCCCTTCAGCTAATTACCTTTATTTGCTTCAAAATATCAATTATTGTCAAACCTCCTGATACTCTTGAGAATCAACTGAAGGGTTGCCACAAGGCAGCAATGGATTGATAGAGTGCATCAGGAGAAAAATCAATCTATCTGTCATTGTTGAAATCTAAGCAGAATTTGAGAGGCTTAGGGTGACAGCAAGCATATTTTTTCCCCAATTTACTGCATCACGTTTCTCTGTTTGTGATGGTAGGAGATGGTCATGAATGAATTAGGAATATTGAACTATTATTTTCAAAACGAACAGACAGGCATATTCTTCTCACAATCCACTGTGACATAACAGGCTGTTCATCAAAATGCCATTGATTGACAGAAGACTGTTAGGGGATGGGGGGTGGGGTGTGCTAAGCAAACGTTAAAGCCATAAAATTCAGCTGTGCAGCACCCATGTTCCAACCCCATGAATTGCAAATCACCTGTGCTGCTGGGTGATTTTCAATGCTCTTGCTTTGGCACCACATATATAAAAAAACGTCTTCCACTTATAGTTGCTGTTGTTTTCATGAGGCTGCTGCATGTTTGTACTTACTTGTCCATTACACTACATGCACAAAGATAAGTCTAGAAATTAGTGGAATAAGTACCCTTTTAATGACATGATAATTGTTAATGACTGTCAATCAATCTCTATTATGCCTCATTCCTGGTAATTGCTTCAGGAGGTAAAACTGCAATCATTCCAACTGAGAGTAATGAATCATTGGTTTCTTCAGCCATTCAAGTAAATCAAATCTGATTCATACCTGGAGCAGGTGTAACCTTGGACGAGGAAACAAATGTCCATGGTCCCATCAGCTTCACTTCTATGAACAAGCTGGGAACTGTGAAGGTGCTAGAGAGCAGGTGTGCGATTTTACATGGCAAGAGGGCACTGGACAGTTGGTAAAAGGAATGACTAAATGGGATTCACCAGAACAATAAATATGAAGTGAAGCTTGAAGTTTCCTTAAAGAGGCTAGAGAAGCAGTCCTGTTCTTGTTGATCTCTAGGCTAACTCTAAAATTAGTCAAAATGGTTAACTTTTATTTTAGTTTGCAATAGAGCTTGAAATATTAAGGTAATATTAAACAAGAGGAGAGAAGTGAAAATCAAGAAACTTTAGCTACTGGAAACTGAAGCAACAAAAAGAAAATGCCAGAAGCTCTCAGCAGGTCAAGCAGTATCTGTGCAATGAGACACTGTATTAAATATTCAGGCCAAAGACTCGTCAGCAGTACACTTATTTTCCTTTATCTTTTTGTTTAAGAAGAAAGGTATGTTGTTTAGGGGATATGACTCTTTAAGGACAGATGACATTCATAGTCTGAAAATCATTACCAATGATGTCTCAGGACATCACTGCAGGAGATCCACTTACGTTTTTTTGCTTCATCACATGCCTGCCCTCCATTAAGAAGTCAATGTTCTAATGATTCTACAGTGTTAAATTCAATCCACAGTTTTTGTAATAATCGAACACTTTATGCCAGCGTAAAGCAGGTCACACATGGAGTGATAAAGTTCCCTGCCTAATGTTTATCTACCACATGGTCCAGCACAGTAGGTGTAAGGGATGCGCTCATGATTGGCAACCTCAGTTTGATAGTTTTGCTCCCTATGCTTGGAATGCACTCAACATTAACTCCAGTTGTCATGAGGTGTCATAGCATGGAGACCTCCTCCTATTAATCACCTACCATCTGCCTTCAGCTGATGATCGCATGGAAGCAGCACTGAAAGTAGCAAATGCATTGAAAGTGCTCTTGATGGAGGGCTTCAATATTTACACCAAGCAGCACCACCACTAACAAAGCTGTCCAAGTCGTTATGGGTATCACTGCCAGCCTACAGGTGGTAGTGAGTGAACCACAACAAAGGGAACAGAGCAACTTGATGTTATTCTCACCAATTGATGTGTGAAAATACATGTTAACATTGTTCAAGGTGACTACTGTACAGAGCTTGTTAAGAAAAAATCCCTTCTTCACACCAAAGATGTCCTCAGCGCCAATGCAATTGTGCTAAGTAGAATAACCCCAGGAGAGATCTGGCAGCCAGAATTAGATATCTGCAGAGTGCTCTTGTCCATCAGCAGCAACAGAAATGTAGATTACCGTGACATATCTATTAAATTACAGGATCAGTCTTGGTTGAATAATGGATGCAGATGGGCAGGCAGAGGGCAGCAGTAGGTGCATCTATAAATGCAAAGCCAACCTAATAAAGTCATTATACTGGACTTGTATGTGCACCAAACAACAACATTTTTTAAAAAATCACGTAATAAAAAACAAATGAAACAGCAGATATTGGAATCTGAACCAAAAACTGAGATAGTGAAAGGGTTTGGAGTAAGGGTCTCTGATCGAAAATATTAACTTTCCACAGACACTGCCATGATTGATTGTGTTCCTCTAACATTACTCTTTCTGTTAGGCAATAAGCAGAGATTAGCAGACCATGACCAGCATAGTATATTGGATCAAATATTTGCAGTCCTATGATACTGAATTGTGTGTAATACTATCAATGATGATGGACAAGTACACTGAAAATGGACAGAAAAGAATCAGCAACATCCCTATCCTCGATGACAGGGAGGCCAGCCACATGCGCCAAAAGCAAGGCTAAAGGATGCACAATCACAAACATGAGAAAATCTGCAGACGCTGGAAATCCAAGCAACACACACAAAATACTGGAGGAACTCAGCAGGCCAGGCAGCATCTATGGAAAAGAGTAAAACAGTCAGTGTTTCAGGCTGAGACCCTTCATCGGGTCTTCTTCCTCCCCTCCCCACACTTTCTTGCTATGACTTCTCATCTATTCTCCCAGTCCTATGAAGGGACTTGGTTTGAAACATTAACTCTTTACTCTTTTCCATAGATGCTGCCTGGCCTGATAAGTTCCTTCAGCATCTTGCTTGGATTCACAATCATGTTTGGCCAGAAATGCCAAGACGACTCTCTGTCTGGGCTTTCTGTAAAGATTTCTACCATAGTAGATGCCAGTCTTCAGCTAATAATTCACTCAACAGGATATGAAATGTCAAACAGCACCAGATACGATAAAAGACATGGGACCACATAGCAGTATGGCTATCATAGACTTGCGCTCCAGAAGTTACTGTGCCTCTAGTCAAACTGGTTTGAAGAAATTTTCAACACAGGCATCTGCCTGATGATGTGGAAAAAAATGTCCAAGTATACACTGCTCAGGAAAACCAAAACAAGTCCATTCCAGTTAATAATGGCTCAGTCGCTCTGTGCTCAATCTCAGCAGCATCCTATCAAATCCCTTAATCCCTTACCAATCCCTTACTCACTCTTCCTTCAGTTAGTCCTGACGAAGGGTCTCGGCCTGAAACGTCGACTGCACCTCTTCCTGGAGATGCTGCCTGGCCTGCTGCGTTCACCAGCAACTTTTATGTGTGTAGCTTCCTATCAAGTGGACTTACTGTATTGTAAGCTGCTCTCTGATGCCCAGTCTTATTTTTGCCTGAACCATATAACTAGGGATCTCAACACAACCTTAGTTTCTAATGAAATGAAGAGATGGACTTCAGAGGTGATGTGAGAGTCCCTGTTCTTAACATTATGCAGTTGTCTGACTGAGTGTAGCTTTATAGAGTGTCAGAAAAGCCATGGCCAGTGGGTATTGAGGAGAATGCACATTGATTTCAAGAGTCACACTGGGCACAAATGAAGATGGTTGTGATTGTTAGAGATCAATCATCTTGGTTGCAGAATATCACTACAGGAGTCCTTCGTGACAGTGTCACAAGCTGTCTTCAACGTCTTGATCAATGACGTTTGCTCCATCGTAAGGACAGAAGTGGAGATATTTATGAATGATATATGATCCATAGTCAGGTCAGCCCTCGAACTCCTGCAGTTCAAGGTGTGGTCTTCTCGTTCTTTATCGTTGCTGTTTGCGCTATTTATTTCTTGGGCATGGGGTGGTGGGTTAATGTTTCTCCTTGAGCAGGTTCCATGGCTTTCTTTGTTTCATGCCTGCTTGTAGGGAAGATGAACCTCTGGGTTGTATACTGTATACATACTTTAATAATAAATGTACTTTGAATACTTTGAATTATTTCTTGTAACACACAGCAAATCCACATTTTTCCACTGAAATCCAATTGTGTCACACAAAAGCATAATCCCATTTCTAGGCAATTGTAAAGTTGTCACAAAAGTATGAACAAAACAAAATAAATTCCTTACAGTCACAAATGCATACAATTACATAATGTTTTGAAAATAACTGGCTGATTACCTATGATATACAAAGACACAAAGAAAAATTGCAGTCTTCTATTCTGTATTAGAAGGCAGTAAGTAATTTGAATAAAACTACAGATATGATGTAGTCCCAGCTAAAGACTTGCCATTGCTTTTCTTTTAAATAACAATGTGACCTATATAAATTATCAGAATGGAAGAGAGATTTAGGGTAAAGGGTGACAGGCATGTCTGATTGTAGATGAACACATACATACTTAGTGCTGTCCTCCCATTAATTTGTTTTTCACAGATAATTTCAAAGGTATTTATGAATAGATCTGGAAAATATGTAACATTAATATATTCATTAAACATTAATAAAATTGTTAATGCTGTCAAAATAATAACTAATATTTCTACTGTAAAAGTAAAATGAATTATTCAGAGTCATTTTATGATAGAAAACAAGATGTCCTTGGAAAGCAAATGATTAGCGGAGGTAGAATAAAAACTTGCATGGAAATATTATAATGAAAGCAGTAAGCCAATATGCATCACAGAATTAAATACCTGATGCTTTGTCTTCTGAAAAGGTAACCATGTGTTACATACCTCATGGATATCTTGTGACCGTCTGATGAGGATGAAGTAATGGTCTTGCGGAGGTCACATGATGTAATTATCCCGCCGATGTGTGGTCACGTGATGACATGTTCACCACGGGTATAAAAGGAGACCCCTGGGGTGATGCAGTTAGTTTTCCAGTTAGAACGTCAGCCAGATACTCCACTCCGCTGTGTAATTGCCTTATGATGCAGTTTCGATTTAAAATGGAGTTTTACGTTCTATTGTAAGGTACAAAAGTGCTGGACCGGCAGTTTAACCAATTTCTGCCAGGTTTGCTGATGTATATTTTCAGTAATATTGGAAAGTGAAAACAGAAACCTGAAGGAGTCGTTCGACGGTTTTGGAGAGAATCAACCATTATTGAATTCTTTTAGGAAAGAGTGATCTGCATGAGATAGCCTCTGCTAAAAGTGGCAGAAAAGGCTGTGCAGGATCTAGTATCCAGAGGGAAAGGTCAGTGCCTTTAAACCGTTTTATTTCCCTCGTCGTGAATCCTGCGGACAAGGCAGGATCCGACTGGGATTGGCATGATGTCGTGTCTTCGAGGAATTCTTTACTTCAGGAAAGTCTCTCCTAATTGACTGTATAAATCTCTTGGACTTTCGAATTTACCATTCTAAGAACTGTGTTTGAATTTACCGCTTTAAGAACTGTTTTCGCATTTACCGCTTTAAGAACTAGTACTGAGTGGCGGTTTGTTAAATGGCTGCATAGCATGTTATTTCTGATTAAGGTTTTCGTTTGTTTATTTTTTTTATATTGAGCAGAGTTTAATAAATGTTTGATTGTTTTTTATAAAACCTGACTCAATTCAATTCTATATCTATTGTTGCTGGTCACATGACACATATAATTTCATAAAATCTATTAGTTTATAAATCAAATTCCATTGTTTTGTTTTAAGCATAGGGGGTAAATTCAACAGTTACTGAAAATAAGCTTGGGGTCATGAATTGGCCCTTAATTGAAATGGAGGCATGATCTTAACTTCATGCTATCCGATAGCCATTTGATTAGAATGCCCAGACATGCTAACTCTGCTACATTAAGAGGTTGCTTCAATGAGTATCCAGTCTCATTAGAGGCTAGATTAAGCTAAACTTAGCATGGGCTTCTAGAAGAAATACAATTGTAAAGGCAACATATGCAAGCAGAAGTTATACAGTTGTATTGCTGCAAGGCAGAATGTGGGCTTCAGGTTTCCTTGGAATGTACCTAATACCTTGATGAAAGCCTTGGAATCAAACAGAGATATTCTTGGTCTTCAGATGACCAGGGAATCTTCAAGGCCATAATTAAAAGCCAGTGGGAGCAGATGGTCTCTAGCAACCTACACCAAAGGTCTACAAGCAGTGCCCCAAGAATTTCAGTACCATATATTTTTGATACAGTTTGATGAACAAATCTTCAAATGCTATATCGGCCAACTAAAATATGAACTTCAGACTGCGCAAAACTTCAGATCTCCAACACACTTAATAAAAGCCAATCAGGACTTATGTCTAAACTTTCATATTTTCTTTCTTTCTTTCTTTCTCTCTCTTACTCTCTGCCTCTCTCTATCTCACTCTCTTTCATATATCCTCTCTCTTTGTCTCTTTCATATTCTCTCTCTCTCCCTCCCTCTCTCCCTCTCTCCCTCTCTCCCCTCTCTCTCAGACACACACAAATAGCTTGGGCATTGAGCCAAGGGAATGGAATTTGATACTACTTACATATTGGAAGTAACTTCAAGGTCCAAACTCTACAATAAAACCCCAACATGATGAAGTTAATAATGTATCTGACAGGTAGCTGATAGCAGTAGTGGTGCAATCACTCGATGTGAGCAAGATGTTCTCCTGAGGGATTCTCTATAGGTGGGAGCTCAGGTGGCTGTACAGACCAATCCGGGATAGATGTATTGTGCTGCAATGTGGGTGCGAGTAAGTGGTGGCTGCGGTTACTGGTTGGGTCTTTCGGTTGTTCAGTCTCTCCTTTCACAGCTGCCACTTTTTATCTGCAGCACAGCAGATGTTGTTCTTATGTAG
Source organism: Mobula hypostoma (assembly GCF_963921235.1). Classification (NCBI taxonomy): domain Eukaryota; kingdom Metazoa; phylum Chordata; class Chondrichthyes; order Myliobatiformes; family Myliobatidae; genus Mobula; species Mobula hypostoma. The sequence continues at coordinate 73,664,665 of NC_086099.1, read as the reverse complement.
TGCAACTTCCTCTTGAACAGACTTCCTCCATGTGTGTCTGCTGAATGCAATGTCTTCCCAGTTTTTAGATGTAATGTTGAATTTTCTTCACTGATTACAATGTGATCTTTGAAGCATTTCCTTTGCCCACTAGGGGCTCACTCACCAACTGGGAGTAAAGAATCTGTTTGGGAGGCATGGGTTAAGCATTCGGATGGCAAGGCCTATCCTTTGGAGATGGTATTGCTTTATTGTGGTGGAGATGCTGCTCCTGTTGGCCTCCTCCAGTATGCCAATTTTAGGGGATCAGTCCTTCCAGATGAACCATTGAAAAGTAATCTTTCACTGCAGAAGACAATAGCAGTGTGCTAGATGTTGAAGGGCGTGAGGGAAGAGAAGTGAATGCAGTTACTAATACAAGGGAGAAGGTGCTCAAAAAGCCAAAAGACCTAAGGGTACATAAGTCACCCAGGCCAGATGAAATGCATCCTAGGGTTCTGAAAGAAGGAGCAGTAGAGATTGTGGAGGTATTAGTATAGATCTTTCAAAAATTATTGAACTTCTGGCATGGTGCCAGAGGGCTGGAAAATTGCAAATGTCCCTCCACTCTTTAAGAAAGGAGGAAAGCAACAGAAAGTTAGCCTGACCTCAGTGGTTGGGAAGGTGTCGGAGTTAATTGTTAAGGGTGATGTTATGCAGTACTTGATGATACGGGATAAGATAGGACAAAGTCAGCATGGTTTCCATAATGGAAACATTTTGCCTGATGAGTCTGTTGGAATTCTTTGAGGGGATTGCATAAAGGGGATATAGTGGATGTTTGGCAAGGTGCAACACATAAGCCTGATTAACAAGTGAAGAACCAATGGCATTACAGGAAAGTTAATGACATGGTTAGAGCATTAGTTGATTGGTAGGAGGCAGATAGTGGGAATAAAAGGATCCTTTTCTGGTTGGCTACCAGTGACTAGTGGTGTTCTGTAGGGACGTTGTTGGGACCGCTTCATTTTATGCTGTATATTAATGATTTAAGTGATGGAATAGATAGCTTCATTGTCAAGTTTGCAAATGATACGAAGATTGGTAGACAGGCAGGTAGTGTTGAGGAAATAGGTAAGCTGCGAAAGGACTTAGACAGATTAGGAGAATGGACAAGAGAGTGGCAAATGAAATACAATGCTGGAAAATGTATGACCATGCACCTTGGTAGTAGAAATAAATGTGCAGACTATTTTCTAAACGGGGAGAAAATCCAAAAACCTGAGATATAAAGGGACTTAGAGTTCCTTGTGCAGAACACCCTAAAGGTTAACTTGCAGGAAGAGTCAGTGATGAGAAAGGCAAGTGCAATGTTAGCATTCATTTCAAGAGGTCAGAATACAAGAGCAAGGATGTGATGCTGAGACTCTGTAAGGCACTGGTGAGACATCTCCTTGAGTATTGTGAACAGTATTGGGCTCCTCATCTAAGAAAAGATGTGCTGCATTGGAGAGATTTCAGATGAAGTTCAGAAAGATGATTCCAGGAATGAAAAAGTTAACATACAAGGAATGTTTGATGGCTCTGGGTCTGTAATCACTGGAATTTCGAAGGATGAGGGGGATCTCATTGAAACCTTTCGAATGTTGAAATGCCTGGACAAAGCAGATGTGGAAAAATTGTTTCCCATGGTGGGAGAGTCTAGGACAAGAGAGCACAGCCTCAGAATAGAGGGGTGCCCATTTAAAACAGAGATGTGGAGAAATTTCTTTAGCCAGAGGTTGGTGTATTTGTGGAATTTGTTGCCGCATGCAGCTGTGGAGACCAGATGTATTTAAGGCAGAGATGGATAGGTTCTTGATTGGACATGACATCAAAGGTTATGGGGAGAAGGCTGGGGAGTGGAGCTGAGGAGGGGGTTAAAGGATCAGCCATGATTGAGTGGTGGAGCAGACTCGATGGGCTAAATGGCCTAATTCTGCTCCTATGTATTATGGTCCTATGGTCTTATTAAAACTATTCTGGGCATTCTACCAATATAACACACACCTTCCCAAGACTTTTACAGCTTAAATGAGGTTTAAATCATACATGCCTTTCTGCTTCAGCATCAAGATGATGATCCACATGAAACATCCTGCATCCATCACTGCTGAATGCAATATAAATATCTTTACTCTCTGTCTATCTGCTTGAAGCTTCTAAGTGATGATTTTTCACAACAAATATTAGCATATCATTTGATTGCATAACCAATTTAGTTGCAAAGCAAGTATAAAATTCTAATTTAGTACATTATCTCTGTACCAATTTTTGATCAGCATTTTCTGACGTCCAATCAAGGGAGCACCAGGCAGAATTAACTGACCAAAGTCAATTTAGAATTTTCGTTGTGTTGCAGCACTTAAAGCATTTTAATGATCCAATCCACTTGCTTTATTAGTGCTAGACTCAAGAGTATTTATACTAAACACTTTGAAATCTCAAAGACAATTTTTTGCTTCTCTTGTTATCTCTATTATGATTGTTGAAAATAAATGAATGCCATGCATCAACTAAGCCATGAAATGCATTAATTAAACCTTCATATTGAATGATTTATGCTGTCTTTCAGATCAGACCTTGATAGTATCCAGTAAGCTTTGCACAGTAAGTTTCTTACATAACGTGTAGTCTGTGTTAGTTTCACAGAAACATTTTTTTATATAGTGGTTGCCCCTTTTTGTAGAAAATCTAATGATTCACACAAAACCTTCCTTTTAATGAAGAGACAAGTAAACACCTCTCATATTTTGTGCTTAGATTTTATTAAAACAGGACATTTCTTCAGTACCCATGGAATCACAGCATGTAAGTACATTGGAAGAAATAGAGGTCTGGCAGGAATATTGTTGAAAAAGTGTATGACAACTAAAGCAGACAATGAGTGAACTAACTGTGCAAGAAGAAACATTCAAACAGAGAGTTGAATCAAAATGTCACATGACTGATTAGTATTATTGCTTCATCTCTGGCCACAGATAAGGTTCCTAAGAATTGGAGAGCGGTTAGTGTTGTAGCATTGTTTAAAAGGGGTAACAAAAACAAACCAAAAACTAAGACTGACATCATTATCATCATTATGTGCTGTGTCGTATGACCTGGGTCATCACGGTCTTTGACCACGATTTCTCTTGGCAAATTTTTCTTCAGAAATGGTTTGCCATTGCCTTCTTCTGAGCAGTGTCTTTACAAGATGAGGTTGAAGGTTGTTTCTAGGACTGGAACCCTTTGTTTAGAAGTGAGCCAAAATTTTGGTGCTGAGACAGCTTTTGCTTATACTTTATACAAACACGTTGGGCGAGTATCTACAAACGTACAAGGCAAAGGTAGTAAATTTGCTGATAGTACTAAAGCAGGTGGTATTTTAGACAATGTAGAAGATTATAAAAAATTGGAGGGCAATCCAGATATTCTATGAATATGGGCTGATGATCGACAAATGGTTTTCAATCCAGATAAGTGAGAAGTATGGTATGGTATTTCAGGTGAACAAACAATGGTCAGATGTATGTCATGTTATGGAATAGAGAGACTATGGAATATATTCCACTGATTACTATTGCTACTACTTACCAGCACTATTAGATTCCAATGCAAACCACCTCTGAAGGGAAAAATTCTTTATTGGATTTGCAATCTTAGCAGGGGTTTCAACAGCAGATGTAGAATCCAGGAAGATTTTCATTTCATCCATTCCAAATTAATTTTATTTCATCCAATTCACCTCATGATTTAATTTGATATTTCAGAATCTGGATATTACTGGCAAAATGAATACTTAATGTCATCCCTAAGTTGCCTTGGAAAGGTGGCTACATGCCACCTTAAACTGCTGATGTTTGTCTTGTGAAGGTAGAATAAAGTAGACAATTTCAAAGTAGAAAGAGTGGTGGGTGTAACCCTAAGTTAAGATGGTGTGCCACTGGGAGGTGAAGGCAGTCCTATCAATTTTCTGTCTCATTCTCTCAGGTGCTGGCAACCTTGGTTCTGAGATTCCACCTTGCCCACGATGGTGACTGACAACTTTTCTTCAACCATTCAGTTCTTGAACCAATCGGCACAACCTTAATCAAGAGGGTTTACCTCTAAATTTGACTTTATGTGACATGTTAACTGAATAAGTGACGTAGATACTATCAGGAATGGGCTTGGAGAAAATAGTGGCATAGAAAGCTGTTTCATATCAGCAACCCAAGGTGCCTGAAGTTATTACTCGGTCCCTTGATACTGAGGATGACGTGCTTTCATTGCATGTTGGTGGGTTCTGACAAGGCTGCTGTGGAAATGGCAGACCCTTCCACGGTAGAATGGGAGATGCCTGACAGGGTGGACAAATGGATAGTCTGTAATTCTTTTGCTCCTTCTGCCACTTACGCAGAACTTCTGTGTGCTCCCAATGTATGGGCTCGATGCTCTCAACACCATTGTGAAAGCTCCTTTTGAATGGTCATGCAACAGAAACACCAGGAGATGTTACATATCTTCAAGGAAACTTTGAACATATCACAGAAAATATTCTTCTATCCACCTGGTAGACTCCTCACGTGACAAACTCAGGATATGTGCATGCCTCAGGTGTTCGGGAGTTTTGTTTTGGTAATGGGCATGTGAATAATATAGCCTACCCATCACAGCAGACTGAGTGAAACTTGTAACTCTAAATTTGGCATCCTAATCTGGGAGAGGACACTAATTAATATTGGTTTACTTGCCCTTTCAGTGAATCTGGAGGATCTTGAAGTGCAAACATTGACGGCACTTTAGTAGTCCCTTGAGAAGTCCAGGTCTCAAAAGCATTATAGGGAGTTAGGAATTACAACCACATGGTAGACCATGAGTTTTGTGTCAGTTCTCAGTCCTTCAAACAGGGACACAATTAAGGTGGACATGTCAGGTCTCGACCCTTCAAACAGGAATATGATTAACAAGGATGGTCAGAGTCTTTTCCCCAGGGTTGCAAAATTGAGAAAAAAGAGGAGAGATTTAAAAGTGATCTGAGAATTTTTTTTTTTTACACAGAGGGTAGTGAGTGCTTGGAAGGGGATGCCCTATGAAGTGGTCAAGGTGGATACAATTGAAAGATTAAAGAGGCTTTTGGATAGGTACATGGAGAGTATGGGCTTGGAGGATTACTGGCCAGTCAGACTAGCAGGAGGATGCTGTAGTCAGCATGGACCATTTGGGCTGAAGGATATATTACATGCTATATTACTCTATGAATCTGTGGCTTAATGAGTTTATGAAACCTTTTTCCTCAATCAACGAAAGATTATGCTGGTGCACTGAAGGCAATGGTGAATTTCATCATCATTGCCCTCTTGCCTCCTAAGATCTGTGTTTTCTGCGGACGGGTGGGCAAGAATGTCAGTGATGAGTGAACACAATAAGCAAAAGCTTTAAGCAGAGTTACAATTGTTTTGTGATCTGCCTTCTGCTTTCTTGATTGAATTGTTTCTTGTATTTTACTTAGTCACAAATTACAACACAGAAGCTCATTCGGCCTGTCAGGACCCAGCTGAGCAATTCTATCAATCTCATTCCCTCTTTAGTGTGAAGGCAGTGCTGACACAGAAGAAGCTGATGAAAACAGCCATTGTTTGTCAGTAAGGGTATGCCTATTGAGCTAAAGGTAGGAATTTAATTAAATGTACATAGAAGCTCTTTTGCATGTCTTCTCCAGGGGTGCCATTTGCCATATGACCTTGTAATACTTCATTCTTTTAGAAGGAGACAGCTGAACATGATCAACAATATAACACACTCTATTGTCAGGCTACAGTTTTTAATCCAAAGAAGGAAGGATACAATACACTGTTAATTCTCTGTTTTGCTGAAACACCCTCATCACTTTTTCTTTTGCCAGGAGCACAAGAGATACCACAATTCACAACACATTATTGACTTTCAAAAAAAAAGCAAGTATCTGGCATTAGTTTCCATGTCATTCCTGATGATGAACAGCTCATTCTGCAAGGAAAAATGTGAAAGCTTTCAGGGGATTTGAACCAAGATAAGAGGAATTCCTTCCATTCATGTTTTCAAGTTCCCTTTATTTATTGTAAGATCATCATAGAACAGCCACTCTGTTTTAATTCCCTGTCTTTATTCTATATGCTTATCATTTTCTCTGTACCAGCCTGTCAGTATCTGTACACTAGTATGTAATACTGGGACATTTTGATTTGTCGCTGTATTCAGATGAATAGCAGATATTGCCATTATTTGAAGCTGATAGGAATAAAAGACCATGAAGGCTGTACAAGATTTGCTGATTGTTTTGTAAATTATTGGACACACACAAGTTCTATTAATTTTTCATCTTTATCTATTTTATTAGCCTTCACAAATGAATTAAAGAGGTATTCTTCTATTTTTTTTACATTTGTCAGCCATTTGTGCTTTCTTTCCATTTGTTTATTTTCTTCTTTCCATTCAGAGTAGGCGATGTTACAAATTTGAAACGTACTTTAATTATTTCCTGTATTTTCCTTACTTAGTTTCTTCCTACAGCACAAAGATTCATTCAGACTATCAGGTGCATACCAGGTCCCAGTTGAGCAATTCTATCAATTCCATTCCCCTTATATTTCCCCAGAGCCCAGCAACTTTGCTTCATTTGCTTCATTCCCTTGCTTTTTTTTCTTCTTGAGGCTCACTGGTTCTGGGATCCACATAGCTGAAGCTGCCAAATTCTGACGTCTTGTGATGTTCCTCTCACTTCTTCCTGTCTACCTAATAGTTTGCTGACTTCACTGCTTTGAAGCCCACGTCTGTCATTTGTTTCTTCAGCATATTTACAGATAACCTTTCTCAGGAACTTAAACAGAAATTTCTTCCAAGTTTGTTTATATGAAGTGATGGGAAAGTTTTCTCTGGAAATTGTAACTCAAAACTGCTGGCATGTTTTGAAAGTCAGCAGATTATCCAAAATAAATCAGGAAGGTGTTTTTCTTCTTGGCAGCATGTATTGATAGGAGAAAGGCCTGTTGATAGAGGGACCTTGAGTTACAGAGCAGTGGTCAGCAAAATAATGTTGGTGTATCAGAATGCCAAGTTTAAAAATTAACAGATGCTAAGCCTTAGACCAGGTGCATTTGATATTATTACCAGGAGCTATTGCAATCAACATGGTCCCAAAGTAAAATTCTTATATGAAGTTCTCTGATATTTTATTGTTTGTGGCTGCATAAAATAATTCTTACTGATTTTTTGTCACCTTTCCAGTCATTAATTATTTGCTGTATTACTGCAATGAAAGTAATCTGAGTACTGTAGAGTTTCATTCCCTTGAATAATATCAGCAGATCATCTAAAGTTAAATGTAATCAATGATATTTTTAATTAAATCAGATAAAACATTCATGATATTTCATCTTTCACTTAAATTTCATCTTTATTTTCATTTCTGTAAAATGTTTAAATTCTTAAATAAAATTTGTGTGTTTTAACTCACTAAATTTCTGATTTGCGTAATTCCACAATCTGAATGGTAGGGCATCTGGGTTGCTTGCTGCAGTGTTCTTGAATAAAAGAAGGTCTTTTCTAGGCTGCATCACACTGGAGAACATACCAAAGACAATGATGTATTTAATACCAAAGAGCCTGCTTAATATTTAGCCATCATTCTTTCAAATCAACAGTGATTACCCAATCACCGTTGCTGACCAGAAAAATAGCACCAAAATTTGTTACTTTCTGACCACATGGAAGTCAGAATTTCCATTCAAATTGCAAAATTGCTCTAAAAATTTCAGCAGGGATATTGACATTACAGTTGATTTCTGTAACTTCAGGAGGGAAATCAGGGTGTACTCTCTTACAGAAAGGAACTAGAATTATGACATTTTCCTAAAAGCTCTTTGATTCTACGATAACTGAATTTTCATGATTGAGAAAATTGCTGCAAGGTGTTTGGGGGAGGGATGGGAGAAAATCTGGAAGATAGCATTTATAAACAGACCTGTGACATTCTGATTGCATGATAGAAGAGCTTGAGTGCTAAATGAGGTGCTTCTGCTTTTAATATGGCTATGTTCCTCTTTAAACCTGTCTCAACTCAGAGAATGAAGCTTGACATCCGAGATGATGTGAGAGTGTCCTTGAAACCAAGGCAAAAACTGTTCCAGTGTGAACGTAGGAGGTCTGGTAAAACTGAAGCCAATTCTATCAAGGAGAAAACCCTCCAATAGTTGGAGTTGTACCTCACACAGATGAAAATAGTTGTCATTGTTTAAAGTTGATTGTCTCAGCCACGGTTTATTGTTATTGCCTGACCACGTGCAGCTGTTTCACCAATGGCCCATTTTTCCAGCATATGATAAGAAACAGGAACTTTTTTTGATGATTGTGGGAAGTTCAGTTCCATTCAACTCCTCAAGGAGGGAAGCGACCCGTCTCTGCGTAATTCAAGAGCTGAATAACCTTCAGGTTTGGGTTAATAAATGACAATTAAGTAATGAGGGTTTAACAGCCTACCCGTGATATTTAGTGGTCTATCTAAGGTCAGAACCAGTGCCGAGTTCTCCACCATCAACAGCAACTCAATGGAACCAAGTATGGAAATACTGTGGCTGAAAGAGTAAAGCCATAGAGTCATCAAGTCAAAGACTAAGCATCCTCTGGCTAGTGATTCAGTTATTTATCACCTGTTGTTCCTCAGCTGATGAAGCAATATGAGGTGTATGATGGAATATTTTCTACTTTTTCTGGGTAACTGTAACTCTCACATAACTGAAGATGCCAAACACCATCTGGGAAAAACAGCTCCAAACATTAATTGCCATCTCCACTGTAGCATAGTTATTGCAGTCCTACAGATTCTTATCCACCTTTCTCCAACAGCATCTTCCAAACTGATAACTTCTGCCACCAAGAAGGTCAAGGGTAGTACACTCATTGGTCACTTTATTAGGTACCCCAATACACCTGCTTGTAAATGCAAATATCTAATCACCCAATCATGTGGCAGCAACTATGTGCATAAAACTATGCAGACATTGTCAAGAGGCTCCGTTGTTCGGACAAGCGTCAGAATGAGGAAGAAAGGTGATCTAAGTGACTTTGTCCATGGAGTGATTGTTGTAGTCAGATGGGGGTGGGGAGTTGACTATTTCAGAAACTGCTGATTTCCTGGGACTTTCATGCACAGTAATCTGTAGTGTTTACAGAGAATAGTGTAAAAAAAAAATCCAGTGAACAACAGCTCTGTAGCTAAAAATGCCTCGTTAATGAGAGAGGTCAGAGGAGAATGGCCAGACTAGTTCAAGGTGCCAGTAACTCAAATAACCGTTCATGTCAGCAGTGGTGTGCGGAGAGCATCCCTAAATGTACAACACATCAAACCTTGAAGTGGATGGGCTACAGCAACAGAAGACCACAAGCATACACTCAGTGATCACTTTATTAGGTGCAGGAGGTACCTAATGAAGTAGCCACTTAGTGTGCATTCTTGAAATATATATTACTAGCACTTCATGGTTGCAGGGTCTAAATCATGGAATGTCCTAGTCATAAGAGCTGTAGTTGTACAAGTAAATGTTTGACTACCTCCTTCTCATGGACAATTAAGAATGGGCAATTAATGCTGACCTTACTAACAAAGTGTGCATCTAAATAAATGAAAGTAGAAGAGCATTACAATTTACAATTATAGAAAGGATGTGGAGGCTTTGGAGAGGCTGCAGAAGAGGTTCTACCTGGTTAGAGGGCATGTGCTAAGAGGAGGAAGTTAGACAAACTTGAGTTGCTATTTCTGGAGCAGTGGAAGATGGGGGGAGACCTGACAGAGGTTTATAAGATTATGAAAGGCATATATAGGGTTGACATCCAGTGTAACTTTCCCAGGCGTTGAAGTGCCTAATACCAGAGAGAATGGATTTAAGGGAGAGGGAAAAGTTCAAAGGACATGCGCAAGGGAAGTTTTTTTTTTACACATACAGAAGTTGGTGGTTGCCTGGAATGCTCTGCCAAAGCTGATGACAAATACAATCAGAACATTTAAGAGTTTCTGAGGTAGACACATGAATATGCAGAGAATGGAGGGATATGGACTTGTGTCAGCAGAAAAGATTAGTTTAGCTGGACTTTTAGAAGTTAAGAGCAGTGCTGATGAAAGATTAGCCATATATTGGCAAATCAGTATGGTGTGCTTCTTCAAAAGGAACCAGCACAGGTGGTAATACCAAATATCTGCTCTCTTTGTTCTTGCAGGCTGCAGGTGTAGGAGATACAGTCTGTACTGCCCTCAACTGTTGGCTTCCACATTGATAGCAACAGCTTTAATACCATTATGTCTTGTATGACATTAAGCAAAACAAGAAACTCAACAGCCTTTAGGAGAGGAGCTACAAAGCAGCTTCCAAGGAAGCTTGTGCCATCTGCATAAAGACCTTATGCAGCAGTTGAACAATAATAGAGTGGAAGCCCTTGCAGCCGATGATGGAGACTAGTAACCCATGGTTGTTGTAAATGAAGAATATGTGAAATTATTAACACTGATCTAGAGCTACAATGTGGTTTCTCATTCTACCTCATGCTATCTATGGAAACGTTGTCCAAATTGTCATCTACTTCTGCTCTGGAATGATAGCACCCTCAAAGAAATTCACCAGTAACATTCTTAGGGTTTAATGCAATATATGGCATCCTGAGCAGCCTCTTTCTCTGCCACAATGAATCAGAATTAGAATCAGGTTTAATATCATTGGCATATGTCATGAAATTTGTTAACTTTATGGCAGCAATACAATGAAATATATGATAAATAAATAGAGAAAAAAACCTGAATTACCGTAACCATATAGTACAAAAAAATCAGAAATAAAAAACTGGTGAGGTAGTGTTCATGGGCTCAATGTCCATTTAGAAATTGGAGAGCAGAGGGGAAAAAGCTATTCCTGAATCACGGAGTGTGTGTCTTCAGGCTTTTGTACCTCCTTCCTGGTGGTAACTTTGAGAAGTGGGAATGTCCTGGGTGCTGGGGGTCCTTATTGATGGACGCTGCCTTCCTAAAGCACTGCTTCTTGAAGATGTTTTGGATATTATGGTGGCTAGTGCCCATGATAGAGCTGACTAATTGCATTGTTCATTGTTTCTGGTTTCCTCCTCAATTCCAAAGATAAAATTCTATTAGATTATTTTTTGCTCAGCTTGTGGCTCAATTTTTTATTGACTTCAGCCTTTCCACTTTCCCCCAAGCAGTTTAGTTGGTTTGCATCCCCTCAATTGACTGCATTATAACTTATAGTTCCAATACCTCCCTTTTGATTATTTAGCCACATAAATCAGGAAATTCCAGGTTCTTGCATTGTTCACTGGAATCATCTACTCTGGCATAATTAACTAGAATATTCTATATGTGTAAATAAGAGCAAAGCACCTTTTACTAGCGTGGTGATTAACTTTTCCTTTCTCCTACTGAAATAAAGAATACAAATCATTTAAAAAGACTGATAAAGAAAGTAAATCTTAGTCAGTGGCAAACAAACCTGTAATTAGACCATGATTACAGCTTCAGTACATGAATTTCAACCTTGAATGATGGAAAAAATGCCTCAAAATATTCTAGCAGATTTTACCCATAAGCACATACTTAATGTATATGTAGCTTTGGAAAGTAAATATTAAGAGGGAGAAAACATTGGCATTCATCAGTGGAATATGCTGGTACTTCCAATTAACGAGGAGGTGTTGACCAACTGGCTGCAGCAACAGTATAACTAAACCATACAGACCTTCAATTAACACTTCATTTGTACTGGCTGTCAAAAAGAAGGGTTCGCATGCCTCTTTAATTATCAGCAATGAAATCCCAGAAGCTGCCTTGCCTTTTGTTTGAATGCAATAATTGGTCCGCCAGGGCACTGACTATAGACAAAGCCTGATAAATCAGAAAAGGGAAGATAAAATAAGTGCTTGTTTATGATGAGCATTCTTTTGGTGTTGAGTTCAGAGTGTGTATGATTTGAATTCAATTCTTTTTCATTTTAGTGTGTAAGGCACTGACTGCTGTTGGAAGGGCTAGCTGCTTACTGTCTGAAAAAAATAGACTTGTAATATATTTTCAAACGAGTATGAAGATATTTCTTTTTTATAAGTTAGCATATAGAGCTCAAATGCATTATTCTTACTTTGGAAAGTTGCTAGCTGAAAAATGAAGTATACGGTTGTGCATCAAGGAAAAATGGTAAAGTTTGGAAACTGTGCAGCATTGTATTCTAAAGCACCAACAACAATTACAGAGAAGCCATAACTTCCTATTTATTTAACCAACACACACAAGATGCTGGAGGATCTCAGCAGGCATGGCAGCATCTATGGAAAAGAGTGAATAGTCGACATTTGGGGTATTGACCTGAAATATTGAGTCTTTATTCCTTTCTATAGATGCCAACAGGGCTGCTGAGTTCCTCCAGCATTTTGTTTGTGCTGTTTTAGATTTCCAGCATCTGAAGGTTTGCTCATGTTCCCATTTATTTATTATTTTACTGTTAAAAATTGATTTTATGGAAGATATTTGTTGATGATTTCAATGCATTATTAATGCTCAGTCAAGATGTGTAAATGTCAGGAAAATTAAGTAGAACCCTTTGCTGCCTCTTTACTGCCATTGAGTTTTCTTTTCTCCTGATTCCCGTTTTGTTTCCAGCAACATTCCATATAAGATCGACCCAGAGAATTTTCTTTACACGTACAGCATTTCTGTATTCTGTTTGTTTGCTGTGTACAGGGAAGAATTTTGTCAATCAGGTTTGTGTTCTCAGTAATCCTCTTCAGGGCTTTGAAAGCTGGGTTACAAACTCCAGATAAGAACACAGATTGAAGAGTTTCTATCTCAATCGTTTTAGAGAAATCTCTCTAATTACTTCACATCAATATATCAGCAAGTGCAATGTGCTGTGTGTAGAGCATGCCAAATTGTAACTGTACTTTCATTAGATGTTTTGTGCGACTTACTTTATAGGCTGCTATTACCTTGTTGTTCAATTAATATTGTATATACCAAAGTTCACTCTAGAGGATTAATTACCACAATAATGATGCATTCCCATTATCCTCAAATCTCAGTGAGTGTATAGTTATACAGCCATAGAACAATACAGGACAGGATGCCTAGTCCCATCAGCTTTCTTGGTGACTTCCTCAAAGAGTTCTATAAAATTGGTTAGACATGACCTATCATGCACAAAGCCATGGTGACTAATCCTAATCAGTCTCTGTCTATCTAAATACTGTCTTTAGAAATCCAGTCCCTTAGAATACCTTCCAGTGGCTTACCCACTGCTGATGTTAGGCTCTCTGGCCTATAACTTCCTGGCTTATTCTTAGAGCCTTTCTTAAACAACAGAACAACATCAGCTATCCTCCAATCCTCTGTCACTTCACCCGTTGCTAAAAATGTTTTAAATGTCTCTGTTATGGTCCTTGCAATTTATGCACTGGCCTCCCACAGGGTCTGAGGGAACAGCTTGCCAAGGCCTGGAGATTTATTCACTCTAATTTTCTTCAAAACAGCAAACACCTCCTCCTCTGTAATCTATATACAGTCTATGACCCCCACTGCTGATTTTCCTGACTTCTCTAGACACTGTGAACATCTTCCAAGTAAATACAAATGTAAATAATCCTTCTTTTTGGCTCTATGCATAGATAGCCACTCTGATCTTCCAGAAGACCAATTTTGTCCCTTGCTATCCTTTTGCTCTTAGTATATCTGTATAACCCCTTGGGTTTCTCCATTATTTTGTCTACTAGAACAATTGCATGCCTTCTTTTAGCCCTCCTAATTTTTTTCTTATGTGTTCGTTTGCATTTCTTGTACTCCTTAAGTACCTCATTTGTTCCTTCTTGCTTATAGCTCCTATGCACCTTCTTCTAACCAGGGCCTCCATATCACTCTAAAAGCAAGTTATCCTTGCCTTTTATTTTGACAGACACACTGAACTCCCAAAATTTAACTTTTGAAGGCTTCCTGCTTACCAAGTGCACCTTTGCTAACAAATAATCTGTCCCAATCCACACTTCCCAAAATCTTTCTAAATCTTTCCAATTTAGAATATCAAGCCACTGCCAAATATATCCTTCTCCATAATTATCTTGAGACTGTTGGCATCATGATCACTAGATGCAAAGCATTCCCCTGCACAAACTTCTGTCACATTCCCTGTCTTATTCTCTAACAGGAGATCTAGTATCACACTCTGTCTAGCTGGGATCTCTATGTACTGATTAAGGAAACCTTCCTGAACATATTTGACATACTTTATCCCATGCAGCCCTTTTACAGAGTCCCAGACAATATGTGAGAGTTAGAATTACATATTAGGGTCTCGGCCCAAAATGTCGACTGTACCTCTTCCTAGAGATGCTGCCTGGCCTGCTGCGTTCACCAGCAACTTTGATGTGTGTTGCTTGAATTTCCAGCATCTGCAGATTTCCTCGTGTTTGCGATATTATCAAAATCTTTTGTTTCTTGCAACAGTCTGCGATAGCTCTACAAATACTAACATGGTCATCCTTTTCTTATTCTTTAGTTCCACCCATAATGCCTCACTAAGTGAGTTCTCCATTCTATCCTGTCTGAACACTGCTGTGACCTTTTCTCTGACTAGTAACACCACCTTTCCCCCTTTTAATCCCTCCCATTCTATCCAGTCTAAAGCAATGGAACCCCTGGAACATACAGCCCTAATAGAGAAATTTCCAGTCTGTCCTGCCTGACCACTGCTATGACTTTTTCTCTGACTAATAATGCCACCCCACCTCATTTAATCCTTCCCTCCTGCTCAATCACATCTAAAACAATGGAATCCTGGAATATCGATCTGCCACTCCCACCCGTCCTGCAACCAAGTCTCACTAATGATGGCTACAGTGTCATAATTCCATGTTGTAATCCATGCCCTAAGCTCATCACCCTTTTTTAATATAATTTTATTGAGTTTTCAAAGTGAATACATGAAAAGATAATGTCTACCTTCCCCCCTCCCCTTAACCCTTCCCCCCGATATATACTCCTATCTGAAGAAAAAGAAAGAAAGAAAGAAGAAAAAAAAGAACTGCTTGTATATTGTAAGGTTTCCACATGCTCCATGGGATTCAACATAAATTTAGTATATTTATTTATTACTCATCACCCTTATCACCCTTTTGTACAATACTCCTTGCATTGAAATATACTCGACTCAGAATGTTAGTCCCTCCATGATCAATCTTCCTGATTTCTGTCTTTGTATGTAGGCTAAACAACGTATTTCCCTACAACCTCTCCACTACTTACTCTGGTGATATGATTCCCATCCCTCTGCAACTCTAGTTTAAGGCACCACAATCTCATGCAGCATAGCAAACCTACCTGCAGTTCAGATGCAAACCATCCCTTCTGTAAAGGTCCCACTTTCCCTGGAAAAGAGTCTAATGATTCTAAAATCTGAGGCCCTCCCTCCTGTAGGTTCTTCCTATTTCTATTCTCACTAGCACGTGGCACAGGTAGCATCCCTGAGATCACAACCCTGGATGTCCTGGTTTTAACTTGGAAGAGAGATGAAGAGGACTACAGCAGTAATAGGAGATTCCATAGTTAGAGGAATAGAGACGAGATTCTGTGGATGCAATAGAGGCACCCAGATGATATGTTGCCTCCCAGGTGCTAGGGGAGGGATGTCCCAGATTAGGTACATGGCATTCTAAAGATCTTCCTGAAGAAAGATTTTAGGGAGCTAGGTAGAAAGCTGAATACTAGGGCCTCCAGGGTAGTAATCTCTGGATTCCTGCCTATTGAAAAAGGTGATAAATACAGGACTGTAGGTGTTATATTTGAATGCACACAATATATGGAATAAGTTAGATGAATTTGTAGCACAGTTACAGATTGGCTTGTATGACATTGTGGGCATCACTGAGTCGTGGCTGAAAGAGGTTTATAGCTGGGAACTTAACATTCAACATTATATCAAATGGACAGGCAGCTAGGCAGAGAAGGTGAGGTGGCTCAGTTGATAAGAAATAAAATCAGATCATTCGAGAGGAGACATAGGATCAGAAGGTGTAGAATCGTCATGGGTAGAGCTGAGAAACTACAAGGCTAAAAAGACCTGACTGGGAGCTATATGCAGACCTCCGAACAGTAGCAAAGATTTGGTCCACCGATTACACCAGGAGAAAGAAGATGCATGTCAAAAGGTCAATGTTAAAATAGTCATGGGGGATTTCAATATGTAGGTAGACCATGAAAATTAGTTTGGTGCTAAATCCCAAGAGGGGCACTTAGTATTGAGGAAACAGAGAAGCTACAGAAAGAGTTTCTATATACAGACAGATTAGGAGAATGGGCAAAGAAGTGGCAGATGGAATATAGTGTCAGGAAGTGTATGGTCAAGCACTTTGGTAGAAGAAACAAAAGCATAGACTATTTTTTAAATTTTGAGAAAATTCCAAACTTTGAGGTGCAACGGAACTTGGGAGTCCTTGTGCAGGATTCCCTAAAGGTTAATTTGCAGTTTGAGACAGTGTTGAGGAAGGCAAATGCGATATTAGCATTCCTATGGAAAGGACTAGAATATAAAAGCAAGGATTTATAAGGTACTGGTGAGACATCACTTGGAGTATTGTGAGCATATTTGGATCCCTTATCTAAGAAAGGATGTGCTGACATTGGACAACGTTCAAAGGAGGTTCACATGAAAGATTCCAGGAATGAAAGAGTTATCATATTAAGAGCATTTGATTGCTCCAGGCCTGCACTCACTGGAATTTAGAAGAATGACGGAGGATCTAATTGAAATCTATCAAATGTTGAAAGACCTCAATAGAGTGGATGTGGAGAGGATGTTTCCTGTGGTGAGGGAGTCCAAGACCAGAGAGTAGTGAATCTGTGGAATTCATTGCCATAGGCAGCTGTGGAGATCAAGTCATTGAGTATATTTAAGGCAGAAGTTTGTAGCTTCTTGATTAATCAGGGTATGAAGGGATACAGGGAGAAGTTAAGAGATTGGAGCTGAGAGGGAAATGGATTAGCCATGATGAAATGGTGGAGCAGATTTGGTAGATCAAGTGGCCTAATTCACATGGTCTAACTCCCTGAATTCACTTTGCAGGACTTCATCACCCTTCCTACCCGTGTCATTGGTATTGATATGGACCATGAACTCTCGTTGCTCACCTTCCCACTTCAAAATGTTGTGGGCTCATTCTGAGGTGTCTTTGACTCTAGTACCTGGGAAGCAACATATCATGCAGAAATCTCATTCTCATCCACAGAACCTTCTGTCTGTCCCTCAACCAATGAATCCCTCATCAATAAAGCAAACATCTTCTTCCCTCTTCACTTTGGGAGCTAAAGAGCTAGACTCAGTGCCAGTGAACTTATTGCTATGGCATTCATTTGCTAGGTCGTCCACTCCCCTAACAGTATACAAAGTGGCATTGCTGTTGATGAGGGGAACGGCCATAGGGGTATACTGTACTGGCTGCCTATATCATTTTTCCCTCCTGACGGTTGGTCACTCAGTTAACTGTACATTTCACCGTAGGTGTAGCCTCAATGTCTATCAAACACCTGAATGATCTAGAGTTCTTCCAGCTCCAATTCTTTACCACAGTCTGAAAGAAGCTGCAGCTGAAGCTGGATTCACTTCTTGCTGGTGTAGTCATCAAGGATACTGATGGCCTCCTGCAAGAGAAGCATCCCACTATCCTGCCTGGCATCCCTTTTGCTCTATCTGTGTAATAAGAAATAAAACTTAAACAAAAATATCTACATACAGTCTTCCCCTCTCCTCGCCATAGCCCCTTTCAGCCAAAGCCTGAACTCCTTTCTCTAACACCGGTCCCCACACACACATAGCCGTTTATGTTACACCTTTTTGTAAATTTATAAGACAATCACAATCGTGACAAGAATAAACCTGATTATGTGGAAGTTTCGTGCCATAGAATGTAAATCTGGGTGAGTGTGCAAGATTAAGTCTTTGAAACAAAAAATGTAACACATGCAAAAAGGACCTAAAGGTGAGGTGGCAAAATGGAGCTTGATAAATGTAAAGAAAATAAGAAGTGTTAACTACTAAGTGGAGAGCTTGGATCAGAAATGGTAACATTGTGGAGACTACAGGTAAGTTTATTGAAGTATGGTGATCTATACAAAGGGAAGCAGCACCATTAGAAGTGTGCTTTAACACTAAAGAAACACTGGCTAATTTGTTGACACAATGTAGTACAGCCAATGCCCTATTTGATTATATAGTTCAAAGTTAAAATTGCACTTCAATTGGTATGATTTGGAATATTTCAGAAGGTACATTGAACTGGTTTACAAAACTAAAAGGAAGCAGTAGATGTTGGGAACAGTGGCTCATATCTTTCTCCTGAAGTAGGTAAATATGCCTGCTAAATATATCCAGAGATGTGCTTTAAATAGCACAGAAATTAGTGAATGTTTCTTATTTAGAGATACAGTAAGGAGTAAGCCCCTCAAGCCGCACTGCCTCAGCACCCCTAACGAAACCAAACCTAATCACAGAACAATTTACAATGACCAATTTATATACTTAGTACAACTTTGGACTGTGGGAAGAAACTGGAGCACCCGGGGAAAAAAATCATGCCATCTACAAAAAAGGTGTATAGGTTCCTTACAGGTAACACCAGAATTAAACTCCAAACTATGACACTAGAATGGCACCCATGCAATCAAAGAAAATGTGCTGAAGACTATTAATGTCACAGATGATGATAAAAATGAAAATTGTAGTGAACTTACTATGAAGATAAATGATCAGATCATTTTAATGAAAATTGATAATGCAGCAAACCTCCCTGTGATGGGGCAACACTACTAATAGCCAAGTACTACTAACTAAGAGCAATGTGTACATATTCCAGAGAAATACTGAGAACTCTAGAGAGGAAAGGTGCATTTTTGTTCAAGGTGACAGAGAAATTGAGATGCTGAAAATTGTGGCAGATTATACCTGGTAAACAGACGACTTCGTCCAGAGACTGAATCAGATCTTCCATCTTTTGTTCAAGTTCAAGTTTATCATTCTTCAACCGTTAAAATGTATGAAGTACCTATAAAAAGTATTCACCCCCCCCCCGGAAGTTTTTATGTTTTATTATTTAGCAACGTTGAATCACAGTGGATTTAATTTGTTTTTTTTTACACACTGATCAACAGAAAAAGACTTCTGTGTCAAAGTGAAAACAGATCTCTACGAAGTGATCTAAATTAAATACAAATATTAAACACAAAATAATTAATTGCATAAGTATTCACCACACCCACCCTCCTTTAATATGACACACTAAATCATCACTAGTGCAGGCAACTGGTTTTAGAAATCACATTATTAGTTAAATGGAGATCTGTGTTTGAAGACCTGTGTGCAGTCAAGGTGTTTCAATTGATTGTAGTGAAAATACCCCTGTATCTGGAAGGTCCGATAGCTGGTGAATCAGTATCCTGGCAAAAACTATACCATGAAGACAAAAGAAGACTTCCAGCAACTCCACGAGAAGGTTATTGAAAAGCACAAGAAAGGAGATGGATACAAGAAAATTTCCAAGTCACTGAATTACCCTTGAAGGACAGTTAAGTGAATCATCAAGAAATGGAAAGAATATGGAACAGCAGTAAATCTGCCTAGAGCAGGCCATCCTCAATAATTGAGTGACCGTGCAAGAGGGAGACTAATAAGGGAGGCCACCAAGAGACCTATGAAAACTCTGGAGGAGTTACAAGCTTCAGTGGCTGAGATGGGAGAGACTGCATATACAACAACTGTTCCCCAGGTGTTTCCAGTCACACCTTTATAGGAGAGTGGCAAAGAGAAAACCACTGTTGAAAAAAATTCACACAAAATCTCAGCCAGAGTTTGCAAAAAGGCTTGTGGGAGACTCTGAAGTCAGCTAAATGAAGGTTCTATAGTCTGATGAAACCAAAATTGAGCTTTTTGGCCTTCAGACTATCCCTACCATGAATCCTGGTGGTGGCTGCATCTTGCTCTGGTGGTGCTTCACTGCAGCAGGCCCTAGAAGGCTTGTGAAGGTAGAAGGTAAAATGAATGCAGCAAAATACATGGAAATTCTGGAGAAGTACCTGATGCAGTCCACAAGAGAGCTACAACTTGGAAGAAGATTTGTTTTGCAGCAAAGCAATGACCCCAAGCATAACGCCAAAGCAAAACAGGAATGGCTTAAAACAACAAAGTTAATGTCTTGGAGTGGCCAAGTCAGAGTCCAGACTTCAATTCAATTGAGAATTTGTGGCTGGACTTGAAAAGAGTTTTCACTCATGATACTCATGCAATCTGACAGAGCTTGAGCAGTTTTGTAAAGAAGAATGGGGAAATATTGCAGTGCCCAGATGTACAAAGCTGATAGAGACCTATCCACACAGACCCAAGGCTGTAATTGCAGCCAAAGGTGCATCTACTAAATACAGACTTGAAGGGGTTGAACACTTTTGCAATCAATCATTTTGTGTTTATATTTGTAATTAATTTAAGTCACTTTTTAGTGTTCTGTTTTCACTTTGACACAAAAGAGTCATGTTCTGTTGATCAGTGTCAAAAAAAACTAATTAAATCCATTGTGATTCAATACTGTAAAACAATAAAACATGAAAACTTCTGGGGGGGGGGGAGGAATACTTTTTCTAGGCACTGTACCATCAAATGAAACAGGATTCACAACACAACACATATAACTCACACACACCACGTAAGGCAACCTTATCACAAATAAATTAACAAATAATAAGGGTCATTTACAACACAAGTCAAAAAGTAAACAGTATACACTTCATAGGTGATGTGACCTGGGTGGTGGCAGGGAATACAATAGTCTCACGGTCTAGGGAAGAATCTGTTTCCCATTCTAACAGTCCTTGTCCTAATCCTACTGTATCTCCTGCCTAGTGGTAGGGGGCCAAAGAGATTGTTGGACAGATGAAAGGGATCATTGACAATTGGGCACTGCTCCAGAACAGTATTGTGGATAGATGGATGAGACTTCAAAGATCTTCTCAGCAGTCCTCACAATCCTCTGTGGGGTCTTCCACCCAGCTGCCTTGCAATTCTCATACCAGAAGGTGATGCAGCTGGTGATATATTTTCTGTTCAAACTCAATGCTTGGTGGAGCAGTAGAAATGGAGAAAAGAGACAGAGAATTGATCAATATTACAACCTGAAATGTGAAATATTGAAAAAGTCATTGAGTCAAAGGGCTGTACGACACAAAAACAGACTCTTAAGACCATCTCATCCAAGTTGGCTGAACTGCCTAACCGAGCCAGTATGATTTACCTACTTTTGGTCTATTTCCTTCTTACCTTTCCTATTCATATGTCAATTGCCTTTAAATGTTATACTTGTTTCTGTGTCTATGTACAATTGTGCTTGATAGAACAATGGGAAGCAGGTATAGCCTGGATGGTGAAGGTCCTTAATGATAGATATGATAATGATAGTGGTCCAAGAGCAAACGACCAAGCATCTGCCCCAATGTGTTGAAAGCCCATGAGCATTGAACTAAAGTAATTTTGAACTTTAACTTAATGAGAGTGAATTTTCCTAGGTACAAGAACTTAGCAGTAAAACCAATGGTGCAGCACTGCAGCAATGGAGGAAACTAATGAATAGACAATCATATCCATCAAAAGTTACTGCAGCATCAGAGCTATTTCCTTAAGTAACTTGGTGAAACGTGTTGTCCATAGAAAAGCTAATGATGATAACTCAGCTTTGGTGAACGATCATAAATCTGTATATTTGTTTTTAACCCCTTACCAATACTGGCCAATCTATCATCTAATTTTAGCATTTTCTGTTTGTGTTTTAGCTTTTCAGCCTATGCAGTATTTTGCAGACATTTTACTAAGTCTGTTCAGGTAAATTTAATGTTCCATGTTATTAATTGAATCAGTTCATTTATCCCATAACCAACATGACCATTATGATTCTCTGGTAACTGAGCTCACTGTTATTTGTAGGAAACCTGCACACAGATTAACTCATCTTTTTCGAAGTCACAATGATCACACTTAATTAATTACTGTTAATGTACATTGGAAAGCCGTAAAGCTGTAACACGGAATTTAGAAATACATTTTTCAGGTAATCTAATTTAAAATACAAAACACATAGCAAGAAAACATCACCCAGGCTAATCAAGTGCTGTTCAGGAATCAATTTCATTTAAGAAAATAGACTTAAACCATGAGATGAACCCTGTTCAATAGTTCCATATGATCACAGAGCCATGAACTGCACTAATCAGGTATTGAAATACATGGAAGTGTTAAAGGTTGTGCATCATTTGTAGCTATTTGACAAGTACTGTGGTTCTGGCTTCTCCAGTTTATGCTCCAAATGGTGAAACCTCAAACCCAAGGAGCCTCTTTTTTTCAACTATACACCAATGGTACTCTACAAATAGATTAACTGGAGACTGTTTCTAATCAGATATGGATGTTGTGTGTCGTTTGCCTTCAAATGAGCTTTGCTAATTTGGTCAATGCAGGAAGAACAACATGTTGCCAAATATGTAAGGATGCAAATGAAGATTGCATTTCTCAATTCTCTCCTTGAATATTTGGAAAAGTAATAATACTTACTGGCAATAATCCATGCTTACTAGTTGTGAATATGTGATTTTTAAATTAGTTTTGTTTCAGAATTTTTCTAAAATCATTGTCTTGTGACAAAAAAAAAACATTTTTATCTTCCAAGATTAGATCGAGATTTTGGTGTGTAACCTGACTGAGTGTCTCGTTATCAAATTTTTTGCCCTGTAGCCACAGAGCTGTGATGTTGCCTTCTTTAGCCAACGGCCATTTGTAGGCCTCTTAATACAACATGTTTGGTTTATACTTTCACAGGGTATGGATATCACTGGGAAAGCTGACCCTTGCTGTCTTTCACTGATTACCTTTGAAACGAGTTATTGGCTAAAAGGCAACCACCTGTATGAATCTGGGGTCACAGATAGGATAAACCAGGTAAGGATTGCAGTTTACTTGCCTGAAGACATTGTTGAGTTAAAAAGGTATTTTATAGTAATTCATCAGTTCCATGCTTATTACAGAGATTTTATAAATTCAGATTTTTGTAATATTTATTTATTTGGATGCAAATTCCCTAGCTGCTGTGGTGGGAGTTGAACTGTGTTTCTGAAGCAGTCTGAGTCCATGTGAAGGTCCTTGAACCAAAATGTCCGCTGTCCGTTTCTGTCCGTAGATGCTGCCTGATTTTCTGAATTTCTTCCTCATTGGTTTGTGTGTTGTCTCTGAACCAGTGGTCAACCTTTGGTGTTTGTGAGTATGTTTAGGGCAGGGGTTCCCAACCTATCTTGAGGCATGGACCCCCTACCATTAACCTAGGGATTTACGGACCCCAGGTTGGAAACCCCTGGTTCAGTGGATATCGCTTGCTGTTTACAGAATGAAGAAAATTTGTAGCCAATTCAATTTGAATGACAGAACCAATGTGCAGGCTGTCAGTTGGCACCCTGCAAACCATCTTTTCTTTATTCAGGGCATGCTTCTGGCGGCTGCTTCTCTCTTGTAAATTAGTGCAAATTCATTTTCTTTTGAAATGCACAGCTTGACTTCAAATACCATTCCAGGAAGAATTAAAATAATCGAAGAACTCTGAAACATAAGTGGGTGTCTGCATGGATATCTCTTCGGATTAAGTCAAAATCATGCTCAATAGTAATGACTGTAATTATAATGTAGGCTGGCAATGTGCATTGTTTGCACTTATAAGCAAGGACTTGCATTTGAGTGAGGTATTGATGTGCTGTTGGCATATGAGCGAACATTTCCAGCACATCCTTGTTGCCTTTGTGAATAGAACGGGGCAGGGGAGTTTGGCTTTAAGTAAACTCTAAATTAATTTGGCCTTGCAATAATCATTTAGAGATAAATTGCAGCGCTTAATTTGTTTAGAAATATGTAAATTGACAGTAAAGTGCAGCATGTGGCAGGTACTCACAGATCAACACTACTAAAGCTATCAAATTATAGTCATTTAGATTACTTAACAATGAAGGATATATAAAAAATAAATCTTTACTTGCTCTGAAGTACTTTCTCTGGGTGGCCCAGTTATTGTGCCAGAATACCCTGCTTGCTCATAATTTGCCAGAAGTATCCGTTGCTGTCTTCTCATCAAATATTGATTGCATTGTCATGAGAGGAAATTTTAGAATCATACTTATGCTCCCAAAGCACAGAATACTCACCAAATGATATCAAAATCAGCATTCAACGAAAGAAAGAGACTGAGGGAAGACCTGTGAGAAGTTAATAAAATAATGTTAGGCAGAGACAGGGTAGTCAGTTAAAATCTTTCTCCCACAATAGAAATGCCAAACATTAAAAGGAATAGCCTTAAGGCAAGAGGGGAAAAGGTTAAAGGAGATGTGCAAAGTATACTTTATGCTGAGTCATAGGTGCCTGGAAAGCCTGCCAGTGGTGGTCGTGGATGTAGATATGATAATACTGTTTAACAAGCTTTTAGATCAGCACATGAGTATGCAGAGAATGGAGGGTTATGGACCATGTAAAGACAGAAGGAATTTGTTGAATTTGGCATTGTGTTTGGCACAGGTGTTGTTGCTGATGAACCTATTTTTATACTCTGCTGTTTTATGCTCTGTTAAAATAGATATTCCTCTACATATGACAGTCCTGCCAAAGGGTTTCAGCTCATAATGTCGACTGTACTCTTTTCCATAGATGCTACCTGGCCTGCTGAGTTCTTCCAGCATTTTGTGTGCGGTGCTGATAAAAAAGACAAACTGCTGTTTAACTGATTTCATGTACTTAAATGATATACAGAACAAATTGATGGTTGTTTGTCGTATCTGCCAATGACAGGATACCTGTGTGGGAGAGTTTTTGAAGTGGAAAAGCCATGACATTGGAACAGTTCCACTTTCTCGGCCTTGGAAGCCAGAACACAACAAGTTCCTTCACCAGAGGTAATAACCTTCCCTGGACACCCCACACATCCCAATACCAACATCTCTACAGTGCGATAAAACTGTGTATTAGTTCCTTATAGTTATCGAGAGAGGAATTCATACAGTCTACGCAGCCATGTTTTTTGATTGACTGTAAGTGAGCAAAATCTGTGAAGCCACCTGCGGCAGATAATGGAGCACCTTCATACAACGCTTTCAATCATTGCATCCTTGAAATCTTCATTTTCATTGTAACATTCCCAATGATTGCTGATGACTCAATCATCTAAAATCCACTGTACCTACTGTAAATTATATCCCCTCTTAACCCCACGGCTGGGAAAATAGACCTAGCCCCTCCAATCTGTCCTCATAATTAGAAGCTTTACCCCAGGTAACACCCTGATGAATCTTTGCACACTCTCCAGCACTATTTTTATTGTTCACAGAATATCAAGTTACACAGCACAGAAATAGGCCCTTGGGCCCAACTCATCCATGCTGACCAAGATATCTCTCTGAGCTAGCCCCATGTGCTTGCATTTTGTCCATACCTCTATGAATCTTTTCTACCTATGTACCTCTCCAAAACACATTTAAGACTGTAGCCCCCCCAGCCACCCCCAGGGTCGCTCGGCTCGCTGTCGTCTAGGAGAACAACTCTCGGCCCCGCCAAACTGGGTAATTAGTTTGTGTGGCTGCTGTGTGATGTACCCCACCCCGCCCAAATAACAGACAATACACCAGATACGATTAAATGATTTACAGTTTATAGATATTACTGGAACCATATAATTAATAGAGAATAAAATAAGAAAATAAAATAAAAGGTGTCACACTTATCAAAGTTCAATCTCTTTGTGCACAAAACCGTTGGAGCTCAAGGACCTTCTTCTTCACTCTGCGACCCCTCGGACCACCTCGACCGGACGCCTGGGACCAACAACGGTGGTCAACCAGACGTTCCCCACGAGTCCGTCTCCGTCTCCTCGTCGAAAGCCCTCCTCGGGGTCCGACCCCATTAGCGGACATCACAGCACCTGGTCCATCCTCTGTCTCGCTCTCCCGCCTTCTGCCCCAAAACCCCGCGCATACAAATCTCCCGGATACACCAAAATCATAACAACTATCCCAAGTGGTTAATAGCACACTGTTATCTGTATTAACCCAAGCAAATGTCTAGCTAGAGGCTTTCTCAGCATTTAACATAACAAAGAAGCATTCCCGAGTATAACATAACAAAGAAGCTATTTTAATTAGTCTACGCAGTAAAAGACGAAGCCCCCTTACACTCTCCCCCGTCAAATAAAGTCATGTCCTCATGACTTCTAAATAACTCGCCAACCAGTCCTGCAGACACCCAACCCACACATATACAGATACACACAGTGACAGTGCCCCCCAAACAGTGGACCTTACGCCCGTCCCACGGGCGCTATATAGGCCAACCTATCTGGGAGCTTCTTAACCTTCTGAGACCTCCGTACCCCCTCACCTAAACGCAAAAGGCTCAGACACTACTAGGGATACCTCGGGCCTGTTTGCCAACTCCTCTCTCACTCAGGCCACCATTACAGCTCAGAGCCACCTGTCCCGTGTCCGGGACCCCGCTTCTTTTCCTTCCTGGTCCTACCATAACTCAGACTGCCCACAGCTAGCCCTCCCCTCTACACCTGACTCAGTGCGAGAAGGGCCAAAGGTCTCGTCCTCAATCACAGGGAAGGTAGCGAAAGGCAGCATGTACCACATGTGCAGCACATCATCCTTCGAATCCGTATTCTTCCTCATTCCCTCAATTGGTAGCTGCTGTTTGAGTTTCTCCAAACTGGAACATTTAGCCGGGGCTACCCCTTCAGCTCCCGCAGTCAAGACGTCAGCTTCAGGTTCCTTTCAAGCATCTGCCTCCCTTTTCTGAGATCTGTTCTCCATTTCTTCACCTCCTCGGGAGTGTAGTCAAACTCCCCTCCCTGGGCTCTCGGTTTTCTGTTGGCCTTAGTCAGAACACTTCCTTGATCTTCCCCAACTTGTAAGTCCTCCAATCTTTTCTGAATCGATGTCTTGAGTTTCTGCTGATCCCTTCGAAGGTGGGTCATTGTTTCTTCTCGCTGGATTGATTCATCAGTACATGACCGCAGTGTCGGCTCAGAATTCTGTTGCTCCTTCTCCATGTTGACGAGCGTGAATTCCAAGTCTGCAATGGTTGTCCCACAAATGCGGCACTCAGTCTCCAGTCGGCATTTCTGAGCACTCAGTTCAGCAGTGCAAATCCCCTCTCTCCCCTGAGTCTCATTCAGATTGACGACCTGGGTTTCCATCCCCAGGTCCACCACCGTCTGTTCCAACACCAGGAAGTTCAACTGGTATGTCGGGTCATTTTTCTCACATTGCACCAAACTCCTCCGGCCAAAAACTCCTCCACATTTGACACTTCACTTCTGTTGCCCAGGCTCAGCCACTTGCCTGGCCTCATAGTCCCCCCAGGCGAATCCAAGCTCTAGGCGGTCATCCACATACGGCAAAACTCCACACACCTTCACTTCTTCCATGGTCTTCCTCATACCCCGCGGGAAGGATGCAGGGGCTCCGGATATGCCCTTGGACACCTTTTCGGATCGGAAGAATCCTAGGGAACTAATAACGGCCGTCTTCAGCTCAACAGCCGTACTCCTCGGGATCTGGCAACATCCACTCCTCAGATCCAGGACATTAAACCACGTCGCATAATCCACACACACGCTGCCTCCATCTTCCATGGCGCCAGGGTCCAGTTACCGCGACCTCTCTCTCACTGAGGTGTCTTCAGCGGTCAACTCCCCTCCCTCGTGGTAGTTCGGAGCATCTACTAAGAGGGTCTCACCCTCAGCTACTTTCCCCAGGCCTTACCACCGCTGGGTCTCGCTTAAATTCAGTACCGGCTCAAGGCTGCTACACACGTTCTCAGAAGCAGCTCGACACGCTGGGTGCCCAGACAATGCCCCCATGAACTCAGGGGTCATTAACCAATCATCGTCTTCTGGATAACTACTGGCACTGGTACACAAAATCTCCGGTGCCCTTGCGGTTGTCAAGGGCAAATGCTTCAGACACCGGTTGTAAAATGAACTGTACAACAACTTGACCTGCGCCCCGGGGTCGAGGATGGCTTTAGCATCACTTCCCTCTATCTGTAACGACACCCTGGGGCATGGTCCCTCTGAGCCTTCAGGAATAGGGTTTTTTCCTTGCGGAAGTTCATTGATACATTGCTGGGAACGTGCTTCCCCAGAGACCCCAAGCCGTTCCCCCACTGGGCCTCCACTAAGTTTCCCGACAGCTCTCTGCTCAGCTGAACAACTGAAGGAGGGGCATGATCCCCTGAAATGATCCCCCTGGCACTGCAAGCAATTTAGCTGCCCTCCTAGCCAGAGAAGACACACTGTAAACTTTCCCCCATCTTTTAAATAACTGACAGCTGTCACTACGGTGTAAGTGAACCTGACGGCTCCAACACCGTCACCAGCCCGCCTACTCAAACTTTCAAACAATCCCTGTCGCTCTCCCTCAACCGAGCACTGCCACTCATCTAACAACTGAGAGATCCGCTCCACCCACGTTTCGCATGTCTCCGCCCCTCTTGGGGTGGACGCTATCCCAAGCGCCAGGCGGAGCCTGCCAGAGCTAGAACATTTCTTCGCAGACCCTACCTCCAAATCAGACCACTCTTTCCTCTCTCTTCCAACAGCATGGACAGCCCCGAGTGCCACCTCCAACTCGTCAATGCCAGCCTGAACTCGAACAAAGACCGCACCCACAACGCAGACAGCAATCACCAGCAAATAACCCACAGAGACACACATTACAGATTTAAACAGGGCACCCACACAGCATACCAGTAGACCCAATTCCAGACAAAGCCCACACAATGTAGCCCCCCTGGCCACCCCCAGGGTCACTCGGCTCGCTGTCGTCTAGGGAAACAACCCTCGACCCCGCCAAAATGGGTAATTAGTTTGTGTGGATGCTGTGTGATGTACCCCACCCCACCCAAATAACAGACAATACACCAGAAATGATTAAATGATTTACAGCTTATAGATATTACTGGAACTATATAATTAATAGAGAATAAAATATGAAAGGAAAATAAAAGGCACCACACTTATCAAAGTTCAATCTCTTCGTGCACAAACAGTTGGAGCTCAATAACCTTCTTCTTCACCCTGCGACCCCTCGGACCACCTCGACCGGACGCCTGGGACCAACAACGGTGGTCGACTAGACGCTCCACACGTGTCCGTCTCCGTCTCCTCGTTGAACGCCCTCCTTGGGGGACTGACCCCATTAGCGGACATCATAGCACCTGGTCCATCCTCTGTCTCGCTCTCCCGCCTTCTGCCCCAAAACCCTGCGCATACAAATCTCCCGGATACACCAAAATCATAACAACTATCCCAATTGGTTAATAGCACACTGCTATCTGTATTAACCCAAGCAAATGTCTAGCTAGAGGCTTTCTCAGCATTTAACATAACAAAGAAGCATTCCCGAGTATAACATAACAAAGAAGCCATTTTAATTAGCCTACGCAGTAAAAGACGAAACCCCCTGACAAGACCATAAGACCATAAGACATAGGAGCAGAATTTTGCCATCTGGCTCATCGAGTCTGCTCCACCATTCAGTCATGGTTGATCCTTTTTTTTTCTCCTCCTCAACCGCAGTTTCTGGCCTTCTCCCCGTAAGCTTTGATGTCATGTCCAATCAAGAACCTATCAATCTCTGCCTCAAATACACCCAACAACCTGACTTCTACAGCTGCATGTGGCAACAAATTCCGCAAATTCACCACCCTTTCGTTAAAGAAATTTCTCCGCAGCTCTGTTTTGAAAGGGCGCCCCTCTATCCTGAGGCTGTGTCCTCTTCTTCATATCTATTCTGTCTAGGCCTTTCAACATTCAAAAGGTTTCGATGAGATCCCCCCCTCATCCTTCTGAATTCCAGAGAGTACAGACCCAGAGCCATCATACGTTCCTCGTATGATAACCCTTTCATGCCTGGAATCATCCTTGTGAACCTCCTCTGGACCCTCTCCAATGACAGCACATCTTTTCTAAGATGAGTGGCCCAAAACTGTTCACAATACTCAAGTTGAGTCCTCACTAGTGCCTTATAAAGCCTCAGCATCACATCCTTGCTCTTATATTCTAGACCTCTTGAAATGAATGCAAACATGGCATTTGCCTTCTTCACCACTGACTCAACCTGCAATTTAACCTTCAGGATGTTCTGCACAAGGACTCCCAAGTCCCTCTGCATCTCAGATTCCTAGATTTTCTCCCCATTTAAAAAATAGTCTGCACATTTATTTCTACTACCAAAGTGCATGACCATACATTTTCTAACATGATATTTCATTTGCCACTTTCTTGCCCATTCTCCTAATCTAAGACCTTCTGCATCCTACTTGTTTCCCCAACAATACTTGCCCCTCCACCAATCTCCGTATCATCTGCAAACTTGGCAACAAAGCCATCTATTCCATCATCTAAATCATTTATATACAGCATAAAAAGAAGCAGACACAACACTGACCCCTGTGGAACACCACATCACTGGCAGCCAACCAGAAAAGGATCCTTTTATTCCCACTCACTGCCTCCTACTAATCAGCCAATACTCTAACCATGTTAGTAACTTTCCTGTAATACCATGGGCTCTTAACTTGGTAAGCAGCCTCATGTGTGGCACATTGTCAAAGGCCTTCTGATAGTCCAAATATACAACATCTACTATATGCCCTTTATCCATCCTGCTTGTAATCTCCTCAAAGAATTTCAACAGGTTCGTCAAGCAGGATTTTCCATGAAGGAAGCCATGCTGACTGTACAATCTATTCCTGTGTCAGCAAGTACTGATCACCTCAAACTTAGCAATTGACTCTAACATCTTCCCAACCACTGAGGTCAGGCTAGCAGGTCTATAATTTCCTTTCGGCTGCCTTCCTCCTTTCTTAAAGAGTGGAGTGACATTTGCAATTTTCCAGTCCTCTGGCACCATTCCAGAGTCCAATGATTTTTGAAAGATCTTTTCTAATGCCACCACAATCTCTAATGCTACCTCTTGCAGAACCTTAGGGTGCAGTTCTTCTGGTCTGGGTGATTTATGTACTTTTAAGTCTTTTAACTTTTTAAGCACCTTCTTTCTTGTAATATTAACTGCACCCACTTCTCTTCCTTCACACATTACAACATCAGGCATGCTGCTAGTGTCTTCAACAGTGAAGGCAGATGCAAAATACTCATTTAGTTCATCAGCTATTTCCTTGTCCCCTGTTATTATTTCTCCTGCTTCATTTTCTAGCAGTCCTATATCCACTCTCATTTCTCTTTTATTTTTAACATACTTGAAAAAAACTTTTACTATCCACTTTGATATTATTTGTTAGGTTGCTTTCATATTTCTTCTTTTCCCCTCTAATGATTTTTTTTTAGTTGCTCTCTGTAGATTTTTAAAAACTTCACAGCCCTCTATCTTCCCACTAATGTTTGTTTTGTTGTATGCCCTTTCTTTTGTTTTACAGTAGCTTTGACATCCCTTGTCAGCCAAGGTTGTACTATTTTACCATTTGAGTATTTCTTTATTTTTGAAATACACATCTCCTGCGCCTTCCTCATTTTTTCCCAGAAACTCACACCATTGCTGCTCTGCTGACATCTCAGCCAGCAGCTCCTTCTAATTTACCTTGGCCAACTCCTCTCTCATACCACTGTAATTTCCCTTACTCCGCTGAAATACTGCTATATCAGATTTTACTCTCTCCCTATCAAATTTCAAGTTGAGCTCAATTATATTGTGATTACTGGTTCCTAAGGATTCTTTTACCTTAATCCCTAATCACCTCCGGTTCATTACGTAACACCCAATCCAGTATAGCTGATCCCCTAGTAGGCTCAACAATGAACTGCTCTAAAAAGCCATCTCCCAGGCATTCAACAAACTCACTCTCTTGACATTGATTACCAACATGATTTTCCCAATCGACCTGCATGCTAAAATCTCCCATGACTACTATAACATTGTCCTTTTGACTCATCTTTTCTATTTCCTGTTGCAATCTGTGGTCCACCTCCCAGCCATTGTTGGGAGGCCTGTATATAAATAACTGCCATCAACGTCCTTTTACTCTTGCAGTTTCTTAACTCAGCCCACAAGAATTCAACATCTTCTGATCCTATGCCACATCTTTCTTCTGATTTGATGCCATTATTTATCAGTAGAGCCACAACCCCCCTCTGCCTACCTTCTTATCCCTCTGATATAACTTGTAACCTTGGACATTCAGCTCCCAACTACAACCATCCTTCAGCCATGATTCATTGATTGCAATAACATCATACCTGACAATCTGTAATACGGCAACAAGATCATCCACCTTATTTCTTATACTATGCGCATTTAGATACAACACCTTGAGTACCGTGTTTGCTATCCTTCCTGATTCTGTATCCCTAATGCTTTGATACTCAGCCTGTTGGCTGCAACTAAGTCCCATCACCTGTCTGCCTTTCCTGACAATCTGACTGCACGATATCTTTCCTTTTTCACCATCCATCCTATCCTGAGTCCCTTTACTCCAGTTCCCACCCTCCTGACAAATTAGTTTAAACCCTCCCCAACAGCTCTAACAAACCTGCCCACAAGAATCTTGGACCCTTCAGGTTCAGAAGCAACCCATCACTTTTGAGCAGGTCGTACCTCCCCCAGAAGAGATCCCAATTGATCCAAGAACCTGAAGCCCTGACCCCTGCACCAGCTTCTCAGCCACTCATTTATGTGCCAAGTCATACTGTTTCTACCCTCACTAGTGCATGGCACAGGCAGCAATCCAGAAATTACTACTCTGAAGGTCCTGCTTCTCAACGTTCTACCTAGTTCTCTAAATTCTCTTTTCAGGATCTCATTGCTTTTCCTTCCTATGTCATTGATACCACTATGTACCAAAACATTTGGCTGCTTCCCCTCACTCTCCAAAACGTTGTGGATATGATCTGTAACATCCCTGAGCCTGGCAGCTCCGGAGGCAACATACTATCTGGGTATCCCGTTCACGTGCACAGAATCTCCTGTCTGTTCCCCTCACCATCGAGTCCCTACCAGTACTGCTCCCTTCTTCTCTCTCTTTCCCTTCTATACCATGGACCCATACTGAGTACCTGTAACCTGGTCATCGTCTTAAACATTGTATTTATTTATGCCTGTTTCTTCAGCTTTTCCTGACGGCTCATTTCTTACATCTTGCACTCACCATTTGGTCTTTTTTAAAACTTCCCGCTCTCACCTTAAGTCCATATTCTCTTGGTTTAGATTTTGCTATCCTGGTAAAAAAAGAAGAGTCCCATCTGCCTGCTTATCTCCTTCAAAATTATCTACAATTCTAAAGACATACCCCTCAAACTTCTATGCTCCAGGTTTAAGAGTCCTAGCCTATGCATTGCCTTAGAACTGAAGTGCTCTAGTCCTGGTAACATCCTCACACATGAGGAGACACATTGTTTGCTGGGACTCAGCTCCCCTTTACACTGAAAGCTATAATATGGTCCAGTTTTTTTTTACTTTTTGAGATACAGTGTGGAATAGGCCTTTCCGGCTCTTCAAGCCATGCTGTCCAACCATTCCCAACTTAACCCGAGGCTAATCACAGGATAATATCAATTAACATACCAATCGGTGTCTTTGGGCTGTGGGAAGAAACTAGAGCACCCAGAGGAAACCCACACATTCATGGGGAGAACATACAAAATGTTTACAGCAGCAGCAGAACATAGATAATTAAATTACTAAACTCCACTGAAGATGGATGGGGAATCTGGGGAATTGATTGCCATATTGCCAAAGTTGTCTGGGGAGACCAAGCACTGGGCATATTTAAAATG
This sequence comes from Mobula hypostoma, assembly GCF_963921235.1. Classification (NCBI taxonomy): domain Eukaryota; kingdom Metazoa; phylum Chordata; class Chondrichthyes; order Myliobatiformes; family Myliobatidae; genus Mobula; species Mobula hypostoma. The sequence goes on along the minus strand of NC_086099.1, from coordinate 73,630,786 downwards.
GACATTGATAGGTTCTTGATTATTAAGGGCATCAAAGCTTACAGAGAAGGCAGGAGAATGGAATTAAGATGGAAAATGAATCAGCCATGATTAAATCACAGAGCAGTCTTGGTGGGGTGAACACCTAATTTTGCTCCTATGCCATTGTCTATGTTAAAAAAAACTGTGATGGAATATTGGATATAGACTTGAAATGTATTTTGTTTCTTCATTCTTACTCATTTTGTTTTTTCTTTGTTTTGTTTGGATTCGGTCATTGATCTGCAGCTTATATTGGGAAGGGGAAGAAGATTAGAGATGGATTATGCAAAGGAGCATAGGATTTTCTTGTAATCTTCATCCCCAGTATTATGCAGGGCCTGAGAAATATTTTGAAGCATTGCTATGAAGCCTCAAAACGAGCTATGTGGTGAAAGAGCAAGTAATCTCCTACAGAGCAATCCCACTTACCTGGAAGCAGAGCAAAGAATGAGGATATGTAATGAGTTTATCATTTCCATGGACACTGCTGAAATGACATAATGCTCTGGAGACCATTAGCAAACAACAAGGGCAGCATGAAATCAGTCAACCATAAAATGTATCTATATTAATCGATTTACAATTGAAAAATTAGCCATAACAGTTCAAACATTTTGGAAAGACCAGCATTTCCATACCTGTAATTTGAAATCTGGATTGGAAATGTAAATAGTGCAAAGAGAAGAGAAGAAATGAATCAGAATAAGTTGAAAACAACAATGGAAAGTATGAAGTAAAATTAAAAGTGCAATTATGGATATAAGTTAGGTTGTTATATGGATAGATTTCTGCAGATTTCAGAGTCACAGTTGAAAGATCACTGTGAAATACTTTATCAAGAACACATTTTAAGTAATATAATGCATAAAACCAGATAATGTTAAAATATAAAAATAAAATTTCTAGGAATACTTCGCTGCTCAGGTACAATCTGTGGAAAGAAAGATGTAATGTTTCAGGTCAATGAACTTTCATCAGTACTGGAATAAGAGGTAAAGCAGGTTGGAAATTGCAGGGATAGGGACAAGAAGGGGCAGGAGGCAGAGAAAATTTAAGAAAATATTGTCTCTAGAGTTACCCTGTAAATGCTTCCTTTATTATAATGTTATTTACTTGACAAATTATTTTTTATATTTATTTTTGTTGTCAAAACTTTATCCCTAACATAAAAGCAACACTGTGGAAAAGGTTTTTAATATCCTTAAAATATAAAATACATTAGTCATTATATTTCTCCTGTGAAAAATGGGCAAGTAATGAATGCAATTTTTGGAGTTTTAATCAGTTTGTTGGTTCCATATTGGCAAATGGAATACTGCAGGTTTGATGAGGATACCATGGATGATGATTGGACTACCACACACAATCTAATACAGGTCTAATTCACACTGATCAAAATAGATGACTACTAGATTGTTATATGTAATAACTGAACAAGTACATCTCCTTGGGCTGAAAAATGCTCAAGATGCATTGTAATATTTGGTTTACCTTGTGCTCAACAACATCAAACAGGTCAGACATGTAGAATAATTCATAACTGATCACTCACAAATCTTTTTTCAGTTTATCCATAGCCCAGCTGAAAACTGAACACAATATTTGGAAATAATCACAAAGAAAATAAACAAAAGGGCTAATCTTTAAAAACAGTAAGAGAAATAAGTTCAGTGATTACAGGCCAGGCAGAATGAAAATTGCAAAACAGCATTAAAAGGAGCAGTGTTTAAGAAGGCACCCACTCAGATTAACAAAATGTTATTCAGTATTGTAGTCTTTGAAAACACAAAGAAAATCGAGTATATCTGATATACTTGAGTGCTCAATGAAGTCTCACAGAGAATGAGAATAATAAATTGTCAAATAAAACAGTTTTGAAAATTAACTTCAGTTCTTTTTTTTAAACTGAGGATTGTTATCAAAGAAAATAATGAACCTAAAGATAGGAACAGTAAAGTTATGAAATGGTATGCAGTTTTGTATATCCTGAAGAGAAATTGAACTGCCAAGCACAAACTACAGTGGAGAGGTTGTTTTGACGCTGTGAAATGGGAAGATATTGTTAAGAGCAAAAAGATTGGAAAATAAGCCCAGCCCTCCTCTATTTTGTCCATCCCTAATTTTACCAGATATTATTTGGGAGTAGTCAAATAAACTTTTCTTCAAAGGCAGGCATGTCATTAAAATATTTTTAGAGGATTGTTTACAGATTCAAATTCAGTAATGATTACCCATCCTTTCCACCCTCAGAAGATGCAAAAGGAGGGCAGAATGTTTTTAAGCAAACATACCCATATCATCATCTGCAATTGGATTCCATTTCCTATGATTTATCCCAAATCCCTGAAACTGAAACTCCCAAGATCCCTGGCTGTAACCCTGCTCATTGATAACCAATCCACGCACAACATTTCACTTTCATCATGCTCTAAGCCCTGCTGTGACCTGGATCAGAGATGGTGAATGGTATCTAATAGGAATATCAGAAATTCTATTAAGTTTGATATGTCATGGAGACCAACAAATGTAAGACTAGCTCTGATAGGGTGGCTCACTGTTGGCTGTGATTTGAGGGAAGGCAGTGGGTTTATTGAGAGGAGCTATATTATAACATTGTAAACACAGAATAATTTTCAGCTTGTTTCCCTGGGCTACATTAACACGGGCAGCTAGTTTTAATATTTGCCTCAAAAATACAGCAGTGGGTGTGGTACACATTTTAGATGATGCAAGTCAACACAACTATTTAAAGAACTAATCCATCAGTTTGGAGATAGAGGTTTGAGGAGAAGTGTTAAGGTTAAAAGACTTTGCACACAACAATTATAGAAATGAAAGAATCATATTTCTGGCAATGGGAAGACCTGGCTGAAGGTGGCCCAGGAAAAATACAAGAGCATTGAGCAATGCTCCCAAATCCAAAACTAGCAGTTCTTTAATGATCTGTCCAAATCTAGGATAGTTAATTTGCAAAGTAACTTATGTGCTGTTGTGTACCTGAACCCTGACAATCTCCATGCATCCTTCACCATCACTTCATCTGCATAAGTACTTACCTTGCATGTGCACTAATTGTCTTCTCTCTGAGCCTGCAAAAACAAGTGATAAAGGTCAATTTAACATAGTTACAGGACCTGACAGACAATCCATTGATGATTTATGTGCAGAAATCTTTCAAATGCTGGATAAACAAAAATATCATGGAAAGCATCCAGAGGCAAAAACAGTTGAGTGAAGCTGACAAAGCCACTGAAAACCCATAGATACCAGTTTCAACAGGAGACTGCAGCTATCTGTGGCAGTCACTCTTGTTCAAGGTCACAAAAATAAAGAATCATAGAAGTTCACAAGACAATAGGAAGTCAGTTTGTCCATTGTATCAATGCTCACTAAATGTGTCTCTAATGACATTATTCTTCCCTTCCAACTCTTGATCTGTAGCCTTGTAAATTAACCAGTGACTTTTTAAACACTAACAAATGGTAAATATTTTCCTCAACTTCCTGTCAATTTTAACCCATTTACATCCCTTTTTTATTGATCTCTCTGAAAAAAGAAATGGATCCTTCCAATTAAAGTTTTCCATAACACTCAGCATTTCATATTTTTCAATTAAATTGCCCCTCATTACCATTTTTCTTCTGAATGCAAGCAACGTTAGCTTCGTTAATCATTTTGTTTTATATTTACATTTCCAACTACGGCAACACCATTCTAAATATCCTTGCCCTTTCTATTTAATGCTGCCATTTTCTTCCTCAGGTATGGTGTTCATAATTGCATATCCTACTCTAGCTGTGGCCGTAACACTGCTTTATACAGATCTATCATGGACTCTCTCGTCTTGCATTCAGTTACAGGTAAGTATACTATATGTCTACTCATTTTGTGAGCATTCTCTGCAAGTTTCCTCTATTCTTCTTAATATCTGACCATTTACCATGGATTTCTTGCTTATTTGCTTTTCCCAAAAGCCTGTGCTCATATTCTCCAGCCTATAATGATTTTTCTCACTGACAACCATGCTACCAATGTTAGTATCCTTAGTAAACAGCTTAATTATTGCCCTCAGGCAGCCACAGAGGAAAACTTACCCTGCTTACGAGTTTCAAAATTTCCACTGATAGTTGGTTCTAATCAGCACTCTTCACATAAATCCTTATCTAATGTTAGATTAGAAAATAACAGTGAATCTTGAATATTTATCACAATATTTTAAAGAGTCCACAGAATTGGTGTTCACTTCTTGCTTTGGTGTGTCTCTGGAATCCCAGGGAACATTATGTGTGTTGCTACTGTCAAATGACTATTAAACAGATTTGATATGACCACATTTAAATTACTTGCCTTACCTAAAGGATTACATTTATTCAGCTAAATACAGAACAATTAACCCAGATGTTATAGCCAACTTTCAGACTCAAGCATGCACTCACCAGTTGTAACTGCGAGGGGTGATTGGTAAGTTTGTGGCCTAAGGTAGAAGGAGTCAATTTTAGAAAACCTAGCACATTTATTTTTCCTACATTTACACACTTAGTCCAGTGGTCGTGAGCATACGGGTCCCTTCTTTGTAGAAGTCAGTGTTTTGGACCTCCAGAAGTGGTCCACAGCAGGGGTGATTAATAAGTTTGTGGCCTAAGGTAGAAGGAGCTGAGTTATTAACTTCAAACTTTCTGCATTTTCACTCAAAGTGTTGAACTGCACCTGTATGTAACGAGAGTGGTATAACTCAGCTCCTTCTACTTAGGCCACAAACTTATCAATCACCCCTGCTGTGGACCACCTGGAGGTCCAAGACGCTCTCGTTACATACACGTGCAGTTCAACTCTTTGAGTGAAAATGCAGAAAGTTTGAAGTTAATAACTCATCTCCTTCTACCTTAGGCCACGAACTTATCAATCACCCCTGCTGTGGACCACTTCTATCAAAAAGTGATCGGTATGCTCCATGAACGCTGGACTAAGTGTGTACATGTAAGAGGGGTCTATGTTGAAAAATTAATGTGCTAGGTTTTCTAAAATTGACCTCGTCTATCTTAAGCCACGAACTTATCAGTCACCCCTTGTATTCTGCTTGCACCCATGCACTTATCTGAAATGAGGCTCTCCGAATTTTTTCCACACATCTCTTGGTTCATAAGAAAATGTTAGACTTATAAAATACACATTTGAAAACTAATATTTCATTTAGATGGATGTTAAGTTCTAGAACTCAGTGCTAGACTTGTCTATTGAAGCTGAATCTATTTTGTCTCAGTCTCCTTACAATGTCAATGCACTCTGAATTTGTTCCAAAACATCACCGTGTCAACTCTCTCCACAACTTTAACATTTACTCTTTCACACAATGGTTAGTTGTATTTTCTCACTTCTCCCCCTTTCTTAATTAGTGAAATCTAATCTTTTGTAAAATGCCTCTGGTTGTTCAACAAGTATAAAAGACTGTTGATTCAGTCACATTTATTTGGTAGGGATTAGAACAGAAATATTAGTGGCAGAGAGATATCAGCAAAATGTGATCAATGCACACTGTTCCTGTGTGAGAGCTACACCAGCACACAATCAGAACAATGGCATCAATGCCATTGATAATGGATACGTCACATAGCAATGTTTAACTACCATTTATAATCATCTCCACTGGGAGAGTAAACATTTCATTAATTGACCTTGGATTATCCATCAGTACATACTTCTATAATAAGGCAGTTTAATCACTTTAAGCATAATACACATGGGGTATTTTCTATATGATTTGCCATACTTTGCGAAGCATTACTGGCAAAACTACAGACTTCCAATATTAGTGGGAGCATTTGCTTGAAAACAAAGATTTATGTCCTTCCAAGTAGAAAGACAAAACTCTATTGGGAATCAGGAGGATTTTATAAATATTGCAAGTATATTATTTATTATTCACTAGTTAATTTAAAATTTGAATTAAAATTTATTATAATGTAAACATCAGAAATTCTGCAGATGCTGGGAATTGAAAACATCCTACACAAAGTGCTGGAGAAATGCAGACGGTCAGGCAGCACCCATGGAAATGAACAAGCAGTCAACATTTCACAGTGAGACCCTTCTTCAGGACTCAAAGGAAGGGGGAAGATGCCAAAATAAAATGGTGGGGACAGGGGAAGGATAGCTAGAAGACAATATGTGAAGCCAGACAAATTAGAAAGATAAAAGGCTAGAGAGGAAGGAATCGGACTGGAGCGCAGAGTGGACATTGGAGAAAAGGAAGGGGGTGAGGCACCGGGGGACTGACAGCAGGTGAGAAGAGGTAAGAGGCCAGAGTGGGAAATAGAAGAAGAAGGAAAGGGAACAGGAATTTTTTACCAGAAGGAGAAATTGATATTCATGGCATCAGGTTGGAGTCTACACGGATGGAATATAAGGTGTTGCTCTTCCACTCTGAGGGTAACCTCACTACGACACAAGAGAAGCCATGGACTAACTTGTCAGAATGGGAATGGTAATTGGAATTAAAATGTTGGGCAACTTTGAGGTTACACTTTTGGCAGATGGAACAGAGGTGTTCAACGAAGCAGTCCTCCAATTTATGATGGATGTCATCAATGTAGAGCAGGCTACATTGGGAGCACCAGTACAATAGACAACCCCAGCAGATTGGCAGATGAAAGTGTTGCCTCACCTGGAAGGACTGTTTTGGGCCTTGAATGGAGATGGGGGAGAAGGTAAACTGGCAGGTGTGCAGGGTTAAGTGCCTGGAGGGAAATTACTGGGGAGGGATGAAAGCATGAGGGAATCCCAGAGGGAGCAATCTCTGTGCAAAGTGGAGAGTGGAGGAGGAGGAGGTAAAGATGAATTAATTAGTAGGAAATCTTTCGAGATAGCAGAAGCAGTGGAGAATGATGTGTTAGATGCAGAGGCTCATGGGTTGGTATTTAAGAGGAACTCTATCACTCTTATGATTTGGTGGAGACAGGCGTGAAAGCACAGAGGAACATCTGGAGAAATTTCTGAAACGCCAGTTTGCTGCAGTTGTTACTGCGTGGTCGGGAATCTTCCAGAGGGAAGGCCTCAAAATCCCCGGCTTTGCTTGCTGTTGGGGACTGAGGTTGAGGTCGAATCGTTCAGACAGAGAAGGCGCTCAGTACTCAGTGTCGGAGAGCTGATCGGAGGCTCGAAGTTTTCGGATGACTCAGAGTCGGACTGTGGTCGGCATGGCAGGGAGAGTTTTGATTCCTTCTCCCGTCTGCGTGAGATGTGGGACATTTGAGAGACTTTGAACTTTTTACTGTGCTCGTGGACTTCTTCATCAAGTTATGGTATTGTTGCACTGTTGTAACTATATGTTATAATTATGTGGTTTTGTTAGTTTTTTCAGTCTTGGTCTGTCCTGTGTTTTGTGATATCACGCCGGAGGAAATATTGTATCATTTCTTAATGCATGCATTACTAAATGACAATAAAAGAGGACTGCGTGTCTTCATAATCAAATGATGGGGTGAGCATAGATGTCTGGGAAATGGAGGAGATGCGGGTGAGGGGAACATCAGTGGTTAGGGAGATTATGATGTGAAGACCATTGAGATACAGATCTCTCTCAAACAACTGATGTATTTGGCAGTTATGTTCCTTGGTCAGCAGTGTGCTGTCTCAGCAGGGATGTTTGTCCTCTGCTGAATATTTTCATGTATATTTTACTCTTCATATGTGGAAATATTTTCTTTTAATTCCTTTGTAGTTCTTTTTTTATCCTGTATGAACTTTCGGCTGGAAAGTTATTGGCCCTTGGAGAGGTATTTTTATTGATCACCCTTGTGACCAAGGCATCTGGTGCTACAGTCTTGACCTTGCATAGAGATACCCATCTTTCATAAGACCATAAAACCATAAGATACAGGAGTAGAAGTAGGCCATTCGGCCCATCGAGTCGGCTCCACCATTAAATCGTGGGCTGATCCAAATCTTCCAGTCATCTCCACTCCCCTGCTTTCACCCCATACTCTTTGATGCCCTGGCTAAACAAGAACCTCTCTATCTCTGCCTTAAATACACCCAATAAACTGGCCTCCACAGCTGCTTGTGGCAACAAATTCCACAGATTTACCACCCACTAACTAAAGTAATTTTTCCGCATCTCAATTCTAAAAGGACGTCCTTCAATCCTGAAGTTGTGCCCTCTTGTCCTAGAATCCTCTACCATGGGGAATAACCTTGCCATATCTAGTCTGTTCAGGCCTTTTAAAATTCTGAATGTTTCTATGAGATCCCCCTCATTCTCCTGAACTCCAGGGAATAAAGCCCAAGAGCTGACAGACGTTCCTCATACGGTAACCCTTTCATTCCTGGAAACATTCTTGTGAATCTTCTCTGGACCATCTCCAATGTTAGTATATCCTTTCTAAAATAAGGAGACCAAAACTGCACGCAATACTCCAAGAGTGGTCTCACGAGTGCCTTATAGAGCCTCAACATCACATCCCTGCTCTTATGTTCTATACCTCTAGAAATGACTTCACATGCTGTGCCAGTGCGGAGTGTAGAAAAGAAGAGGGATTTCTTTAGGAATAGAGATGAGTTTGGATCTTTGGGTTTTGGGTAGAGGTCAGGAAATTAAATTAGGACAGTGTGTAGTTGTGGGGGCAAGATCAGAGATGTGCATTAGAAGAAGCATCAGAAGCTAGCATGAGGAAATCTGCAGATGCTGGAATTTCAAACAACACACATAAAAGTTGCTGGTGAACGCAGCAGGCCAGGCAGCATCTCTAGGAAGAGGTACAGTTGACGTTTCAGGCCGAAACCCTTCGTCAGGACTAACTGAAAGAAGAGCTAGTAAGAGATTTGAAAGTGGGAGGGGGAGGGGGAGATCTGAAATGATAGGAGAAGACAGGAGGGGGAGGGATGGAGCCAAGAGCTGGACAGTTGATTGGTAAAAGGAATATGACAGGATCATGGGACAGGAGGCCTAGGGAAAAAAAAGGGTGGGGGGAAGCCCAGAGGATGGGCAAGGGGTATAGTGAGAGGGACAGAGGGAGAAAAAGGAGAGAAAGAGAAAAAAAGAATGTGTGTATATAAATAAATAAATAATGGATGGGGTACGAGGGGGAGGTGGAAATAAATAAATAACTCCTCTCATATCCCTTTTGCCAATCAACTGTCCAGCTCTTGGCTCCATCCCTCCCCCTCCTGTCTTCTCCAATCATTTCGGATCTCTCCCTCCCCCTCCCACTTTCAAATCTCTAACTAGCTCTTCTTTCAGTTAGTCCTGACAAAGGATCTTGACCCAAAACGTCGACTGTACCTCTTCCTAGAGATGCTGCCTGGCCTGCTGCATTCACCAGCAACTTTTATGTGTGTTATCAGAAGCTAGCAGCAGGATGTGTGTGTGTGTGTGTGTGTGTGTGTGTGTGTTTGTGTGTGTATGTGTATTTTCATAAGCAGTGGTGGGGAAGGGTGCTGTGTTAATTGGTGTGAGTTGAGGTCATTGGTTATGGATCAGCACTTTGGTAACTTAGGTGATAATGGCTCATTCTGGCATTGGGATCAGAGAATTTAAAGTATGAATTAGAAATTCTATGCATCAAGTTTTCTCTTGGTGATAGAATTGTTTAAAGATAATGAGCTTGGATAGAAAAGTGGCAATAATGGTGCAAGGGAACTAAAGGGACACGTGTTACAGAGGACCTACTTTAATCAAGTTCTCCAGGGCCAAGCTACATCCTAATCAATAAGGTCTCTTTAAACTGCATGACAATAGATCATACATTACTATCAAATATTAATTGGTCGAGAATGCCTAACAACAGGTGCATTTTAAAATAACATGTTTCATTTCTCTCAGCGATATTCTGAACAAATATCACATGGAGAAAGATCGCATTATAGATGATTCCAATGGAGAAAGTGAGTGAACCCTGCAAACATGATAGGTAGGAAGGAACGCTTAGCTGAATTTCTGAGAGGCATGACGCAATTGGAAAACCAATGCCGGTATCTTTGCCTCCAAGAATCATTGATTTTCATGAGTTTAATGCTAAAACACAGTACTGTTGAATTTCTAAGTACTCAACTTTATTTGCCATGAAAATCCAGGTCTCTATGTCGTTTGTCAAGGTTAACGAGATACTAGCATTGAAATTCAATTACATTGCACAAAGATTTTTGAACCAAATAATAAAAATGTATCAAAAACTAATCTCGAAACGCAAGTCAGGTAATACAGGCATGGCCTAACACTGGTGCAAACTTTGCTTGCTGAAAAGGCCTGAACAGAGTATTGAGATCAGTTATGCTGTTTGTTAAAGAGTGTCTGACCTTTGTTGGCTGTTACCCCTGGGTCTTCTTCAAAGCTGACTCCACTTTGTGATTTCTTTCTCAATGAATACTTCCACAGTCCCTTACCACTTGATTTCCCACTGGCCATTACACCCCACCATCAGTATCATCCCTCACTCAGGAGAGGCTTCCAAGATGTAAGGATTTCTGCATTCACCGTACTTTGGACATTGGATGTAGTAAAATATTGTTGTGTTAGGGATTTGCGCAAAACAATAATGCAACCTTCATGCAACAATATTTTTAAAAGTCTTTACAAATTCTGATCTACTATTTTACCTGCAATTGCTTTGCAACTCTGAACTTGAATGGATCCCTGCCTGGGTAAGATATTCAAATAGCTTGCAAGAATGGCAATTCAATGGACTGATTGATATGTGTGCTAGGCTATGCTGGTATGGAGCCTAATTTAGTACCAGCCTTAAATTATATATGAACATCCCAAATGGATGTCATTTGGGAAGCTAACTGCAGGCAGATCTTTGGTGGTTGTATGGAATAGCTGACCATGGTGAATGTAGAGTGAGCCCTGACTGATAGAAGACCACAATGTTTTTGTGATGCTGGTAAGGGTAGTCAAGAATATAATGCTGAAAAACTTAGTAATAGTTTCATCATACTACTAATTCTTCAAAGAATTTGTGGTTAAATGCCTTGGGGATCCTTACAATATACGCATGCCTGTACCTTTGGATCCTTCCATAAACACAGTAAAATAGCTTTACCTTAATTCAAATCAAGGGGCTACCGGTAGATTCAGCTAAGTACAGCATCAGCCATCAATGGAATAATCTAAGTAGACTTCTATTCTCAAAACTTTGTTGCTTGCTTTCTCCCCCTTCTTTTTAACATGGGTAACAGTCTTAAATTTGATTCAGCTGAACTTTGGCACTTACGGTTGGTGTAAATTGGGATATAGTCAATAAGAATACCACATTAATGGCTTAATAATAAATGCATGCTGACACGAGAAATGTATGCAGCACTGTTATAGATAATGGTGTTGAACAGAAGAGTGTGAAGAAATCTGTCATTTTCATCCACCAAGGATTTGCTTGATTTCCATCTCTGGTCAAAAACCTTTATTTCAATGTATTGTTTGACCATTTTTAGACTTTTTTGTGGTGTGCATGTTATTTGCCACATAATGGCCTATGGCTAGGTCTTGCTGTGTGCAACTGTGAAGCTCGTCATTCGCTAACAAATTTCAAATCAAATCGGGCATCACAGATAGATAGATAGATAATTTATTGATCCCAGAGGAAATTACAGTTTCACTGTAGCATTACAAATGCACAGGTATACAAATATTAGAAGAGAAGTAAGAAAAAATTGAGAAAATAAGTTACCTCAAAGAGTCTAATAGGAGGGGGGCCATCACTTCCCTGGCTATAGGTTGACACATTGTAGAGCCTAATGGCCGAGGGTAAGAATGACCTCATATAGCGCTCTTTGGAGCAGCGCCGTTGTCTTAGTCTATCACTAAAAGTACTCCTCTGTTCAGCCAATGTGGCATGCAGCGGCTGAGAAACAATGTCCAGAATTGCCAGGATTTTCTGTAGGGTCCTTTGTTCTACCACAGCCTCCAGTGTGTCCAGTTTATATCCTATAACAGAGCCAGCCTTTCTAATAAGTTTATTGAGCCTATTGGCATTACCCATTTTGATGACATTACTCCAGCACACCATCGCATAGAAGATTATACTGGTGACAACAGAATGGTAGAACATGTGAAGGAACAGCCTGCATACTCCAAAGGACCTCAGTCTCCACAGGAAGTAGAGGCGACTCTGGCCCTTGTTGTACACAGCCTCTGCATTGGTGCTCCACTCAAGTCTTTCATCAAGGTTCACCCCCAGGTATTTGTAGGTCCTAACCACATACATGTCCTCACCGTTAAAAGTAACAGGGAGCAGTGCAAGCTTAATCTTCCTGAAGTCCATCACTATTTTCTTTGTTTTACTAATGTTGAGCTGCAGATGATTACCTTGTACCTTTTGACAAAGTCCTCCACCAAGGCCCTGTATTCATCCTCCCATTCTCCCTTCATAGACCCAATTATTGCTGAATCATTAGAGAATTTCTGCAGATGGCATGAGTCAGTGTTGTATTTAAAGTCCAAGGTATACTGGATAAACAGGAAGGGTGCTAATACAATCCCCTGTGGGGCCCCAGTGCTGCTTATAGCCATATCTGACACAGAGCTCTGAAGCCACACATACTGTGGTCTGTCAGTCGGTTAGCCCATTATCCACGGTACAATAGAAGTGTCAATCTGCATCGAATGGAGTTTTCCCCCAACAATGAGGGCTGTATGGTATTGAAGGTACTTGAGAAATCAAAAAACATGACCCTGACCCTGCTATCCTGCTTTTCTAAATGGGAGTAGGCTCTGTTTAGCAGGTAGATGATAGCATCATTGATTCCAATGTATTCCTGGTGTGCAAATTGCAAGGGATCAATGGTTGATCTGACTAGGGGTTGGAGGTGAGCCAGAACCAGCCTCTCTAGGGTCACTGGACAGTAATCAGTCAAGACTTTCAGTTGATCCTTTTTGGGTAGGGGAACACACATGATACAGTCGGGATCCTTTCCAGCTGAGACTCAGATTGAAAATGCACTGGGAAACTCCACTCAACCGCACAGCACACTCCCTCAGGACCTTCAGGTTCACACCTTCTTTTCCCAATACTTTGCCATGTCTGACTTTCCCCAGAGCCCTTCTCACCTGCTCAGCAGTGAAGTCGATGGAAGGCGGGGGCTGGGGGAGGTGAAGATTGAGACGATAGTAGTTGGTATGTGGAGGTATGAATGGTTGGTGCAAGGCAAGGAAGGGATGTAGACAGTGGTAGCCTTTAAAGAACCACTGACAATACATTCCAGATAGACTTCCCTACATCAGGCTACTCTTTATTGGTTACTGCTAGGTGTTCAATGCCATCATCCCTTAAGTACTAATCGACAATCTTCAGAACCTGGGCCTCTGCAACTAAATCCTTAACTTCTTCACTTACCATCTAGGACATACCCTCTTCTCATTGATATAATCAAGAGGGAGGTACAAGTTCCTACAGATTCACACTTAACTTTTTAGGAACTGTTTGTTCTCTTTGCCATCAAATTTCTGAATAAACCATAAACTCATGAATACTACCTCACTTTTTTGCTCTCGTTTAGAACAATTTATTTATTTTTCTAATAATTCTTATTTCTACTTTTAGTACTTTACTGTATTGTTAAGGGCACATGGCCAAGTGGTTAAGGCGCCAGTCTAGTGATCTGAAGGTCGTGAGTTCGAGCCTCAGCTGAGGCAGCGTGTTGCGTCCTTGAGCAAGGCACTTAACCACACATTGCTCTGCGATGACACCGGTGCCAAGCTGTATGGGTCCTAAACAACATCAGTGGCATGGAGAGGGGAGACTTGCAGCATGGGCAACTGCCGGTCTTCCATACAACCTTGCCCAGGCCTGCACCTTGGAAACTTTCCAAGGCTCAAATCCATGGTCTCATGAGACTAACAGATGCCTATGTTGCTGGCAAAACAACAAATTTCACAGCATAAATCAATGATAAGAAACCTGATTCTGATTCTGATTCAGAGAGTTGTAAAGCATTCCGGACTCTCATATATTGGCAAAGCTAATAACAGGCAAACAGCTATTACCCCTCTCACTAACTTTGGACATTGGGTGTTGCAACTTACATTCCTGATTTATAGTGAAATTAGAAAACCAAAATTAAAGCAACAATTGCTTCTCTTTTACTTTCAAAGCTCTTATTTTATCTCTTCATTATGAGCATTAGCCAAAGGAAATTGATATTCACACTTACTGATGGCATTGACTTTATTTCCACAGGGGACATACCAATTACTGGTGGCAGTCCAATCTGCTTTATCCTAACTTCAATGACCATTCCAAATGATTTCTATAAAAGATTAAGATCACCCTTACCCCTTTCAAAAATAAAAGAACTTGCAGTTTATGTAACAACTACTTTAGAGTAAGTTCAGTTTTTTAATCATTATTTTATAACTATACTTGTCGCAAAAAATTGAGCAAATATGATTGGAACCAAAGCATTTTGAACTAAATGCAATCGCAGTTTCAAAATAGAGCTTTTAATGTTTTTTAAAAAATAACCTAGTCACAACCCTTTTCTCATTTTCTGTTGATTTGGTTCAAAGTAAGCAATATCATTCCAAGTGTGTAGTCTGAGTTGCAGAGGGTTATTTGCACTTGTTGGTTTTGCAATCATGAAGTAATGCTGATTATGACACACAATTTCTGTTTGCAGGAAGTCATGACCATTACCAGCATTTTTAATTAGACAAATATTCTATTATTGTACCACATGGATTAATGGTATAAATAGCAATGTTGATTTGGGAGTGATGGGATGATGGAAAATTAATTTGACTCATAAGCTCATGAACAAATAACCGAATTGCCCTTCAGAACTGTGAGCCTTGCTCTCTTAAAGTTAAAAATTATTTCCAAAATTCAAAAGCTCCTTCTAACAATTGTTTTGATCTCTCCTTTCATTTTCCTTTCATTAAAAATGAGCAATTGATAAAGAGTGGAATTACTTTCTGCAAGATCAATAAATGCAAATAACCATCTGCATCTCAGACCACATCTTTCCATTGAAAATGTGTTTTTCCAATCTAGCGTACTGCATTCAATGTTCATGATGTGGTCTCCTTTACATTGGAGAAATCAGGCACAGATTGGGCGATCACTTTGCTAAGCACCTAAGTTTAGTCCACTGGGGCAACCTTGAGCGTCCCATTGCTGCCACTTTAATTTCTTTTCTAAGGCATGCTCTGATCTCTCAGTCTCCTCTGGTCTCGTACTGTTACAGTGAGGCCCAGCTCAGGCTTTAAGAAACAGCACTTGATTTTCTGTCTGGACAAGCTGTACCCTTCAGAACTCAATGAACGAATTCTGCAATGAAGTCACAAGAGATTCCAGATGCTGGAACCTGGACCAACAGGCTGTGCAGCATCTGTGGGAGGAAAGAATTGCTCAAGTTTTTGGGTCCAAACCCTGCATGAGCACTGAGAGTGAAAAGGCAGGAAGGCTAGCATAAATAAGGAAGGGGAGTGGCAAGTAAATATTCTGAGGTGATAACAGGCAGGTAGGAGAGGTAAATGGGTGTGGAGTTGGAAGACTGTTCCCAATTAATGATAGTTGAAAGCAGATGGAAAAAAATGGGTTAAAAAAATGGACCAATGTGGAGTCACAAAATATTATAAATTTCTTTCTTTGCACAGAAGATGTGCATGATCCACTGAGTTCCTCCAGCACATTGTTTGTTGCTTTAAATTCGAGAACTTCAGGTGAATGCAAACAAGAGAACCTCTGCAGATGATGGAAATCCGAATAACACACACAAAATGCTGGAGGAACTCAACAGGCCAGGCAGCATCCATGGAAAATAGTACACTTGACGTTTCGGGCCAAGATCCTTCGGCAGGACTGGAGAATAAAAGATGAAGAGTAGATTTAAAAGGTCAGGGGAGGGGTGAGAGAACCACCAGGTGACAGATGAAACTATGAGGGAGGAGGGGTGAAGTAAAGAGCTGGGAAGTTGGTTGGTGAAAGAGATACAGGGCTGGAGAAGGAGGAATCTAATAGGAGTGGACAGAAGGTCATGGAAGAAAGAAAAGGGGGGAGGAGCACCAGGAGGTGGCGATGGGCAGGCAACGAGATAGGTGATAGAGGGAAAAGGGGATGGGGAATGGTGAAGGTTGGTGGGGGGTGGGGGGGGAGTCCATTACCAGAAGTTCGAGAAATCGACGTTCATGCTATCAGGTTGGATTCTGCCTGTGTAGCCTCCAACCTGGTGGCATGAACATCAATTTCTCAAACTTCTGGTAATAGGATAAGCTCCACCTCCATTTTTCTCCCCTACCTGCTTGTCATCACCTCAGCATCGTTTCTCACCGTTTCCCTTCCTTTTACTTATCAGAAAAACCCCCTATCCACACTTCCCTGCAACTTTACAACCTTCTTATGTTTCCTTTTCAGTTCTGATGATGGGTCTCCAATCTGAAACATTGACTATTTCACTTCCCACAGAAGCACTTTTTAACTCTACTCTTCATCATAGGCGGCCTTAAGCATCTGGGGGCCCATTTCAACAGTTAACGTGGGGCCCTACCCCTGCTTCCCAAAAAAAAGAAAGGAAAAAAGTGAATATTCAAGATGGTTTGCATCAATAATGGTATAATTTCGGATTTAAATGTTGATGCATTATATGCACTTTCATCATAATGGACAGACAGCTCAACATAATCCAAACAATTCTCGTAATTAAAAACGGAAACAATGACATTTTTTTGCTTTGGAGTGAGAAGCCTCGCCCTCTTCAGCAACTAATCAGCACTATGTGTTAGGTATCAGCTGACATAAGAACAGCTTAAACAATTTCCCTCTAATTAAATTAATAACAAAAGCAATGTCATATTTAATGAAAATTCACACTTTATTTATTCAATGAACAGTGTCTGAAAGTTAACTACAAACTGCGTCTCGCGCTCTTTCAGCACTACGGACAGCTCACTTAAGGCCTGGAGAGCGAACAGGAGGAGAGTGAGAGAGAGAGGGGACGCAAGTGGGGAGAGAAATTACGATTTGTGGAAACGCTGCTTAATCGCCTATACATATTTTGAGTGAAATACGTGGTTTATTTTATTTTAATTATAAACTTTATTTCTGCCAATAATGTGTTAAAAGACTTACCACTAGAACTTCAACACCCTCCTGTGCTTGAGTGCTGAGAATGTTTTAATGAGCTCATCTTTGTCCAGTGATCTTTTTATTTCATGCTCAATTGATATCTGAGCAAGATCTGACAGACGCTCCTGGAGCATGGTTGTCCTCAGATGCGTTTTGCTGAGCCTTAGCCTTGAAAAACTTCTCTCTCCACTCGCTACAGTCACAGGCACTGTCAGCATGAGCCTTAGAGCACTGGTGAGGTTAGGATACAGTGCAACCAGATTGTTGCTGTAAATGTAGCTCAGAATCTGCAGGCCAGTGGTTTCTTTTGCAGGCACGGCACTGACAGCAGCCGACACCTCGCGCAAAAGGTCCTCAGCATCCACATCACCAAGTGTCCTCTCCATGTTTACGCAGCCGTCTTTCAGTGTGCGACTTTGGGTGGCTTTTTTCATTTGCTCTTCCATAAATGAAGCCAAACAGACTGTAAAATGACTCCATCAGTTTGAAGCGCTCACTAATGCCTGTGATGACAGAGTCCACTAGTGGAAGGAAAACTTCTGTCTTGTACCGTTCCTCGGGTGCCACTGTCAGGGAATGATCTGTAGTTTGGGACTCGTACTGGAACTGGCGTTTTGGTTTTCTGATTTATGCAGTAGGAGAGACCATTGACATCCCTATCTCTTCAGCTATGTCTCTGGCATCTGTTTGGGCAGATGAAAGGTCGTTCTCTCTGTATTCCTTGAGAAATTTCAGAACATATTCCACCTCGCGCTGTAGCACATCGATTCCCACATGGGCTGTGGAGCAGCCTGCTGACACGATTCACCTCATGTAAAACGTTGTACCAGATGATAACAGTCAGCAGGAATTTCCATGACATGATCTCCTGTTCTAGGCCTCTGGCTGCAGATGTGGTTTCACTGTCACCTTTCTGTGTGGCATGTTCAGTCAGTGACAGGAGCGCATTGCCAACATCGGGAAACTGGTAGCACAGGACTCTCACACTTTCCACGTGTCACTCCCATCGTGTGTTGGATATGGCCTTGAGGGTCATCTGTGGCATGTTCTCCTTGAAAAGCTCCCATATCTGTGTCGATGAGCTGAATAGTGTGTACAGACATTGCAGCACCCCAGAGAAGCTCACAGACTCCACTGTTGATTTTGCAGCATCGACAATGACTAGGTTTAGGCTGTGGCTGGTGCATGGCATGAACAGTGCTTTTTTGTTAATATCTAGCATCCCCTTCTGCACCCCGCTATTTTTCCCCCGCATATTGCTCCTGTTATCATATGCCTGCCCCCTGCATTTTGAGATATCTAATCCTAACTTCTCCATTTGCGTTAAGAAAATGTCAGTTAGGCCTGCACCTGTTGTGTCAAGCACTGGTAGGAAACCAACAAAATGCTCACTAACAGTAGCTCCGACATTTACTTGGCATGTGACAATGTGCAGTGTCACAGAGAGCTGCTCTATGTGTGCAGCGTCAGTCCATTATCACCGAGTAGTAACGTGATTGTTTTACTCTTTCTGTTATACTTCCAGTGTCTTGTCCCCAATAAGTGTGATTAACTCATTTTGTATGGTTTTCCCCATGTAGTGGTAGGCAATCTCTTTTTTCTCTGCTAGTCTGACATGCTCGCTCATCACTGGGTCAAACTCGGCAAGCAGCTCCACCAGACCTAGAAAGTTCCCATTATTTGGTTCATGTAGGGTGGAATTGTGGCCACGGAAAGCAAGGTTTCATTCTGCAAGGTGACAGACTATGGCAATGAACCTCTTCATGACATCATACCAGTGTTCTTTTTTCCAGCATTTGCATTTCTTGGTACTTGCTGTCAATGGCACTGTGTGTTCTTAAGCCCGTTTCCAGCTCGCACCAGCTATCCATGTTTTCACGGTGTGCATTTGACTTTTCATGATCCTGGAGTGTGAGAGTGAGTCGCTCCCAGACTCTGAAACCTTCGCAAGTGAGACTGTGATTTTGGTTGCCAAATAGGGTACAGCAGAAACAGAAGATTGAATCAGATGATTCTGAGTACACTAACCATGACCTACGAATGGTTTCTCCATTTTTCATCTTCATAAGATATCTGTCCTTGGTAAAACGACGGCGTGATTGGCTCTGTGGAAAGTTAATGTCCTCTAACTGAACGGGACCTCTCCTAACAATGTCGATCCATTGGTCACTGGTAATATGCATTGGCCAACATGCCAGATTGGTCTCTGTGAACGTTAGTGGGGCGTTCTCTCTGTCTGGTGTGCTGGTGGCAGCATCTCCCTCACCTGTCTCAGTTGTAGGACTGTCATCGTGCTGTGGTGCTTGTTCATCAAACAAAGTATTGTCATCATTATCACCTTCTGTTTGAGTAGAATTGTTCTTCTCATTTTCATTGCTCTGATTATCAGCATCTCCTGTACCGCTTACACTGTCACTTGGCACTGCAGACCCATGCTGTGATGATGGTGCAGCAGCAACTGCAGTCGGCGGCCCTTTTACAGATGCTGGACCAAAGAAAGATGTAACTTTTGGGAGACTATTTAGACGTTTTGTTTTGTTGTCTAATAGTTTCTGTTTTTCAGCACCACTCGGATAGGAGCATTTCATTTTCCTCTCATTGAAAAGTAGCCTTCTTTGCTAGGAGCAATGTTTACAAGTGAAGTAAATATTTTAATGTATTTTCTCAAATGTCAGTCAGCAAGTGCCCACTGATGGTTCGGCTGGCAATAGCAGGAGAATATTGTGGCGTCTGGGAGCTGTGCATTAAATTTTTGCATGTCAGCTGGGGGCCCCTGGGAGGGCAGGGCCCATAACATAGCTAAGGCCGCGTATACTCTTCATCTTTTTTCTATTTTTCTTTTTCCCTCCAGTCCTGCTGAAGGGTCTTGGCCTGAAACGTCGACAGTTCTCTTTTCCATAGCTGCTATCTAGCATGCTGAGTTCCTCCAGCACTTTGTGTGTGTTGTTCAAGCAATTAATCTGCTTGGCTTCTATCAGTTACCCATCTGTAATGTTAGTTTAGCTTGTTTTTTTTTGTCCCTTCCTTTTGTTTCTCTCTCAGCATGGTGGACATACTCAGTCTAACATCCCAGCATTCCTTCCTGCTCTGCATTTTGCAATTCACACACTCCTTAATGTGGGTTCTTTTATCTATGGCTTCACTTTCTGTTCCAATTCCCTCATTGACTAGATAATTTTGTTCTCAGTTTGACTCCATGGCCACTTAACAGAGAAGTCCCCCTCTCCACACCTCCCTGCAACTTTACAAGCTTCTAATGTCTCCTTTTATTGTTCTGATGATGGGTCTCCGATCTGAAACACTGATTCTGTTTCATTTTCCACGGATGCAGTCTGTTCTATTGAATATT
The DNA here is from genome assembly GCF_963921235.1 of Mobula hypostoma. Lineage (NCBI taxonomy): Eukaryota > Metazoa > Chordata > Chondrichthyes > Myliobatiformes > Myliobatidae > Mobula > Mobula hypostoma. The sequence goes on along the minus strand of NC_086099.1, from coordinate 73,610,362 downwards.
TCCAATATTTTCTCATTTATGTGTTGTTCATTTTAAGATAATATTCATTCCACGACACTGCTTTACTTAATTCGCAAAGTAAAGTACTATCCTAAATTAGTCCAGGTTCTTGAAATAAATAATTGAAAAAATATTTGTGCATATTCCTTCTATTTTGCTATCTTACCCTTTTGTTTTGCAGTCTTTCCATCATTTCAGTTGGGATTTGGCCTGGAGGGTTAAAGCTGTCCTCTGTTTCTCCATTGAAGTCGTCAGTCCTGTTTCACTCTGTTTGACAGCAGACTCAGCCAGAAGTGACCATTCAATTGTCAGCAAGAGTAGATATTTCTATGGCCAGGGGGATTTAAGATTGCTCTTATTAAGCAGTATGTCTGACAACAACCAACTCTTATTTGCATTTGATTGTGACCGATTTTGAATTTTCCTGTGAAACTCAAGCGTATTTTAGTACCTCACCCATCACGTGAACCACACACCATCTTTTTCAATATATTCTTACATCCACAAGCTACACTCTTTCTGGAGTAAAATCAAAATGTTCATTTCTTTAGAGTTATCATCGATCATATAGTGCAGTGTTATGTAATATAGTCACTTTTTTATTGCAGTTTGGAATCTTGACATGATACTTTATTTTAATTAATTTATCTTTCATGGTGTAGGAGCTTTTTTTTAAATTTCTCATTGGTGTTTTAATCTGAAGGATAACAGAATCATTAGGTAAAATTCTGATGCCATTTCAGCTATAAAGAAAAATTCTCCAAATGATCGACTTTTCATGTTTTTTGAAACACATGAACACTCTTTTATTAATAACTTAACCTTCCATGATAATGAAAAATAAATAGGGTTCATTTAAACTCACCAAGCAAAGTACTCAGAGTAAAGTGCCTCAGAGGTTTTCAGTGTTAAAAGAAGGCTTAATAAATGGTCTAAGCAATCAAATTGGTGTGTGGGTAATTAGTAAACTGGTAATTAATGCACATCTGTGGTCTGTGAAGGAGAGCTGTCTACAGAGACATTAACGCTGAGTGGTGGGAATTTACAGGTGGGGTTTGGGCATACAGTTTTACCATTTTTACATTTTTGCCTGCATCTGTGCTTGTTTAATTAGTGAAAACTGAATTCCCATTAACATTATTAATCGAAGAACCGGGATAGTTTTAGAACAGTATGGCTTGCATAATGTGACAGTATCGCACATGAGGTGAATATAGTCTTTGAACAGCTAAGAAGCCTCCAGATGAATCATTATCATTTTCCACTGAAAATTCAAATTCTAGCTTTCACAGTTATGTGGGCAAAGGCAATGCATTTCGACAGTAAGTTAAATATTAAGCTAAGTTGTAAATTAACACACAAATTCTATCTCCAGACTGAATGTATTAACTGTGGGTTCAAGTTTGAAAATTTCTGATAAACTGTCTTTTTAAAAATCCAGTCTTCTGCTGTTTGTCTATATTAAGCCAGCTCCAGCCACTGACCCTTGAGAATATTATAAGGCTTTTTTTTTGGAATCTAGCACATGTTACAGAAGAGAAATGAACGAGTCTGCTATCTCAGAAATAGTGCTAAGGCACTTGAACCAATATCCCAGCAGACATGAGCTAACTCATCACATAGAGAATCACAATTAATAATCTCCAGATGGGTAAAATTTGAAACAAAAGCAGAAAATGTTGGAAACACTCAGCAGGTCTGGCAGCATCTGTAGAAAGATAAACAAAGCTAACCTTTCACACCAAATACCCTTCATAAGAAATGGAGAATGAAAACCTGACTTACCTGGGACTAGCTGCAGTAGCCGGATCTCTGGCACTAGGTCTGGCTCTGCAGTGAAGAAGGGAGGGGGGGGAAAAGAAGAGAGCGGTAGTGATAGGGGACTCGATAGTTAGAGGTGCAGATAGGAGGTTCTGTGGTCGTGACAGAGAATCCAGGATGGTTTGTTGCCTCCCAGGTGCCAGGGTCAAGGATGTCTCTGATCGCTTGCATGACATTCTCAAGTGGGAGGGTGATCAGCCAGATGTCGTGGTGCACTTCGGTACCAATGACATAGCAAGGAAGAGTGAGGAGGTCCTGGAGAGTGAGTATAGAGAGCTTGGTAGGAAGTTGAAAAGCAGGACCTCGAGGGTGGTAATCTCAGGATTCTACCTGTGCTAGGTGCCAGTGAGGGTAGGAATAGGATGCTCTGGAGGAGGAACAAGTGGCTGAGGAACTGGTGTAGGGGGCAGGGTTTCAGATTTCAGGATAATTGGGACCTCTTCTGAGGCAGGTGGGACCTGTACAAGAGAGACGGGTTACACTTGAACTACAGGGGGACCAATATCCTTTCAGGGAGATTTGTTAATGCTATTGGGGGGCTTTAAACTAGATTTGCAGGGGGATGGGAACCACAGTACCAGAGCTGACTGTGTGGCTGGGGTGAAAATAAATGATGTTAAAAGTTCAAGCAAATCCACTAATAGAAAGGTTGTGAGTGGTGGTAAAAATCTTCTGAGGTGTATATATTTCAATGCTAGGAGTATTGCGGGGAAGGCGGATGAGTTGAGGGCGTGGACTGACACGTGGAATTATGACGTTGTAGCAATTAGTGAAACTTGGCTACAGGAGGGGCAGGGCTGGCAGCTTAATATTCCAGGGTTTCGATGTTTCAGATGTGATCGAGGCAGAGGAATGAAAGGTGGGGGAGTAGCATTGCATGTTAGGGAAAATATTACAGCAGTGCTCAGGCAGGACAGATTAGAGGGCTTGTCTACAGAGTCCTTATGGGTGGAGCTGAGAAACAGAAGAGGTATGGTCACATTAGTGGGATGTATTACAGACCACCCAATAGTCAAAGAGAATTGGAGGAGCAAATCTGCAGAGAGATAGCAGGCAACTGCAGGAAACATAAAGTTGTGGTGGTAGGGGATTTTAATTTTCCATATATTGATTGGGTCTCCCATACTGTTAGGGGTCTAGATGGTTTAGAGTTTGTAAAATGTGTTCAGGAAAGTTTTCTAAATCAATATATAGAGGGAACAACTAGAGGGGATGCAATATTGGATCTCCTGTTAGGAAACGAGTTAGGACAAGTGACGGAAGTCTGTGTAGGGGAGCACTTTGGTTCCAGTGATCATAACACCATTAGTTTCAACTTGATCATGGACAAGGATAGATCTGGTCCTAGGGTTGAGGTTATTAACTGGAAGAAGGCCAAATTTGAAGAAATGAGCAAGGATCTAAAAAGTGTGGATTGGGACAGGTTGTTCTCTGGCATGGATGTGATCGGTAGGTGGGAAGCCTTCAAAGCAGAAATTTTGAGAGTGCAGAATTTGTATGTTCCTGTCAGGATTAAAGGCAAGGTGAATAGGAATAAGGAACCTTGGTTCTCAAGGGATATTGCAACACTGATAAAGAAGAAGAGGGAGTTGTATGACGTGTATAGGAAGCAGGGAGTAAATAAGGTGCTTGAGGAGTATAAGAAGTGCAAGAAAATACTTAAGAAAGAAATCAGGAGGGCTAAAAGAAGACATGAGGTTGCCTTGGCAGTCAAAGTGAAGGATAATCCAAAGAGCTTTTACAGGTATATTAAGAGCAAAAGGATTGTAAGGGATAAAATTGGTCCTCTTGAAGATCAGAGTGTCGGCTATGTGCGGAACCAAAGGAAATGGGGGAGATCTTAAATAGGTTTTTTGCATCTGTGTTTACTAAGGAAACTGGCATGAAGTCTATGGAATTAAGGGAAACAAGTAGTGAGATCATGGAAACTGTACAGATATGGTCTGTGTGCAGGTCGGTGGGACTAGGCAGAAAATAGTTCGGCACAGCCAAGAAGGGCCAAAAGGCCTGTTTCTGTGCTGTAGTTTCTATGGTTTCTATGGTTTCTATGGCTTCCTGCTTTTGATATTTCCATTTTGTATTGGGCAGCATGCTAGCAATAGAAGGTTATGGTGAATGGCTTTTATTGAGACATACGAATTATAGTTTAAGATGTTTCTCTCAAGATGTCCAATTTCAAGGTGCTCAAAGGATTCAGCCATAAAAGTGTTGAGGAGGACTTATCTTTTCAATCCTAACAGAAACAAGAGAAAATCTGCAGATGCTGGAAATCTGAGCAACACACACAAAGTGTTGGAGGAACTCAACATGCCATGCAGCATCTATGGAAAAGAGTACAGTCGACAGTTCTGTCGAAGGGTTTCAGCCCGAAACACCCACAGTACTCTTTTCCATACATGACGTCTGGCCTGCTGAGTTCCTCCAGCATTGTGTGTATGTTGACTAGAAATGCAAGAATATTTTTTGAGGGCATTGAATGTGTGGAGGAATGCTCCTCAGTCTACACCACGCAGTTGTTAGACGAAAATACAAATCCAGCAGAAATATTGTGTACAGTAGCTAGGCAATTTCATTGGGGTTTCTGAGAATTTTACTGCATTAAAGGAACCTGCATTGAAATTCTAGGTAATTGTTTTTCACAGTGTTGTTGGGTCCCATTTTCTTACAGTTTACTGATCTGTGTTCATTGAAGATTCTTAATGAATTGCTAGAGCGAAGTGTATATGAAATCCTTTCTATTCAATTCCTCATCCCTTCTAAAAGTGATTGATAGTAGAATGGCAATTGCAATTTTCCATTGAGGGCAAGGTGCTTAAGTAAACAAGAGCGATCGATGATTGATGAAAAGAGGATATTGACACCAGAGATGATAGCGAGAGGCTGGGATAGTCCCTAGATGGATATGGATAGTGTCAGGCTAGTATAGTTCTACTTAATTAGACAAAAACAGAAGTGCATGTATTAAGGTGTCTCAATTACAATAGGGACTATGAACTGGTTAGTAAACGCAAGGTGACAGATTAGATATAGAGACATTTTGTATTGGTTATTTCAGTACTGTAGCAGGAGTGAGTTACCAAATCGAGAGATTCAAACACAGGGTTCCCTGAAAACTGGGAGACTACAGCATGTTCCAAGTCTTTGGGGAGGAAATATACTTTGGAGGTGAACATAGAACAAAGAAATCTACAGCACATTACTGGCCTTTCGGTTCACAATGTTGGGCCAACCATGTAACCTACTCTAGAAATTGCCCAGTGTTACCCTACCACATAGCCCTCTATTTTTCTAAGCTCCATTAACCTATCTAAAGGTCTCCTAAAAGATCTAATTGTATCTGCCTACACCACCGTCACTAGCAGGGCATTCCACGCACCCACCACTCTATGTGTGAAAAACTTTCTCCTGATATTCCCTCTGTATCTGTTTCCAAGCACCTTAAAACCATGCCCCCTCATGTTAGCCATTTCAGCCCTGGGAAAAAGCCTCTGGCAGTCCACACAATTGACACCTCTCATCATCTTATACACCTCTATCAGGTCACCTCTCATCCTCCATCGCTCCAAGGAGAACAGGTCAAGTTCACTCAACTTATTCTCAGAAGGCATGCTCTCCAATCCAGGCAACATCCTTGTTAATCTCCTCTCAACTCTTTCAATAGTATCCACATCCTTCCCGTAATGAGGTGACCAGAATTGAACACAGTACTCCAAGTGGGGTCTGACCAAGGTCTTGTGTAGCTACAACATTACAGCTGCTTTTTTGCATCTATCTTCCATCTTTCTGTCCCATCTGGTTTTACAGAATTAGCAAATATGGATAAATTAATCTCCGTATCTAAATCATCCTTGATGGAAGTAATAAGAAGAGGGCATGTCCTGGGTGATGTGGGTCCTGAATGATGCATGCCACCTTTTTGAAGCATTGCCTTTTGAAGATGTCCTTGATGCTATGGAGGCCAGTGCCTATGATGGAGTTGGCAGAGTTTACAACATTCTGCGGCTTTTTCTGATCCTGTGCAGTGGCCTTTCCATAGCAGATGGCGATGCACTTGGTCAAAATACTCTCCATGATATATTTGCAGAAATCTGAGAGTCTCTTTAATGCCATACCAAGTCTTCTAAAACTCCTAATGAAATATAGCTACTGTCTTGCCTTTATAAGTGCATCAGTATGTTGTACCCAGGATAGATCGGTTGGAAATGTTAACTGTTTCTCCCTCCACAGATGCTGCCTGACCAATAGAATACTTAAAGCATTTTCTGCTTTTACTTCAATCTTTTCTGAAGTATCACTTTTAATCTTGTACAACAAACCCTTAGGACTAAATGAAACTGTCACTGAAAGGAAAGAATGGATTCTGTACAAAGGAACCAATTTTTCTGCGGTTATTGGTTTAATACAAATAGATTTTCTTATATCAAGAACATATCTGTTTTATCTGAAAATGTGGAAAAAAACTTTTCTCTTACTTCATAAATCCTAACTTTCTTTCTGTATTTTTTATTGCCCACAATGAAACATAGCTCTTATTTTTCCACTTTCAATGAAATCATATATTCATTTACACTACTCTAAATGAACTGGACAGAGTCTGAATAATCTACGTATGATAGTATTTCTCCAACCATTAATGATAATTTTATCAACATTAGGAGAGAAAGAAAGTACTCTCAGCAGTGCATTTCCTCTTTTGTCTCATCATCATCATCATCGTCGGGTGCGATGCCCAGTTTGAGCTTTGACTGCCATGGCCCACACACCCTTGTTTCGGGTCAAGTGGATCAATTCATTGGTATTCATTTCTAATTCTCTGGCTGCTGTCTCCATCATCATTTGTCTTTGTCTTCCTCTTGCTTTCTTCCCTTCAATCTTTCCCATAATTACCATGCATTCTAACTCCTCTTTCCTAATCACATGTCCAGTGAAGTTATGTTGCCTTTTCATGATCTCATACATTATTTCTCCTTTTGTGTTTGCTCTGTTCATGACATCCTTGTTAGATATTCATTTTGTCCATGATATTCTCTACATCCTCCTCAAAAACCACATCTCTGCTGCTACAATTCTTTTCCTCTTTTGTCTTCAGTGTTTGTTGAAGCCTCACATTACCACAGATTCTCTGAACTATTTGTTCTGTGGCCTCACTTGCTCTTGGTGGCTAAACTTTTGATGCAGATATGGGCATTGAAACAGCAAGAATGACAACTATATCCCTGGAGCTGATCACAATTAAAAGCTGCAGATTTGGTGTTTCAAAACGAAAGTATTTCTTTTGTATTTGAAAACTTCAAATGAGTCATTTAATTTTATTTTAAGTTCAACCCCAATCTATTTAGAGCAATATCAACAAATTTGTATCCGGATGGTAATACAGATATCATGATACATTAAAATTATATTGGAAGCATCTTATTATCCTGCTCAAGTTAAAGGTTAAATATGAGACACCAGCAACGTTTTACTTTAAAAGAAAATATAAATCCAATATCAAGTGTCAACTACTTGAACTGTTTATCTACTCATTCTCTCAGCCAAGAAAGTGTATGGAAAGATTGAATAGGGAGATGAATGCCATTCACTACTTAAATCAGAAGTGTTATGTTATGGTTGCTGAATATTCAATAATATAGACTTTGACAACAGAATCAATTTTTTGAAAATTATAGAATATTGGATCCAGCAAAATCTTTTCAATATGTGAGTTATATTATTAACTGTTATTGTTTTTTGTTGTATCTGCTATAGAGTTAATGAGCAGACACAGCTTGAATTAATGTCCAGTTTACATTATTTTAAGTGAGTTTCATTTCGCTTTTGTGCAATATCTTATTACTATATTTTTATTGATGGCATAAGACTGAAAGCTTTGCAATTAAATGATATTAATGAGATATATGGAAGAGAAATCCCTTTATAAACAGAAACATTAAAATCAAATGTAATTCTAATTCAATACACACAGTGGCTGGCAGTCTTTGAACTCCAACGTTTTGAAGTTTAGGCACAAAGTTGATTCCAGTTAATTGCATCATAGTCACAGAGTGGTAAAAACCGCTCAAGATTCAAGATTGTTTATTGCCATTCATCAGCACACAAGTGTAAAGGAAAACAAGATAATTGTCACTCAGGATCCAAAGCCACATAAAAAGCAACTATAAGCATAAAGAACATGATAAAAAGATGCAATAAATATAAATACATAAGATTAGCTTATATACATAGATTGTATGTGCATAGAGTGATCCTAGGTGCAGGAGTATCTATGCTGTATAGAAGGATACTCTGACAGGAAATGTCACAGGTGGAGGGTGTGGCATAGTGGTTGAATGGGTGGAGGAGTTGATCAGCATGGTTCGGGGGAAGTAACTTCTTGAGTCTGGTGGTCCTATCATGGATGTTCTGTGTCCTCTTACCTAATGGGATTGGGACAAACGGTCCATGAGCAGGGTGTCTGGGATCCCTCATGATATTGCTGGCCTTTCTCTGGCACCTTTCTGTATTTATGTCCTTGATGACAGGTAGGCTGGTGCCGCTGATACTTCTGCCAGTTGTAACTACCTATTGTGGAGCCCTCTAGTCCACTGCAGTGCATTTTCTGGACCACACAGTCATGTAGCATGTTAGGAGACTCTCAACTGCATATATGTAGAAGGTCAATAGACAATAGACAATAGGTGCAGGAGTAGGCCATTCGGCCCTTCGAGCCAGCACCACCATTCACTGTGATCGTGGCTGATCATCCACTATCAGTATCCAGTTCCTGCCTTATCCTCATAATCTTTGATTCCACAATCTTTAAGAGCTCTATCCAACTCTTTTTTGAAAGCATCCAGAGACTTCGCCTCCACAGCCTTCTGGAGCAGAGCATTCCATATATCCACCACTCTCTGGGTGAAAAAGTTTTTCCTCAACTCCGTTCTAAATGGCCTACCCCTAATTCTTAAACTGTGGCCTCTGGTTCTGGACTCACCCATAAGCAGGAACCTGCAGCATGTCCAATCCCTTAATAATCTTATATGTTTCAATAAGATCCCCTCTCAGCTTTCTAAATTCCAGAGTATACAAGCCCAGTTGCTCCAATCTTTCAACGTATGACAATCCCACCATCCCGGGAATTTACCTTGTGAACCTATGCTGCACTCCCTCAATAGCAAGAATATCCTTCCTCAAATTTGGAGACCAAAACTGCACACAGTACTCCAGGTGTAGTTTCACCAGGGCCCTGTACAGCTGCAGAAGGACCTCTTTGCTCTTATACTCAATTCCCCTTGTTATGAAGGTCAGCATGCCATTAGCTTTCTTCACTGCCTGCTGTATCTGCATGCTTGCTTTCAGTGACTGATGTACAAGAACACCTAGATCTCGTTGTGCTTCTCCTTTTCTTAACTTGACTCCATTTAGATAATAATCTGCCTTCCCGTTCTTACCACCAAAGTGGATAACCCCACATTTATCCACATTAAACTGCATCTGCCCACTCACCCAGCCTGTCCAAGTCACCCTGCATTCTCATAACATCCTCCTCACATTTCACACTGCCACCCAGTTTTGTGTCATTGGCAAATTTGCTAATGTTACTTTTAATTCCCTCATCTAAATCATTAATATATATTGTAAACGGTTGCGCTCCCAGCACTGAACCCTGCGGTACCCCACTGGTCACTGCCTGCCATTCCGAAAGGCACCCGTTAATCGCTACTCTTTGTTTTCTGTCAGCCAGCCAATTTTCAATCCATGCCAGTACTCTGCCCCCAATACCATGTGCCCTAATTTTGCCCACTAATCTCCTATGTGGGACTTTATCAAAGGCTTTCTGAAACTCCAGGTACACTACATCCTTGTCCATTTTCATAGTTACATCCTCAAAAAATTCCAGAAGATTAGTCAAGCACGATTTCCCCTTTGTAAATCCATGCTGACTCGACCAATCCTGTTACTACTATCCAGATGTGTCGTAACTTCACTTTTTATAATTGACTCCAGCATCTTTCCCACCACCGACGTCAGGTTAACCGGTCTATAATTCCCTGTTTTCTCTCTTCCTCCCTTCTTGAAGAGAGGGACAACATTAGCCACCCTCCAATCCACAGGAACTGATCCTGAATCTATAGAACATTGGAAAACGATGACCAATGTGACCATGATTTCTAAAGCCACCTCCTTAAGTACCCTGGGATGCAGACCATCAGGTCCCGGGGACTTATCAGCCTTTAGACCCAACAGCCTATCCAACACTATTTCCTGCCTAATATAAATTTCCTTCAATTCATCCATTACCCTAGGTCCTTTGGCCACTATTACATCTGGGAGATTGTTTGTGTCTTCCCTAGTGAAGACAGATCCAAAGTACCTGTTCAACTCGTCTGCCATTTCCTTGTTCCCCATAGTAAATTCACCCGCTTCTGTCTTCAGGGGCCCAATTTTGATCTTAACTATTTTTTTTCCTTTTCACATACGTAAAGAAGCTTTTGCTATCCTCCTTTATATTCTTGGCTAGTTTACCTTCGTACCTCATTTTTTCTCCACGTATTGCCTTTTTAGTTACCTTCTGTTACTCTTTAAAAGTTTCCCAGTCCTCCGGCCTCCCACTTGTCTTTGTTATGTTAAACTTCTCTTTTATTTTTATACTGTCCATTACTTCCCTTGTCAGCCACGGCCTCCCCTTACTCCCCTTAGGATCTTTCTTCCTCTTTGGAACAAACTGATCCTGCACCTTCTGCATTATTCCCAGAAACACTTGCCATTGTTGTCCCATCGTGAGTATTGATGGGATTAGACTAGTTGCCTTCAGCCTCCTCAGAAAGTAGAGACGGTGGTGTGCTTTCTTGAATGGAGGTAGATATGAGCTTCATCTTCCCGGTGTTGCTGGATATGATACTCATGATGGTAGGGAGCTGCCCTGATATCTTGTCCTGACCTGCTGTCCTGGATACAGAGTTTTACCAACCCTTCTGTAAAGCAATACTCACTTAAAGACAAATGGCAAAGCAAAATTAACCATGCAGTGGAATCTGTAGATAACACTGGACAACAAAGATTTTGCTTTCTGAATACTTTTTGGTGTATCTTATGGATTTTTGACTGCTGATGATGAAAATTGCCATGAAATTTCCCTGTTATGCACCATTTTTTTGGAATTGCCTATATTTGTTATTTCAATTCATAATTCAATTCAATTAAAATGTTGCCCTTAAAGTAAGCAGAAAAGTTCTCTATCTTGTCCAGGCATGCATGGGCATGTTTAGGCAGGGTGGATGCTGCATGACAGGACATGTTTTAGGAAGGCTATAAATTTCCATGAAAGATTTCAATATTTGAGATAGATGTTTCCCGGAGAAATTGATGCCAAGATTAAGGAGGGCCTTTTTGTTAGTCCACATATCAAAAAGGCCATCAATGGCAAAAAATTTGAAGAGCTTATAGTGGGACCAGGGAGAATCGCATGGAAGGCGTTCAAGGATGTTGAAAATTTTCTTGGCAACTGCAAAGGACCAAACTACGTGCAACTGGTTGACAACATGTTTCAAGCATACAAAACCATGAAGTGTAACATGTCACTAAAGATTCATTTTCTGCAGTCCCTTTTAAACTTCCTCCCTGCAGATCCTGGCGCTGTCAGAGAAAGGTTTCACCAGGACATTGTGGTTATGGAGAAATGGTACCAAGGCAAATGGAATCCATCGGTGCTGGCTGACTATTGTTAGACACTTAAGCGAGAAGGCTCAGTCACTGAGTACAAATGAAAATCATGAAAATAAAAACATTTTTTTAGCTTAACTGAACTGTTGCAAAATGTCAGCACCAGTTTGCAATTAAACATATTATATTCAATAAAGGTTAATTTCTTCTTTCTCTAAATTCCTAGGTGATACAAATAGCCTGAAATTGTATTTAAGCAGTCTATCATAAATAAAGAATATTTATGAGGAAGCAACACTTTTGAAAAAATTAATTTCCAGTGTAACTATTAAATTTCTATTGGAAATGACTCCATTTCTGTTGTTGTTGTTGAAACGGAGAACTACTTGTGATAGTATTTATTTGCCCATTATAATAATTTTAGCAATATTAGGAAAGGAAGTAAGTACTCTCAGTAGCTCATTGTATGACATAGCTGTGAAAAGGTTGGCAGATTGTCACTCCAAAAGGTACAGTGCAGCATACTGAGAGACAATTAGCCATTAGTCTGCCATTTCCAGGACCTGTTAACAAATGCAGTAGACGGCGACAGACTATAAGAAAGTGGATGTGTCTGTCGTTGTTGCAGATCTATCTAAGTGATGGCCCCTGAGACCCAGCAGCCAACCTTTTCACTGTTAACTTCACTTACAACTTAGAACAAGTGGCTCATTAGAAATAAGGAAATAAACTGGTTGCTGAGACAAGTGGTTTCTCTTAATCAAAGTCAAGTGGTTGTAGCAGGCCTGACAGCTCAGCTCCCTGGTATGCTTTGATTAATCCATCAAGCAAATGGTATATTGAATTTAAGCATACTGTTCTTATAACAATTGTATCCCTTTAAGAATTCGGTTACATACACGTAAAATTTCACTTAACATCAAACATCTTTACAACGGATAGAATTCTCTCAACATTGGAAAATGGATAGTTAAATATCACCATAATACATTATTGTAATGTATCAGTCTACATCTCCAATGAAAAGTAGAAATTACCATAACATCAGGAATGAACAATTCATTCAAATCCAGCAGCAGGATTAACAAGTGATAACTCCAACATGAAATAACCCCCCTGTCTTCATTGGTTCTGTGCAAAAATAGAATAAAAAGAGTAATTAGACATATTGTAATAAAAGACTAGCAATGTATTACCTCTGTTACAGATAAACCAGATCCATTTGTAGTGTTAAACTTTAAGAAATTGGAACAGTTATCACCACTGGGTCATTGACATTCTTCTAAAGTCCAGTGAGAAGAATCCAGTATTTTTAACCTTCCTTCACATGAGAATCCCTCCATAACCAGCATCATCCTGATGAACACTCACTATGTCACATTGTGTTTTACAGGATTGTTTTTGTATTTATGTATATTTTTGTTGTGCTGTTTTTACTTATCATGTTTTTGTTATGCTTCATTGGATCCAAATTAACAATCATTTTGTTTTCCTTTACATTCGTTTACTGAAGAATGAGAATAAAGTCTTGAATTTTGAATGCTGAAGAATCTGTGGGGTATAGATCATTGATTTAGAGGACTGGCTTGCTGAGTTAACTTGCAGTTTATATTATAAAAATAATGCAAGGCACAGGTATGTTTCCACTTTACCCAACAAATCCGTACTGAGGGTGAGATAAAAAGATATATCATAAGATCCCTCCCCCATGAGGCATGTGTCACAGCAAGTTGTACTCCTGAAGGTTACTTGAATTGCTGAGATCCCTGACCTGAGAATGATAGTGCACCTGTAGGTCACAAACCCACAGAGCTATCTCCGAATAACAGTACTGATGTTGCCCACTGATATCAATACAACACAGCTACTTTACCACATTACCGCAGAAATCAATTACCACAGTAATCAATAACTCGCCGCTGTATAGTCAGAAAACTAAATATTGTGCTCACTTCAGAATGAGCTTGACAAATCACAAAACCTTTTGTGAAAGCTCATCTGCTTCAGTTGTCCTCAACACATTGATGTTCACTTCTCATTGCAACTTTTGGTGTTCACTCCCTTCCACGGTCATAGCCAGCCTTTCTTTCTTTAGGGTGTATGCAACCAGTAATTGTAGAGTATCCAAGTGCTATGTTATTTGATCACATAGCCACTGCTTCCAGAAAGGGTAATCTATTTTAGTACAAAGAACAATACTAAACTGAAACAGGAAACAAAATAGCTTGACACAATACTGTTGAAGTATGGAGCGAAGAGTTGGAAGCACAAGTTAATCCACTGAACAATGTTGAAGAAAGGACAGTAACAGATTAGCTGATGAGTGTCTGATAATTCATTGCTTCATGGACCTTCAGCAAATCTCTTAATGGGCAGTTTTCAAATAAAAGTTGGCACAGCAGTGGCAGTATTTGCTCTTTTGCACACAAGGGTTGAATCTGTCTGAATACAACTGGAAAATCACCTGTATTTGCTGTCAGCTCTCAGATAAGTGGTATCTTGGAGCAGTAGTTGTCAAGCCAACAGTATTTCACCAAGCACTTCAAAAAAGTCATGCAGGCAACGTTTGCAAGTTTAGCAGATTATGCAGAAAGTAGGAACAGAATTCTGAAATAGCACAAAGCTGACTAGATGGTTTAGGACAACTTCTTCATTCCAATTAAGAATAATGGTGAACACTCATGAGGAGGGTACACAAAGCTGCTGTGTGTGTAAATGAGGAAATTAATCATGTCAGTTACATTAGTGTCGGAGCAAGAGTAGGTCAAACAGCCACACGAACCTGATTCCTTATTCAATCATTGTTAATCCAATCTTGGCCTCTATCACTTTCTCATCTCAACCCATATTTACTGATTCCCTTTGAACTAAAATGTCTGTTAATATTCACCTTAGATACATTTGGTTACTCCACCTTCAAAGTTCTGGGGTAGAGAATTCTAAAATATGTAGTCTTCTGAGGGAAGAAATCCTCTGATGTTCTGAAATTACCCTTCCCAGTTCTAGATATCTTAATGGGGAAACATAACTTCCTGTGTTCACCCTGTAACTCTGACTTAAACCTTGTCCTCACCTTATTGCATCAAAACTTCCATACTCTGCCTGGAAAGCCAATATTCTGCTAAACTTTTTGTCACTTATTTATCCATGTGTTTACTTTTCTGTGACAGTAATTTATATTATGGTAAATTGGCCCATACTAAGATGCCTGCTGATCCTGAATGCAATAAGTATACATTAATTCCAAAAGTGTTTTTCTCTACAGATTAGCTGCAGTATGTATGGCCTTAGAAACAATGTGTAAATCATAAATTAAGATTCATTAGTGTGTTTTCCCCTCTCTTAACTGAATCTGCTGGTTCCTTGATCATCAACTTTATATTTAATCTCCTGGATGAAATTAGGTCTGAATGAAGAACCCTCAGTCAGTGGAACAGTTGATTGAGGGTAATTTTAACTTTATCATTAGTCAAAAAGCAATTAGGTTCACTTAACATCTCAGTTCATTTTTCTATTTTATCGAAATTGCACATTTCGAAGACATCCAGTTTTTTGCCCTGTGCTAATCAGTAAAATTGCCTCAGTTATTTTATAATTCTGTTGTGACTGTAGAGCTTGAGGGCATTTTGCAGTAAAAGAAATTCTCATTCAGATATTCTTGGTGGATATACAGTAAGCTCTGACTCTCACTTATACTAATTTCTTTTGCTAGTAATACATGCAGATCTGTCCCATGAGATCAAAATAAACATTTTCTTAATCTGCCAGCACTACAAATTGATCTTCACTATGACTCTAGAATTCCCATTAACTTTTTAAAAAATGCATACTGCTTTCCCTTTATTATGACACAGGGGAATGGGGGAAAAGTTTCAGTTTCAGAACTTTTAACCTACTTTTTTTCTGAAATGCTTTTATATGTTCCTTCTTCCTTTTGTTTTGGATCTATTTATCTCTTAAACACAAATTCTTCTGTAAACCATTTGTAGAATAAATTTCATTAAGTTACCATGTACAATAATTTAACAGGGTTATCAACTCACTGAATACAAAACAAAGCACAAATTAAATGAACTAATGGTATCAGCTAAAAAAAACTGGGCATTTTTAGCCAATTCATCAATTTAACAGAAAACTAACAACTACATAGAAAAAAGCAATAGTTACTATATATTTTCAGTGCTGATACAGTTTCTTTTAAAAATTGAGTAATTTAATATGTGTAACAACATGCCATGGATTTTACAAAAACATCAATATCTGATCAAGTGTTTTAACGATCTTTAAAATGGCAGTGGATTGGATGCAAGCATTTCAGTCCTGCAATAAAACAAAAGATTACATCTGCCAAAAAATTCCAACCTGTTTCCACAAGTGAAATATTATGAAATCCACGTATTTTCTTCAAGGTATTAAACTCCTCTGGAAGAAGTGACATTTAAAATGTATGAAATTGATATTGGAGACTGTATTTACATTTACCATTGCATTTCAGGGAATTTCTCCCTACCCACTTAGCAGCTTGGTTTCCTTTTGAAAGCTCAGGTATTTGCTAGTGTATAGAATTTATTCTAAGTATCCATTAACCATTTCATAAAATAATCTTAGATTGAAGATACATATGTACAATTAAGTATACTAACCAGTGATAATTCTTACTAACCTGTGACATTGAAATAATCTAATCTGAACTTCCACAATTCCAGAATGTTTAGAACTGTCTAGAGTTTATAGTCATAGTCATAGTCATACTTTATTGATCCTGGGGGAAATTGGTTTTCGTTACAGTTGCACCATAAATAATTAAATAGTAATCAAACCATAAATAGTTAAATAGTAATATGTAAGTATGTAAATTATGCCAGGAAATAAGTCCATGACCAGCCTATTGGCTCAGGGTGTCTGATCCTCCAAGAGATGAGATGTAAAGTTTGATGGTCACAGACCAGGAATGACTTCCTATGATGCTCAGTGTTGCATCTCGGTGGAATGAGTCTCTGGCTGAATGTACTCCTGTGCCCAACCAGTACATTATGTAGTGGATGGGAGACATTGTCCAAGATGGCATGCAACTTGGACAGCATCCTCTTTTCAGACACCACCGTGAGAGAGTCCAGTTCCATCCCCACAACATCACTGGCCTTACGAATGAGATTGTTGATTCTGTTGGGGTCTGCTACCCTCAGCCTTCATCTAGCCAGAAATGAATGCAACAGATCTGAAGCCAAGTAATGTTGGTTCAGCCAATCATTACTCAAATTATACTTAAAAGAAAACCATCAAACGAGAGCTTTGGAATGCACTAACCTGTAATCCACAAGGGGGCTCTCAAACTTCGAGTTACCTGTCAATTTAAGTCTCCATCCTGCTCCAATTTCGCTCTTTCTGCCTTCAGCTTCCCACATTGTTCCAGTACTGCTCAACAACTTTCACTTTCCCAGACCTGATTAAGTGTCATTAATTCTGCTTACTTTACCACAGATCCTCCCTGACTTGCCAGTGTTTACACCATTTTCTGTTTTTATTGCTATCAGAAGGAGTTCCATTTTCAGTTTCAGAAAACAGTAAGTTATCCAGAGTTGGCACGTCATAAACAAAATGGTTGCATAAAATATGAAAATGCCAATTCTCATTCGGAATTGCTGTCACTCACAAAAACACATGCTGGAGAGGTACTATGGAAACTCAAACCCTATTACAGTCAAAGTAATAATTGCCTAATTATATGGAACTCAACAATAAAAATTATGGTGACTGTATCACCCAGGAAGAGAACAATCCTGAAGTATAGTCCATGTGTCAGAATTTCAGTGATTATAATGAGCTTAATATACATTCAGTTCATATTACATTGGGCCATATGTAAAATGCTAGCACTCCCAAATTAAAGATATATTTACTTATATCATACAAAGTTATAGATATTATTAATGCATAAAGTGGAAAATTTTCAATGTTTTAATACCAGTTCTGCTTAGGCTATAACTATGTTGCTGTTATAACCTAATTTGTAGGATATAGGGTGACATGTATTTACATCCCATTTCAGTTCCTTGAATGTCATGCCTCCTTACTGAGTTTTCATTTCATCCACTTTAACATTATAACAGGCCCATTATCATAGAGCTTCACCCACTAAAACGTCAGGCAAAATACAAGAGTATAAATATAACTTTCAGATTACATTGAGATGTCTCAAAATCACATGTGCTGGAATCAAGTAATGATCAATCTGGAGAAACTAAATGTTTATATTCATTCTTCTTCTTACTTCTACTTAAGAAGCCTATTGGTATTGAGAATAAATTGCTTCTACTCTGGTTCTTTGGGTTTTGAAGAGACTGATGAAGTTAGGCCATGCAATGGTTGCTGGGTACTTCATGAGGTGCTGTGTTTTTTTTCTGCCATTTTGGAGTTTTTCTGCTTCTGAGTGCTCACAATGCACAGTTTCAAGGTTCTCAGTGCCACATGAATGCTTTTTCTCTGCCTTCAGCTGCTTTCCTCTGATGCTTTCACTTGTGGACATTTGATATGGACAGATTAGCCATAGCAGAGCCATTGTGTTATCTAACTTGTTACATGTTTAGTGAAATGGTTTTATAGCAGGGGCATGAAGGGAAGTATGGGTTTATACAAATAAATTCTCTCAGTTTTTCTTTCAGCTTACAGTCTATTTGAAAAGTTTAGTAGTGACACCAAGTTCCTCAGCATCTTGGAACTGAAATGACGCTGTATGTTGAGTCAGTTCTGGTTCACCAGGAGTTCTACATTCTTGCTGAAGGCATTACTCTATTTTTCCCACAACACAGCTCAGAACAGTTAATTTTAACATCCAGCTGACAATGAAATCTGTTTACAATTGATTCACAGGAAGCATCTGCGGAGGTGTTGGAGAGACACCCAAAAGCGTTTATTAATTAAACATTACACCTCTGCTCTACATGCCACAGGAAGTCAGATAGGACAATAACAAATATTTCAGTGCATCCTGTCTTATTCTCACTTTCTTATTCTAAGAACTTTGTTTTAATTGATTTCCCCAGATAAACATCCTACTCTAAATTTACAACAGCGAGTGCAAGCTTCTCATTGAGAAGTGGGGCGATGAGCTAGTAAAACTGGATATACACTCTGTGGCCAATTTATTAGGTATAGGACTGGAACTTAGTGTAGTCTTCTGCTGTTCTCACGCATCCACTTCCAGATTCAACATGTTGCACGTTCAGAGATGCTCTTCTGCACACCACTGTTGTGACGTGAAGTTATTTAGTTTCATTTAGAAATGTACTGTAGTGTGGAACAGGCCCTTTCAGCCCAAAGAGCTGCACCACCCATCAACACACCTATTTAACCCTAGCCTAGGACAATTTGCAATGACCAATCAACATACTAACCGTTACATTACTGGACTGCAGGAGAAACTGGAACACCTGGATGCAACACATGCATTCACAGGAAAGACATACAAACTCCTTACGGAGGACGCCAGAATGGTATTCCAAATTCTGGTGCCCCAAGCTGCAACAACATTGCGCAAATTGCTACGCAAATGTAGCATCCGTTATAAGACCATAAGACCGTAAAATGTTGGAGCAGAATGAAATGATTTAGCCCATCGAGTCTGCTATGCTGATCTATCTGCATAGCTAATCCATTTACTATTGATGGTGAGCGTGTGGATGTGGTGAAGTCCTACAAGTACCTGGGGGTGCACCTGGATGACAGACTTGAGTGGAGCACCAACAAAGAAGCTGTGTACAAGAAGGGCCAGAATCACCACTACTTCCTGAGGAGACTGAGGTCCTTTGGAGCAGTGGTCCCCAACCACCGGGCTGTGGACCGGTACCGGGCCACAAAACATGTGCTACCGGGCGCGAGGAAGCTATATGATTTGGCGATTTGAAGCGATATGAGTCAACTACACCTTTCCTCATTCCCTATCATGCACTGTTGAACTTGAACATAGGGTTGCCAACTGTCCCTTATTAGCCGGGACATCCCGTATATTGGGCTAAATTTGTTTGTCCCATACAGGATTGCCCTTGCCCCGTATTTCCCCCACTAAGGTAGAGCGTTCCTATGAAACCTTTCAAGCCGAAATGGTGAAAAGCGAAGAAGCAATTACCATTAATTTATATAGGAAAAAATTTTGAGCGTTCCCAGACCCAAAAAATAACCTATCAAATCATACCAAAAAACACATAAAACCTAAAATAACACTAATATATAGTAAAAACAGGAATGATATGATAAATACACAGCCTATATAAAGTAGAAATAATGTATGTACAGTGTAGTTTCACTTAACAGAATCGGGAAGATTAAGCCAAAACCGATTTGCAGAAAAAAAATCGGGACGTACACGCATGCGCACACAGATGCCTGCACAAGGCTTTGTGGTCATGGTAGTTTTTCTTGGGTAAACATAAGTGTCCCGTATTTGACTTCTACTTTTGTCCCTTATTTGGGAGTGAGAAAGTTGGCAACCTTACTTGAACACCACCACCCCCACCCCACTGTCGGCCAGTCTGCAAGAATATTGTCAATATTAAACCGGTCCGTGGTGCAAAGAAGGTTGGGGACCCTGCTTTGGAGTATGCAGCCCTCTCCTTCAGATGTTCTACCAATCTATTGTTGCCAGTACAATCTTCTATGAGGTGCTGTGCTGGGGCAATGGCATCAACATGGGTGATGCCAACAGGCTCAATAAACTGATTAAAAAGGCTAGCTCTGTTATAGGAGTCAAACTCGACACACTGAAGTCTGTGGTAGAACAAAGAACCCTAAAGAGAATCCTGGCAATTCTGGACAATGTTTCCACCGTCTGCATGTCACCTTGGCTGAACAGAGGAACACTTTTAGTAATAGACTAAGCTAACTGCACTGCTCCAAAGAGCGCTATATGAGGTCATTCTTACCCTCAGCTATTAGGCTCTATAATGAGTCAACCTATAGCCGGGGAGGTGATGAGCTCCTCCTGTTTGACTGTTAGAGGTAACTTATTTTTTATTCTTTCTGCTTCTCTGTTAGTATTTATATCTGTACACTTTTAATGCTATTGTAATACTGTAATTTGCTTTGGGATCAATGAAGTATCTATCTACCTACCTATCTATCTATCTATCTATCTATCTATCTATTTTCCCCTCAGTTCCAATCTCCTGCCTTCTCCTCATAACCTTTCGGGCCCTGACTAATTTAGAATCTTTCAGACTCTTCCTTAAATATACTCAATAACTTGGCCTCCACAGCCACCTATGACAATCAGTTCCACAGATTCACCACCCTTTGGCTAAAGACATTCCTCCTCATCTATGGTCTAAATGAACATCCTTCTATTCTGAGGCTGTGCCTTCTGGTCCTAGATTCCACCACCATTGGAAAGATCCTCTCTACATCAAGTTTATTGCAGCCTTTCTACATTCAATAGGTTTCAATGAGATCCCTCCTCATTCTTCCAAATTTCAGTATGTACAGGTCCAAACCATTCAATTAGTCCTCATATGATAAGCCTTTCGTTCCTGGAATAATTCCTGTGAACCTCCTCGAATGTCAGTACATCCTTTCTTCAATAAGTGGCCCTAAACTGCTCACAAAACTCCAAGAGTGCCTTATAAAGCCTCAAAATGACATCCTTGCTTTTACATACTAGTCCTCTTGAAATGAATGCTAACATTGCATTTGCCTTCCTTAATACCAGCTCAATCAGTAAATTAACTTTTGGACAAACCTGCTTCAGGACTCCCAAGTCCCTTTTCACCTTAGATTTTTGAATTTTTTTCTCTATTTAGAAAATAGTCTCTTCTTTGATTTCTTCTACCAAACTGCATGATCGTACACTTCCCAACATAGTATTACATCTGCCACTTTACCTATTCTCCCAATTTGTCTAAGCCCTTCTGTAGCGTCCCTGGTTCCACAACACTACCTGCCTTTGAACCTATCAACACATTAACAGCAAACTTGGCCACAAAGCCATCATTCCATCTTCCAAATCATTGACATATAATGCAAAAAGAAATGGTCCCAACACAGACCCCTTTGGAACACCACTAGTCACTGTCAGCCAACCAGAAAAGGCTCCCTTCATTGTCAATCTTTGCCAACTGTCAATCAGGCAATGCTCTATCTCTGCAAGTATCTCTCCTGTAATACCATGGGCTCTTAACTTGTTAAGTAGCCTCATGTGTGGCACCTTGTCTATGATCCAAGTAAACAACATCCACTGATTCCCCTTTCAACACACACACAAAATGCTGTGGGAACTCAGCAGGCCAGGCAGCATCTAGGAAAAGAGTACACACAAAATAATCTGCAGATGCTGGGGTCAAAGCAACACTCACAACACGCTGGAGGAACTCAGCAGGTTGGACAGCATCCGTGGAAAAGATCGGTCGACATTTCGGGCCGTGACAGTCGTGACGAAGGGTTCCGGCCCGAAACGTCGACCGATCTTTTCCATGGATGCTGCCCGACCTTCTGAGTTCCTCCAGCGTGTTGTGAGTGTTGCTTGGAAAACAGTACAGTTGACGTTTCAGGCTGACATCCTTCAGCAGGACTGGAGAAATAAAGGTGAGGAGTAGATTTAAAAGGTGGGGGGAAGGGAGAGAGAAACACAAGGTGATTAGTGAAACCTGAAGGGGGAAGGATGAAGTAAAGAGCTGGAAAGTTGATTGGTGAAAGAGATTGAAGGACAAAAATGGGGGAGAGCACTAGAGGGAGGCAATGGGCAGGCAAGGAGATAAGGTAAGAGAGGGAAAAGAGGATGGGAAAGGGTGAAGGGGGGTGGCTGGGAGGCATTACCAGAAGTTTGGAAAACCGATGTTCATGGCATCAGGTTGGAGACTACCCAAATGGAATATAAGGTGTTGTTCGTCCACCCTAAGTGTGGCCTCATCATGACAGTGGAGGAGGCCATGGATTGACGTATCAGAATGGAAATAGGAAGTGGAATTAAAATGGGTGACCACTGGGTGATCCCGCTTTTTCTGGCAGATGGAGTGTAGGTGCTCGGTGAAGCAGTCTCCCAGTCTATATTAGATCTCAACAATATACAGGAGGCCACACCGGGAACACCAGACACAGTATATGACCCCAACAGACTCACAGGTGAAATGTTGCCTCACCTAGAAGAACTCTTTAGGGCCCTAAATGGTAGTGAGGGAGGAGGTGTAGGGTTAGGTGTAGCACTTGCTCCGCTTGCAAGAATAAGTGCCGGGAGGGAGATCAGTGGGGAGGGATGAATGGACAAGGGAGTCATATATGGAGCAATCTCTGTGGAAGGCAGAAAGTGGGGAGGGAGGGAAAGATGCGCTTGGTGGTGGGATCCAGTTGGAGGTGAAGATATTTTCGAAGTATTATGTGCTGGACACAGAGGCTGGTGGCGTGGTAGGTGAGGACAAGAGGAACCCTATCCCTGGCAGGAGGATGGGGTGAGAGCAGACATGCATGAAATGGAAGAGATGCGGTTGAGGATATTGTTGATGCTGGAGGAAGGGAAGCCCCTTTTTTTGAAAAAGGAAGACATCTGCTTCATTCTGGAATGAAAAGCTTCATCCTGAGAGCAGATGTGACAGAGAAAAGAAATTGAGAGAAGGGGATGGCGATTTTACAAGTAACAGTGTGGGGTGAGGTATAGTCCAGGTAGCTGTGAGAGTCTGTGGGTTTATAATAGACATCAGTGGATAAGCTGTCTCCAGAGGGGGAGAGAGAGAGAGAGAAGGGAGGGAGGGAGGGAGGGAGGGAGGGAGGGAGGGAGGGAGGGAGGGAGAGAGAGAGAGAGAGAGAGAGAGAGAGAGAGAGAGAGAGAGAGAGAGAGAGAGAGAGAGAGAGAAGGGAGGGAGGTGTCAGAAATGGACCAGGTAAATTTGAAGACAGGAAGGAAGATGAAGGCAAAGTGGATGAAGTCGACAAGTTCAGCACGAGTGCAGGAAGCAGCATCAATAGAGTCGTTGATATAGTGTAGGATGGTCACCAGTGTAGGCTTGGAACGTAGGCTGTTCCACGTAGCTGACAAACAAGTTGGCATAGCTGGGGCCCATGTGAGAGCCCATGGCTATACTCTTTGCTTGATGGAAGTGGGAGAGGCCAAATAAGAAATCCCACCACCAAACACATCTTTCATCTCCCCCGCCCCGCTCCACATTCTGCTCTCCGCAGGGATCATTCTTTTATACAAATCGATCGTCCATTCATTCCTTCCCATTGATCTTCTTCCCGGCACTTATCCTTGCAAGCAGAACAACCACTGGGAGACCCTGCTTTTCCTGGTGGATGCAGCATAGGTGCTCGGTGAAGTGGTCTCAACCACTGATCTAAAGAAAAACCTTGCAGGCAATTCCCCCTCTTCGGATTCAGTACCAACCTTATTTTCCTTATGACTATTGTGACATTGCTCTTTTGACTTACCTTTTCTATCTCCTGTTGTACTTTGTAGCCAACATCTTTGTAACTGTTCAGAGCCCTGTATATAACTCTCATCAGGGTCTTTTTACCCTTAAAGTTTCTTAGCTCTATCCACAATAATTCTACACTTTCCAATCCCGTGTCACCTGAGGATTTGATTGCATTTTTCACCAACAGAGCCACCTCACCTTTTTTGCCTACCTGCCTGTCTTTTTGATACAACGCATATCCTTGAATGTTAAGCTCCCAGCTCTAATCTTTGCTCAGCCATAACACTGAGATGCCCACAACGTCATACCTGCCAATTCCTAACTGTGCTACAATTTCCACTACCTTATTGTGTATACTGCTTGTATTCAAGTATAACATCTTCAGTCCTGTATTGATCACCTTTTTCAATTTTGTCCCCCATTGCAACATCCTATTGACTGCAATTTTGACCTATCATCAGCCTGTCCTTGCTAGTAGTCTCACTACACACTGCATTAACTTGTACACCAATCAGTCCCCCATCCTCAGCCCTATCACTCCAATTCCCAACCACCTGCCAAATTAGTTTGAACCCTCCTAATCAGATCGATCAAAGCTTCACACAATGATATTGGTCTCCCTGGAGTTCCGGTGTAATCCATCCCTCTTGTATTGGTTGGACATTTCCCAGAAGAGATCCCGATGACGCAGAAATTTGAAGCTCTGCTCCCTGTACCAGTTACTCAGTCACATTTTTATCTACCAAATGATCTATCATAACCTTCACTGGTGCATGGAACAGGCAGCATTCCAGAGATTACTATCCTGGCAGTGCTGTTTTACAGCTTTCTACCTGGCTCCCTAAAATCTCTCTTCAGGACCTCCTTGCCTTCTCTATCGATATCATTGGTTCCAATGAATACCAAGACTTCTGGCTGCTCACTCTCACCCTTTAGAATGCCTTGGCCCACTCTGAGACATCCCTATCCCAATCAACATACAATTCTGGTTTCTCAATCATCTCTACAAAATTTCATACCTGTTCCTCTAACTATGGAATCTCCTATCACTATTGCAGTCCTCTTCACCTCTCTTCTCTTCTGAGCCACAGCACCAGACTCAGCGCCAAAGACCTGATCAATGCAGTTTCCTCCTGTCAGGTCTTCCCCCTCAATAGTATTATCGAGGGAATGGTCACAGGGGTACTCTGTACTCCTGCCGATGTCCCTACTTCTCCTGACAGTCACTAGTTACCTGCCTCCTGTAATCCTGGGGTGACTACGTCCCTGTAGCTCAGTCTCTTACAAGAGCTGAATGTCATCGAGCTGCAGCTCCAGTTCCTCAACATGTTCTCTGTGGAGCTGCAGCTTGTGCACCTGTTGCAGATGTAGTTATCCAGGGGGCTCTAGGCCTCACAGAATTCCCACATCTTACACATGGAATGTGGCACAACCCCTGGGTTCATTCTCACTGCTCTAACTATGCCCTATCTGAAGAGGAATGAATAATAAAGAAGCAAAAGAAGAAACTGACCAGATACTTACTTCACCCAAACCTGATGAAACAGAGCCAAAGACAAAGCCTTCCCATTGTAACACCGGCCCTCTCCAACAACGGCTACTCCACTGGCCTGTGCCTTATTTTAATTTGCCCTCACTAATGAATCCCATTCACTGATTGGCCGCAGTCCAAACTTCAAAAACTGGCATGAAGCGTTAGTTTTTAATCTTTATTTGCTGACCTGTGTGAAGTTGCCTCTTCTCACATTCCCGTTCACAGATGGGCCACAATTCAAACCCCTGCTATCTGAGTTACTCTGGCACTCCTGTCAGCTTGAACCAGTTTGGCCACTTGCCTCAGACCTCACTCATTCGCATTGAGTTTATGCCCCCCAAAATGTCACTCACTGGAGTTTTTTTTTGTTTTTCACACCATTCTCTGTAAACTCTAAAGACTTTTGTGTGTGAAAATCTCAGGAGATCAGCAGTTTCTCAGATATTCATAGCATTCCATCTGACACCAACAATCATTTCCCAGTGAAAGTCACCAGATCACATTTCTTCTCCAGCTTGATTTTGATCTGAACAACAACTAAACCTCTTGACTATGCCTGCAACTTTAATGCATTGAGTTGCTGCCACGTGACTGGCTGACTAGATATTTGCATTAACGAGCTGGTGTGTAGGTATACCTAATAAAGTGGCCACGGAGTGTACTTTCAGAGCAAGTGATCACATATTTCCATCAAAGACAAGGGGGGACTCCATCTCTTGGAGCTGCGATCTTTGAAAATCACTGCTGCAGTGAGCAGTAGTAGACTTGCCAATTATATTAATATTGCAAAATTTTGAAATTAGTAAAAGTAATGGGAAAGAAGCAGGGAGGGACTGAGGCTAGGATCAGATCAGCAATGAACTTATTCATGGTACAGTCAGCTTGCCATACAGTTTGGCCTACTGCATCTATTTCTCACACACCTACATCTTTCCTGTTGTATTATATCAATATTTTAGAACTAATTCGGCACTATAACTTCCATTGTGTCTTTGTACTGCATAGTGTGAATATGGGATATCCAGTCTAGTTCTAAATACCAAGTAATTTATAAATGAGCTGCAAACACTGGCATTTCAACTGGCAAGTTCAAAAACTTAACAGTAGTTCTGAGTTAAAAGCAAAATACTTGACATCCACATTGACTGTTAGAGACAAACAACCATTGCTTACTGGTCACCTTGGCTCTGCAACTGGACTGGATGAGCTGGTTTACAGACTACACTTAACACAGTCATAAAGCAGAGAAGCAAGCCTTCAGCTCCAGTAGGCTCTGATGATCAAATGCCTATTTACCCATTTTCCAGTCCAAGTTTATTCTTCCCAAGTTTCTATCAATTCACCTAGATTCTTCCATCCACCCTCACACTGGCCAATTAGCCAGGCAGCCTACATGACGAAGTTGCAGTCCTAATGATGGAGGGCCAGTCCTGTTGGAAGGATCTCAGCCTGAAACATCAAATGTTTATTCACTCCACTGGTGTTGTCTAACTTGCTGAGATCCTCTAGCATTTTGTGTGTCTAGCCCAAGATTTGTGGCATCTGCAGAATCTCTTGTGTTTATGTCTTTGGGATGTGGGAAGAAACTGGAGCAGTTGGAGGAAACATAGACAGTCGCAGAGAGAGCATACAGAATCCACCAAGATAGCACCTAAGGTCAGGATTGAACCTGCATTATGGGAGCTGTAGCAGCCGCACCACTTTGCCATGACACAATCATTTATACAGCCTGCACTGTGAGTAAAAGAGTGATTATACAAATTCTGATTGGACATTACAAGAACAACTTCTAGCTAGGGGTGTAGCATTGATATAAACTATTAATGATATGAAATAAAGGCAGATAAGTGCTCAGCATGTCAGGTGGTTTATCTAGGCACAGAGTTATTTCAGGTCATTTGATCCACAGTGCAAAGCTCAGTTCTGATAGACTTGAAACATAATCTCCATTGTTCTCTCTCTCTTGATGTTGCTGTTCTGCAAAATGTTTCCAACGTTTACTGTTTTCTTTCGAAGTTTCTAAATTCCACAGTACTTTGCTTTTTATTTTGATTTGTATTAGTTGTGAGGCAGTTGCATGCAGATTTTTTTAATGAGGCAGATGACTGAGGCAGTTCTTACAAATTTTTATTCTTTTGACATCAGTCAAATGACATTCATGTGACACGAAGTGAAGTTGATTGGACCACTCAGTGTGGATCAAAATAGATTAATCATTTCCCTTCTCATTAGTCTCTTCTGAGGCTCAGGATAAAACCCATATATCATTGTTTATAGGCACAGTTAAAATATGATATTCCATAATGTCCCGAAAGGAAGCGATGTATTCTGATACTATAACTGGGGACAAAAAGAAATTGACTTATTTTTGAAAGGATTCTTGTCTTTTTATTAAGAATCCATAGAAAGTATTGTGGGAGGTAATGCCCCACCTAGTGCTGAGGTATGGAAGAACAAGGTAAGGTCAGAGATTTCTGTACTTAGGCAGGCCAATGAAAATAGATAATTTAAAATAGGTCATTTAACCCTTTTAATGTTGTTCTGCCATTTAATATGAATATGGTATACTTGAATACCATAGTCCTGCTCTCTCCCTATACCTCCTTTGCATCTTTTGTGTATCTTTGTTCTCCTTAAGAATACTCAGTGACTTGGCTTTACAGCACTCTGTTGTAGGATTCTGCATGTTCCCCTAAGTAAAGTCCTAAATATTTTCCCCCAATTCTTGATCTCCTCTACTGGCCCCTTGGTTATGCATCCCCCCACCATCCTCACCTCTCCATGAGAAAAATACCCTCACTACATTCAGACTTCCAAATGCTATCATAATTTTGAAAAAAATATCAATCTCTTCCCATTCTTCTAAACTCTATAGGATGCACACCTAATCAAGTAAATCTCTTATACAATAACTCTGCCATTATAGGAATCAGTCCAGTGAATCTTTGCTACATTCCCTCCATGATAAGTGTATCATAGGTACAGAGCACATGCTATAAAAGGTACTCCAACTGTGTTCTCAGTAAGACCTGTATAATTGGTATACTCTGTCCTATAGCCGAAACCTCTTGCAATGAAGGCTGACGTACCACTTGCTGCTTTAGCTGCTTGTTACACCAACATGTTTGCTTTCAGTAAATGGCATACTTCCAGATTCCATTTTTCATTAAAATTTTACAATCTTTCATACTTCAATAACAATTTGTTTTTCTGTTTATTTTTATTATTCTGCTGGTGTCTAATTTATTTTCATCTTGAGGTACCCCCAGTGGCTCATGGTCCATGCCCAGTCACTTTGAGAAGGAGCATTTTGGATGGTGCTGTGAATTTCATGGCCATGTGCTGAGAGAAGCAATGCCCCAGCTCTCACAGTGCCCTATCAGCCCTTGTGACTGTGATGAAAGCCACTGGAGAGGCACTGAAGCTGGTGATATGGAAGCGCTTATTCCTTGGACCATACTGTCCCACATATTCCTCGGGCATTTAACTTTGAACAACGTGTCTATATCTTTTGGGTGCATCTTGTGAATTTCAATCATTTCTTTGAGATTGCACCAGGATTCTTAAATCCCATGAGAAATCTTTAGTAAGGGCAACTCAGCCAAAATGCTCTGCTTTTCCCCAGGGTGAAGGTCTTATGAATGGTAGTAATCAATGTCAGAGCTGGTGTGGGTCGTCAGGATGCTCGACCTGCTATTGTCTGACCTCAAAAACTGCCATCCCACCAGATATGCAGTCCTTGAATATAACCTCTCTGTCAAACAGTTCTACACTAATTTCCAAATTAAGCAAAATATTAGGATTGGATAAAAATTAAACAGTACATTCCAAAAATCACAGAGTATGTAATCTGCAATATGTGCCACTGAAACCATGCCTGTCATATTCCAGTCCATATAAAAATCTGTTATCCCTAACTTTCAAACTCCAATGTACTGTCTGTCAGGGTGACAAGGTGAGTCATATTGTTTAACCTGAGTTTAGTGCTTCCACTGGCTGACTCCTTGGTCTGCACATAGGCACAGTTGTCATTTTTCAGGGGCACAACCTGTGGTTCTTTCCACTTGGGAGTGAACCTTGACTTGGTCACCTGGTTGTGGGTCGATTATCTTCACTCCCTCTGGCTCTTTCTGTTGTGACTTTGCAAATACGTATCGATTAAATAAAAGCACGCGTGTGGGAGTTTGCTTTAATGGATGTATTCACCTAGGATAGAGAGAGAGAGAGAGAAATGTGCGTGTGTAGACAACAGTCCATACTTAGTGCTAAGAAGATCCATCGTTCTAAAAGAACACTCCCTCCCCCTTTAGATTAATGTAATATAAACTGTAAATAGAGAAAACATTCAATTTCCCTTTCACAAATGATATTCAAGTAAACATGTTTTCACAATAACTGCTAATAACTAACTTCACTGTTCTAAAGATTCAGTCTTTTGGGTGACAGTCTATTTCTTTCAGGATAGCACCTCTGGACCTGTGGAGTGGCATTAGGTTTGGCAAGTGCCTTGTCAACTACAAAGTACATGTAGCTCCTCCAGACCTGTGGAATGGTAGCAGGTCTTGTCTGAGACAACATTCTCAGTTGTCAGTGTCACACTGCTGTCAGTGACATGATCATCACTGAGCAGTAAGCCCAGTGGCTGTAATGTGCCTGTCTTGTTTGATGCAGCTGACTCAGGTGTGTTCTTCGTTTGAGCATACAGTATCTGGTCCCATGACTTCTCCATATCTGATCTCTAACATCCACTGTGCACATCAATGGTCCAATTCTCGTAGCTACTCTTCTGGGTGCCTTCTTGGTAATCACACATTAGTATTTCCTGTCCAACATCGAAGCTCCTTGCTGATTCACTTGGCAAATGGCTGAACTGCTATTCTGCACTTCCCTCTGTGGATCTGACTTCAGGAGCTCTATGCTAAACTTCAGATTCCTGTTCGTGAACAGCACTGCAGATGCTTAATTTGTCATTGCATGAACAGAGTTCCGATACAGAAAAAGGAAGATGTCCACCTTGCGCTGTAGAAAAATGTCCTTCTTGTCCATTGATTTAATGGACTTCTTGAAGGTTCGGATAAACCTTTCAGCTAACCACTTCATTGCTGGGTGGTGAAGAGCTGAATTGAAATCTATGATGCCACTTTTCTTCATGAATAATCTGAATTCTTCTGATGTATATTGTGGTCCATTGTCACTCACAATTTGTTCTGGTAAACCATTTCTGGTGAAGCTAGTCCTCTGGGTGGAGACAGCAGAGGTGGTTGACTTCATTGGTATAACTTCTGACCACTTTGGATGAGCATCCACAGCAATCAGAAACGTGGAATCCATGAATGGCCCAGCAAATTCATTATGTATTCTTTGCCATGGTGATGATGGCCACTCTCACAGAGTAACAGTGTTTGTAGGGTGCATTTTGAACTTTTTGGCACCCCAAATGGCTTTTGGCCAAGTCTTCAATCTGTTTATCTATTTCTGGCCACCACGCATAGTTCCAGGTGAAACTCTTCAACTTGACTCTACTCAGGTATTCTTCATGCAGGTTCTCTGACACTCTGGTACACAGTTTAGATGGAGCAACATTAGCATTCTTTGACATACCTACAGTTGGTCTTGACTCACTGAGAACTATGGAAGCACAGGACTACAAGAGCTGGCCATCTTTGCATGGTGATGTCCTAGACCTTTGACAATGTCGCGTCATTCCTTTTTCTCTTTGTATTTCTAAATTTATTACCGGCAACTGATTCACAAATGCTGGGTAGAACACCTCTGATGGGTCACAGTATGAAGACTTAACTTCTTCAGTTGCCAACAGTGGAAGACATGACAAGCCATCGGCATTGCTGTGTTGTTAGGGACCCTTGAATGATAAGTCATAAGAGCGGCCACCTAGGCAAAGTGCCCAACATTGTAAACGGGTAGCAGTCATCACTGAAAATCCCTTACCAGGATCAAAATGGACAGAAGGGGCTGGTGATCTGTCACTAGCGTAAACTCTTGTCCGTAAAGGTAGTAGTGGAACTTCTTTATTCCCTATACTAGAATAAAGGCTTTTTGGTCGATTTATGCATAGTTGCGTTCTGCGCTCATCAGTGATCCTGAAGTAAACACAATCGATGTTCAGATGCATATTTCATAGGGTGCACAAAATGGCTCCTGTGCCATAAGGGGATGCAGTGCATTCCAGCCTAATGGGCAGGGATAGGTCATAATGGGTGAGCAGTACTCCACATGTTATTAGTCTCTTTGGTTCCTTGAAAGCTCTTTCACATTATTCTGACCATTCCCACATTGCCCCCGTCTGTAACAGTGCATTCAATGGATGTAGCACTATAGTAATGTTTGGGAGAAACCGGTGGAATAGTTTACAATGCCCAAGTATGACCTGAGTTTGGGTGCCTGTAGCACTGCTTCAGTGTCCTCTTAGGAATTATGTAAGGCATGCTTGTCAGTGACATGTCCACAATATGAAATTTTATTCTTCAAAAACTCACATTTCTCTCTTTGAGCACAGGCCATACTCACTCAACCTGGTAAGTACTTTATTATGATTCTGGTGCTCTTCATTGTTCTTGCCAGTCACGATGATGTCATCAAGGTAACATTGGGTACCTGGGATATCTTGGAGCATTTGGTCCATTGCTGTTTGCCAAATTGCTGCAGCTGATGCGATGCCAAAGATGAGATGATTATACTGGAACAGTCCCTTGTGAGTGTTGATTGTGAGGAAATTCCTGCTTGAATCCTCAATCTCCATTTGCAGATAGGCTTGTGCAAGTCAATCTTTGTAAACATCTCCCCCACCCACCAAAGATGCAAAAATGTCTTCTATTCATGGCAGGGGATACTGCACAGTCCGCAGCACTAGGTTGATGCTCACCTTGAAGTCCCCACATAAGCGAACGGCTCTGGCCTTCCCTTTCTTGATCACTGGGACAATGAGCATGGACCAATTGCTCCACTCAACCTTGCAGAGAATTCCAGATGCCTCCAAGGTCAGCATCCATTTTAGGATGTGGAGTGTAAGGCACTGGATGCGTTTTATGGAAACTTGGACTTGCTGCTACATTTAATTCAATTCTGGCCTTCAAGCCTTTAAGTTCACTAATCCCCATATAGCACACTCACCTTCAGTTTGCCCTTGGGAGACACTTTTCACCTATGTAGGTCTTTATCATAACTGAAGACTTCTCTAATGGTATCTTAGAAGACAGTATGTTGTGGTCAGCCACTGAAATTATAAACAAGGCTGACCATGTATTGAGCTCTATTTTCAGTTTTACACCAGATATATCTATTGTGATCCATATGGTTTTGTGATCAGCTTCAGTAATATCATGCAGAGCTAGTCATGACAGCTCACCTTTGTCAGACTCTATATTGTCTGATTCTGTTTCACATTCAGTCACTTTATGCATTTGCTTACTTCTGTATTTGAGACATTTCACTCAGTTGTGCTTTTTGTCTGCCTTGCACACTCTCTATATAACCTTGTCGGTGACACTGCCTGCCGAATTTTCCTTGAACCAACAGTCACTTACATCATGCAAGGATTTGCCATGTTGATACCATTTTTGGCTTTTTGCACCACTCAGATTCATTTTGTGCATTTCAAATGCTAATCTCTTTTACTGTAGTTCAGCTGCATCCTTTGCTGCAGTCTCTAATGATATTGTAGTAGTCAATGACTGCTGTAAGATTAGGTTTCTTTCTGAGAGTAACCTCTTTTAAGTGCTTTGACGATACATGCCACACAGAAGCGTGTCCCTTAAAGCATCAGAAACTCCATCTCTAAAGTCACGGTACTAGAAGAGGTTGCACAGTTCTGCAATGTACTCAGAAATGCTTTCATCCTTTGACTGGTTCCTTTTGTAAAATCTAAATCTCTCATCTATTACCAGCAGTTTAAGGCTCAAGTGATTTTATAAAATTATAACAATTTTGTCAAATGTCTTGCTTGCTAGCTTATCAGGGGTTACTAGGTTGCGTCAAGCTAAGAAGCATGGGGGCTCTCTTTGGCTCATCCATATTGTTCGCCTTCCAATATAGTTTAACCCTTTCGATATACAACTCTCAGCTTTCATTAGCACTATTGAATTCTTCAATATTTCTGACTGAAGCCATCGTCACATTATTTTCACTTTAGCTCTGCTAGCTGCACGTCTTTCACTGTGTGCTCTGTAGCGTAATCACGCGTCCCTTTGTTAGCATCTGTGATGGCTTCCCGTACTGTTTAACTCTTGCTGTTTTGTCCCGTAACTGTTGGTGTAGTTAGTGATATTCGGGTTCATACTTGGTGCATATTTGTTGTGTCTTTGCAACTACCTATCAATTAAATAAAAGCACTCACGCGGGAGATGCTTTAACTGGTATATTCACATTGCAGCGAGAGAGAGAGAGAGAACAATGCGTGTGCATAGACAGCAGATCATACGTAGTGCTCTCTCGCTGCATATAATTTTACAAAATTGGCTCTGGTAGTTTTTTCTTGTACACTTTCGATTTCTGTCATCTCGTGTTTTTCTGTTGCTCTCTTTGCCCTGTGCTCTGCACATTCATACTGTTTCTGCTCCTTATGCTGGTGAGTCTTCACTTTAACTGCTGCCATCTCTGCAGGCAGTCACACTGCTTTTAACACTTCTTAACTGTTGACTATGTTTAGACCCTAAGACATAGGAGCAGAATTAGAGCATTTGGCCCATCAAGTCTACTCCAGTGTTCTGGTGAAACGGTGTTAAAAGGGAGGGGTTAGACTGGAGATGATATTACATAGGAGTACTTAGATGGAAAAGCATTTAAGTGGAAAGGGATGGGGTTGGAATTAGAAGGAAGGGATTATTTTGGGTCACATGGTTTAGCCACGACCCTTGGATCTTCCTGATATGATTCACACATACTGTCCCTTCTCCTGTCTTCGCAGGGGTTGCTGTCTCTTTGTGGGTGACACAGTCACAGTCCCTGTCTTGTCCATGTTAATTCTGTTTCCTGAGTCTATGACAACACCTTGGGTTGACAATCCTTCCTTCAAATTGCATACCTACAGTGGGAGACACCCTGAATATTCAACCACGAACACAAGAAATCTGCAGATGCTGTAAATCCAAGCAACGTGCACAAAATGCTGGAGGAACTCAGCAGGTCAGGCAGCATCTATGGAAAAGAGTTAACAGTCGATGTTTCGGGCCAAGACCATTCATCTGGTTCAAATATGAATGCTTAAGTACCTTTTCTCAGATAAACTAATTGTAAACTTCGTTGAACTTACAGAATGGTGTCAATGTTACCATAGTGCAAATTCATTAGACCCATATTTGATGCAAGGCAATTAACACAACCCCACTGACTTAACGCTTAGCTGATGCATATGCGAACATCTCATGGTCACCATTTTGCAAACCATATTTCTTAGTCTGTGGGTCAGCCTGTGCTCTTAACTTCAATTTACTGCTTGTAATTTACAATTTGCATCAAGCACTGAAGACTGGTTGATGTCAGAATTAATACCTGCTATATTCACATAACTCCATAATACTCCCTAACACCCCACCTGCTCCATCTATAACATCTTACTCAATGTCAACAAGACAAGGGAGATCGTTATTGGCTTGAGGAAAACTCACACCATTCGCACCGCTCTTCACATCGGCAGCACAACCATGGAAAATGCAAGTTGTTTCAGACTCCTGGGAGTGCACATCTTGCACAACCTCTCATGGTCCCAGAACACATTCTCTACAGTCAAGAAAACACAGCAAGATCCCCACTTTCTGCTCAGGCTAAAGAGAGCTGTACTATATTCAGAACTTACTACAGATGTGCAGTTGAGAGCATCGCAATATACTGTCTCATTGTGAGGTACGGAAACTGTACTGAAGACAGCAGAGCTCTGCAACGGGTTGTTAAAACTGCCCAACAGATCACCGACACCAACTTATCTGCATCAAGGATATATATACAGCAAGGTGCCAGAAATATCATGAAGAATCCTACCCACCCACTCATAGATGGTTTGTCCATTCCCATCAGGGAAGGGACAATGCAGCATCCATACTAGATCTACCACTTCTGCCTTCTTTTACACAATGGGTTCCAAATTCTTACCATCTTCTGAATGAAAAGGATTCTTGTCATTTTTCTCTTCCAGTACTTCAATCAGCTATCATTCTGCTGCTTTTTGACTATTAGCATCATCTTTGTCCATCATAATTTTATGTACATTTAACATAGAACATTACAGTACAGTAAAGACCCTTAACCCACAATGTTGTGCCAACCTTTTAACCTACTCTAAGATCAATCTAACAAGTGAAGAATTCAAATATTTACAAGTAAAGACCTCAAATAAATCTCTCTCAATCATTTTGTTCTAATCTTATCATATTCAATTGTTCTTCATAGCCAAATATTCCAATCCCACCAACTTCCTTGTACGTCCTCCCTGCTTCCTTTCTAGTACAATCAATCTTTTCTACAATGTGGTGACCAAGAACTATACACAGTATTCAAGCTGTGATGTAATTATTGTTAAAAACAGTTTCAGCATATCATCCTTCTTCTTATATCCTATAAGGGTAAACTATGATATGCATTATCACACTATAATCACATTCTTGATCAGCACTGATGCCTGGAAGGATTGGTGCACACACACTCTCCATGGTTTCTCTATTCCACCACAGCATTCCATTTACTGTGTATTCCTTCACCTCCCCAAATGCGTTCAGTTGATGAAGGGGAAGACAGCCAACAGTTATTTTCTTCCCATCCAGTGAATTACTCTTTATTCAAATATTACAGAGTGAAATTACTATGCCACAGATCTTGTGAAGCTTTCAAGATAAAAGGGCAATATTTATTTCAAAGTAATATTTAATGAAAAAATAAATATGTTTAAATCTATTAGCATGAATGAAGTTTTGGAAAATTGACAAATACAAGAAGAAAGTACTGAGTCAAGTAGTATCTGTAAAGAGAGAATAAAATAGTTAATGCTTTTTTTATATAGTTATTGACTTTTGCTCCATAGATGTGGTCCGAAGGCCGAGTACTTCCAGCATTTACTGCTTCTATTTGATGAAAACAATACACTCGTATAAGGCACTGAAAGGGCACTCTGAGCATATTACTTTCTTACAACTTCAAGGTGACTTCAATAAGATTAAATCTAACGCAGTTCATTTACGTTCATTTCTTTTTTCTTCACTGATTTCTCTCCCTATGCAGAGCAGGAGAAGAAACTACAGTGAGCTCACCTGGTGTAGTACTATGATATCACACTAACACTGGGCTTGTAATGACCTTTAATAATGCCATTAGATGAAGTAGCATATACTGCTATATAAAATGCAAACTAGTTTGCCTTGTTTCTTATTTGCTTTGAACTACAATAAATAGTTCAGTCATCTTAACTGTGTATTCCCATTGTCTGCAAAGAAACTCAGAATTTTTAAAAAATGTCATAAAATGGATGTTTAAAAATGATGCATGTGACCATGGGCAAGGAACAATGGCCTAAATGGATGAATGAAGCCAATTGATCTAAGTTTCGTGTGTGGCATGCATCAGCTGTAGACACCATGGTGCCTGTTAAGCACAACAACTAAAGTACAGTCTCTAATTCTCTTGAGTCACAATCTTACCCCATTGGGTTTCTAATATTTCATCTGTGGTTCCTAATCTGCTTTAAACATTAAGCAGTTCTGAATCAGGGAAAAAAAAACTGTATAATGCAAATGCAAATTAATTTGTGCTGGTGTTTGGGAAAAAAGAGGCTGCAAAACAGATTGGACAGCTGCAAACAGACTAGCTCAAATCCCTTCTGCTTGTCTGGCATAACTGACAAGATATCACACAAGTGAGTTGGCACCATCCTTAGGGCAGCCGAACTTGGGGCCAAAGATGAGCACATACGGCAAGGATATAAATTTTCCCCAGGTCAAGTCCTCCAAAATGAGATCCAGTTTCCAATGCAAATTGTGTGTGAAGCATCCTCCATATGTGACTAATCTTAAGCACATTAGACTGTTGATCTTTGGCTCTTGCTGGGTGATAGTTGTGTTAAACAAAATATA
The DNA here is from genome assembly GCF_963921235.1 of Mobula hypostoma. Taxonomy (NCBI): domain Eukaryota; kingdom Metazoa; phylum Chordata; class Chondrichthyes; order Myliobatiformes; family Myliobatidae; genus Mobula; species Mobula hypostoma. The sequence goes on along the minus strand of NC_086099.1, from coordinate 73,572,896 downwards.
CTCTAGCCTACAGTAATTTGGAATGGACCATGCTTATTAACAAAGGTACAGCTTTGGTCCTAGAAAATCTACATAATTTACATGAACGGTATTAATCTGCATTTTTAAGTATAATCTGATGGGCACAGAAGTAATGTATTTGAGATACTTAATAGTCTGAAACAATTGAATATAGCAGATATATTTGAGTCTGGTGATAATTAGGCAAACTAAAAGATCCGTCTAAAACATTCACAGATAAAGTATTAAAATTAATGCCAGGATGTATTTCTTCTCCTGAAGTTGTCAGCCACTGAATCTGTGTCTAGAGTAAGCATGTATTAACATGCGACTTGTTTAAAGATATTGGTATGCTGAGCTAAAGTATGCATAATGATGGATAATAATTTTCTATTGTCTTTGGAGCTTGTTTCATTTTGTAATGAGACAAAGTAAAATAGCTCTGATTTTCCATTCTGAAATTACCCTGATTTCAGTGCTTACTTATACTTAGAAAGTAAAATTGGGTACCCAATTTATATATCCAGTGAACACGACAAGTATCAGTGGGCCCAAGATAATTTTATGCTGCTCTTTCACAAGTTCTTCTGATGACCCATATTGACAAATGTCAGTGTTTCTGTGTAGAAATGTTGGCAATTCTTCATGCAGGTGGTTCCAACTTTCTGGTACTCACCTGCTTTTCCCAACTGCACTCTGTCATTGTCTCATGTTGTCAGCATGACGTGTTCAACAGTGTAATGTATGATAAAAAAAAATCTACATTTACATGATGAAACCCACCTCAAGAATTTGTGCTAACCTCGATTACTGCTACTGACATATTGCCTCCATTCATTTAAACAGGGAGGAATGGCTGCAAGGAACCAACAGAATTATTAGGTAAAGAATATTCCTTTTGATTATTGAGTTTAGTTGAATATTTATTTTTTTTATTCTTCTAAATGTTTTAGTAATAATAGGCCTGGCTATCTATTATAATTTTGAGATTTTGAACAGTTAAATTTCAACAACAGTATGAACGTTTTTGGAAGTTTCTGAACATTGAAAGCTTTAACAGCACCCTTAACAACTTCAATTCCTTGGCTATCAAGCTCCCTTAGAAGTTTCATGGGTGGAACTCATTCAGTCCACTTCCCATCAAGTATGATGGCATTGGCACATTCAAGGCTTTGTTGCTTTGCAGCCTTGTCTTTAGCGAGCATAGATCTCTCTGCCAGTGGGCGACATCTATGGACTTACAATGTTGGGCAACAGTGAGTGGATTGCCTTTGGCAGGATATTCTGGACAACTGCAACTTAAAACATTTGGTTACCTTTCTACAACATGCTAACTTCTTTCTTCTTTCAAAGTACAGTGACTGAATGAGATCCAAAGTAAGAACTTCAGCAACCTCTCAAAGCATGACAGAATTCCATGAATATTATTCGGAAACAACACCAGGATACAGTTGTGTGCCAAGCAGCGTGCTAGGTGACAGCAGTAGTGGGACAAACAGAGCTTCAAGCGAATGATATGAAGCATTAACTTTTTTTCTCTTTTCATAAATATTACCTGGTCGATTGAGAATTTCTGCAGACCAAGTTTTTTTAAAATCATATTCATAACATTCCAATCTACAAAGTAGTTTAACTTTTCTATTAACATTTTGTTGAAATTTAGCGCTGAAGGTAGGCTTTTCATTCCAAATTGGATTCCATTAAGAGTCTAAAAAATGTTGGGCAGGAAGAGCTTTAATAACCATTCCTTTTGTTGTTTTCTATTTTTGAAAAGACAGTATTTGGGAATAATATCTAATTCATCTGTTCCTGCCTCAGATATTAATTTCTATATCTGTAGCTTCAAGGTTTCCATAAAAGTGTCAAAATGCATAAGGATTTAATACTATCATTATTTCAAAAGCAGTAGGAAGAAAGGACAAAAGCTATGTGCATTTCAACATTCCTCTTTTGAGGAATGAGGCTGAGAAACTGTTGTGTAGTTGTATCTGTATGATGTTTCACAAGAATGCCAAGGATATAGTTCAGATAACTTGAATCAGTTAGATTTTACAATAGGTTTCAAGAATGTGTTACTCTGACTCCCTTTAGTTGGCACTATCTGCCAATATATCCTGCAAGTAGAAAGAATAAAACAGAGTGAGCTACGTGCACCAACTGGCACGTAAGAGAGATATATACGCAGTATTATTATTAGATATAAGCTAAAATTATTTTAAGAATGAGGAAGCAACTTCTGATCATGCATGTAGGTTGGGGGTGGGGTGAAAAGTCTTGATAGGAGGGTATGAATGCTGAGTTGGTTAACTTTATTAAATGCTAATTCCTTATCTGGAAGATATTGTGAAACAAACTCGGATGATCACATTCGGAATGGGTGAAATTAATTTTATTTAAGGATAACCAACTTTTGTGGAACCTTCTCCTTATCTATTTTAATCCCATTCATTATCTCTTCTGTTTCTCCTCCTTGCAAAAGGCTGATACAAAGTACAGGTTGTCCCCAGGTTAGGGCAAGGTTCAATTCCTTAGATTCACTCATCACCTGAACACTATGCAGATTTAGAATGTAGCCACAAACCAAATTCCAACATGGTGGAAGATGTCTACAGTCCCGCTGCAGATGGAAAATCCATTCCATTGGTCTCCCAAATACTTGTTTGCAAGGACAGACTGTACATAAATTAGACTGGGAAGGACCAGCACTCACTTAGCATTCCAGCAGGGCTTTCAGCACTCTACATATGTCATCATTAGATCCTGATTTTGTTCTGGAGTGAACAAAGTGATGATCAATAACAGATAAACTGTCCATGGCCAATGTTGTTTGCTAGTCAATTAGATAGACCAATGATCAAATAAATGTTGGATGATTTAGAAATGAAAATAAAACTGTAGATATCAGAAATCTGAAATGAAAACAGAAAATACTGGAATATTTAGCAGTCCAAGCAGTATCTCTGATCTAAGAGAAATGATTAACGTTTCAGGTCCAAGGTCCTTTGTCTGAATGGGAAAACAGAAAATAAGTTAGTTAGTTTCTGGTAGCATAGCAACAAAAATGGAGGGACGGAGGAGGTGGATCAGTAAACTAAAGGGAATATAACTGATAAGACAAGACCAAATGATTTAAGGTAGCAAATTACACTCAGATTATGTTACTTTGTTGGTGTCATATGTTGATAATATCAGAGCTGTGAAACATGTGCAGCAGACCAGTCTCCACAAATAGGATAAGTAATACTGAGCCATAATCTCCAGCAGATACACTGAAACAGAAATAGCAAAGTCTGACACAGATAGGAAGAAGAATGAGGTATCTCAAACTGGAGAATTCACTGTTGTGCCTGGAAGGTATGCTACATGCTTAGTTGAAAGATAAAATGTTATTTCTCGAACCAGTATCAATCCTTATTATAACAATGCAGGAAAGCACAGACAAAGGTCAGAGTGGGAGTATATTGGAGTAGTAAAGCAGCAGGCAGCCAGAAGTGTTGATTCCTCTGGAGTGAACACATGTTCCCTGCAAACTGATCACCCAATCTGTGTAAGTTTTTTTGCAATGTAGAGGAAATGCACCAAATGCAGTGCACTAGATTGGAAGAAGAACAATTGAATCACTATTTCTTCTGGAAAGGCTATTTGAGTCCTTTAATATTGGGAAAGCAGGATTTAAAATGACAGGTGCTGCATCTCCTGTGGTCCATGGGAAAGAACTATATGATGGGGGGGGGGGGGGGCGTGGAAGGACAGGATGAAAAACAAGGCCAGCACACCACAAGGCAAGTGATTCTTTTGTTGAAATAGAAGAATAAGGAAATATATGCATGGTGGTGGAATCCTGTTGGAAGTGGCAGAAATCTGTTGAATGTGAAGGCTAATGTGATGCAAGCTGAGGAACAGGGTATCTCTGACCTTCCTCTGTCCATGAGGAGAGGGGTTGAAAGCAGAAAAGCAACAAATAGATGAAACTTGGTCAGAGGCTCCATGCACTATGGTAGAGGGGAAGTTTTAAATATTTTTTTGACTCCTGTGAACATTGTGTGCTACCAGCATGAAGACAAGTGATTTCATGTGATTGAATCTTCCACGTTATATAACCTTCAGCTTACTGAGCTGATCACAACACACAGCTAATGTTCTCCACAAATGGAGACCCACAGCACAAAAATATCATATGAGACATGATTGTATTTCTCCCTAAATCTGTTTATTGAAATGCCATTCTTAATATTTATATATTTTTAAATGTTTAAATACTTATCCAGTTCCTTTTTAGTCACATTAGGAATTTTGGATAATGTTCCAACTATATGCAAACTACCTTTCAGATTATCATACTCATTCTTTTGCTGATCCATCAGGCTCAATGAGATTGATTTTCATCTTGATTATTTAATCACTATATATTGGTAAAGTACAAAAAGGAAACTTTTCAGTAAAGGTATTCCCAGACATAGAAAACACTGATTCATTTTTCCTTTTACCATATCCATCCTGTAGCCCCAAACTGTCATTTTGAAAGAAAATTGGCATAGTTTTATGTTGAAGTTTGTGTTCACTTGGAGCTTGGCCCTTACTGACCCAGATTACTTCAAGCTGAGTCCTGTATTGTGCAAGTTTCTGAGTGAGATAAAGATTTTCCATGTTTTGTGAGGTTTTCCTTCCTTAATAATCCAATGTCACTTGAAACTTCTATTCTTGTTAGATCTATGGCATGTAATACCCATTTAAACCAAAGATTATTTGCAGAATAAAACAATAGAATATGTCCCCATTCATAAAATTCAGATGAGTATGTTTATTTTTTTTTTCATATGTTCATTTCCTCTGTAGTTATTTTTAGTCAGATGTGCACCTATTTAAAATTAGGATTGAAAATCAATATGTTAGCAATTTTCATGAATTTACTAACCACAACATTCACATGAAAATTAAGTCCAAGCAACAGCTAAACCAATGTATGGAATTTGCTGACGCTTCTTGTACAGATTTATGTCTTTTGCTCTTGTTATATGGTGCAATTCAATTAAGACTGAAATGTTTCTGCAATGAATGATAAAGGTTTGCTGAACCCGATAACAAGCTTGAATCATCTTGGATGCAAAAGGCATCAATGTCACCTTAAATATCACTTTTGTGAAACAAATATATTTTCACCAGAGTTACTTGTCCTGGTGCTAATTAGACATGTCTTTTCCATTTCATACACTGTTTCACATTTCTATTTTAATTTGTAGCAATATTCATAAGGGAATACTAGTGAGTGTAACCTGAGTGTCATGAGAAGAATATCAGGGCCAGTTCTACATTCTGTTGCCATTTTGCAATGCAGCTTCCTGTTGGAGGTCATTAATGTATTGGACACAGCAATTATTAATATTAAAGTTATGTATTATTAATGTACCTAATAACCTAATTTACATGATATTATTATTCTGTTTCTATGCATTTCTGAATCAGGTCAGAAAAGAGGGCATCTCAGGAGCTGACCACAAACAATCCACTTAAAAGTTCCTTAAACTGTGATTTTTTAAAAACAATTTATACTAGGCTGAGGTGAAATGTAGAAAACAAGACTAACTTGTGAAATATATATCTTGGATTCAAATGTACAGATGGTCAAAGATCACTTTAGCTGCCATTAACTATATAAGCCAGTTCAAATTAGGTTCATAATATGATCCCTATTAGCTTATTTCTGAATAAGATATGAAAATGGTTTGTGCATGTTTGAATTAACATTTGGTTTAGTTCACCGTTTCCAGCTGAGTTAGAATGCATGCACTTGGCTCCATTCTTATCTATCCTGTCCATACCAGACAATCACAAGCTGTGCTTTCCCTCTCTGTGACCGCACTATGACCTTTGGTGTCTATTATCTACCCTTGACTCCTCACTATTTCTCAGCATACTCCTACCCTTCAGTATATGATGTATGTTTCCACAACTACATTATAACACTCAAACTTACCACCATCCCTGGGGTCTTCTATTGTCTCCTAATTGTTAGATAGCTAGTGTGATATTAAGCATTAAATGAACGGACATTTTAACTTACAACTTAGTACCTTTGATCCCAACACAGTTACCAGCAGGCCACTAACATTACCCCTTTCCCAGTTAGCTGTCTGAAACCAAACCAGATACATCAATACCTGGGTGCTTTTTCTGTTCCCCAAATGATCCTTCAAATCTGTTGCATTGCCCAGAGTATTTCTTTCCACCTCTTTTACATTGTCCAGCTAGGGCTTGCCTCACTTTATTATCTGAGGGCATATTTGTTCATACTTTTGTTGATTATGAATAGACTTTTCCAATGCATTCTTGCTTAACCCAGCCTTACTGTGCTCTATGAACAGGATAATATCCAGATTAATGCATAGACTTTATTACCTCCCAGTAAATGGTAAGGATCAAAGAGCAGGGGGAAAGAGGAGTAGTGAAGTAGAAATTATGATGGGTCATGGTATGGTGGAGAACTTGGAGGGATAATTATTCGACTTGAGGCAGCTTCCCAGGTTCACATTCCTTACTGTAACAGCCAAACATGCCTCACAATATGCGTGTCTGCAAGATCTTGGAATCTTTTTGCTATGTTAAAGACATGGTCTAAACATATATTGTTGTCAACAACACCAAATCATTTTTTATGTACTTGCTATTAATAAAATAAAGCATTAACTGAGTTATGCAAGTGATCCAATTCAGTTCCATGGGTTAGTTTGTGGGTATATTTATGCTGCACCAAATTTTAACCAGGTTTGGTCCTCAAAGGCTTCAAGTGTTCAAGAATCTTCTCCCTTTGGGAATAATCTTGTCAACGAGGGGACAAATCTGAGAAAACAATGCAGTTATTTGAACCCTATCAGCTCCAAATATTTGCTACAGTTTTTTTAAACAGATGTTAAAACTTGTGTCTGCTTTATACAGTAATGTTTTTTTTATTATGTATGTCATTTAGTTGATGTCTTGTGGATGAATTCCACAGTCTGCTAACTGACTTCCTGGTAACAGGTAATGAATGGAAATTAAGTTGTTTTCTCGATGATCAAGGTTAATCGCTACAATAGGTGTACTTATTGCACCTAAACACCAGTTGTTTCATGAGATTAGGTTGTAGTTAGCTGTAAGTGTGTGTGTGTGTGTGTGTGTGTGTGTGTGTGTGTCTGCATCTGTGTCTGTGTCTCTGTGTGTAGCGGAGTGGTGGGGAGGAGCGGAAAAAAAGAGAATGGAAATTATATTTATTAAAGGTACACTGTAGACACGGCTTATCAGGAGCCTAGAATACGACCATTTATATATGTCAAATACAGAAGTTAGCCCCATCATTCAAACTGCATATTGATTTTCCTAACTGAGACAGTACTACAGAACCATTCTGCTTGAAGCTCCCTTCTCCCTCCTTGCCAGCAAAATGAAATGCACTTCAACAACTTTCTTTTGGCTCCAGTTTAAGTTTGTTATATAACCAAGTGGGCAAAGGATTTAAGCATTTCAGCACCACTAGTGGTGGACTGGCAGATGAATGAAAGAAAATTGATGAAATTGGGAAAAATATCATTGATATTACAATACCGCAATACCTCTTGTTCATTCAGAGTCAGTACTGTCAACCTCCGCATTAGTCAAAATCATGAGTCATACAGCGAACTACTGTAAATGACTTGATTCAGTTTGTAATCTCCTTCAACAGTAAGGACTAGAAGCTCTGCAAAGGATATAACTAATACCTTAAAACCCAGGATGTTGCCTGGATTTGAGGGTATCAGCTATAAGGAAATGTTAGTCAAACTTCGGTTGTTTTCTCTGGAGTATCAGAGGCTTGGGGGAGGTATAGAAATCTATAAAATTATAAGAGATATAGGTAGAGTAGACAGTCAGAATCCTTTTTTTCAGGATAGAAATGCCAAACACTAGTGGACATGCATTAAAGGTGAGAGGGGAAAAGTTTAAAGATGATATACAAGATCACTGTATTAATTGCAAGTACGGAGGAAGAACTACAAAACTTAATTGATATAATTGTTGAAGAAAGTGCAAAAATGGGTCTATCTACTAATTGCAAAAAGACAGAATGTATGATGATATCCAAAAAGAAGGAGAATCCTATCTGCAGGCTGAGAATAAATGGGGAAGACATAAAACAAGTACAGAACTTTCGCTACTTAGGAAGCTGGGTGACATCAGATGGCAGGTGTGACTTGGACATCAAAACAAGAATAGGGATGACAAAAGACACCTTTACGGGAATGAAGAGTGTACTGACCTAGTATACTAAACTAGGCATGACAACCCGCCTCAGAGTACTGAAATGTTATGTTTATCCAATTATGTTATATGGCTCAGAATGTTGGACAATATCTAGTAACATGAGGAAATGAATTGTAGCAGCAGAGATGTGGTTTTTGAGGAGGATGCAAAAAATATCATGGATGAAACAAATATCTAATGAGGATGTCATGAACAGAGCAAACTCAAAAAGAGAAATAATGTATGAGATCATGAAGAGGCAACGTAACTTCATTGGACATGTGATTAGGAAAGAGGAGTTAGAATGCACGGTAATTATGGGAAAGATTGAAAGGAAGAAAGCAAGAGGAAGACAAAGACAAATGATGATGGAGACAGCAGCCAGAGAACTGGAAATGGATACCAATGAATTGATCCACTTGACCCAAAACAGGAGTGTGTGGGCCATGGCAGCCAAAGCTCAAACTGGGCATGGCACCTGATGATGATGATGATGATGATGATGATACAGGATAAGATATTTTATATAGACAAAGGTAGGTGTCTGTAACAGAAAGTCAGGGGTAGCAACAGAAATAATTGAGAGGCTTTTAGATTAGTACATGGATAAGCAGGGAATGAAGGAAGATGGCTTATATGTATACAAAAGATATTTAGTTTAATTTGGCATAGTTTTCAGCACAGACTTCATGATCAAAGGGCCTATTCCTTTGCTGTATTGTTCTATGTTGCCTTTCTTGAACATTTTGATCCTTTCAGCCTGTAGACAAAACAGCAATTGCTGTAAATGTGACCTGTTGGCATTTGTCTGTCTAGAACAACAATAAGTGATGACCATCATCATCAAAAGCCTGGTCGGAAGGTATGGAGATCCTGAGAGGCCCAGTCGTCAAGATCCTTCTCTCGGTCTTACCAGTGTAGTCCAAAGGGAAGCTTATGAAGCAATATGTTTGACACCAGCTTGGCTACAGCAGCTGCCGGAAGGATGTTCGATGATGCCTAGCTGCCTCAGGAGCTCCACTATGGATTTGCTGTCTGGGTTTACTCTCATAGCCTTCGTGTCTATGGACAGACTGCTTATCAGCGCGCTTAGAGAAATAGGACTGTTCAACGTTCTGAGTCTAAATACTTTATTGGAACTTAAATAAAGGAAAAGCTATTATGAGACAATGTCTCTTTGCAGACAATGTACTTCAAGTGATTCTGAACATTAATTCAGATTAACAATGCTTGCATACTTTGTTTTGGAACTTGTAGCCAAAGTTGACATTCCAGTCTGTGTTGTAGGTTTCTATGCTGGCAAAACATCCATTATCCGGAATAAATTTTTAACATGGGATTTATTTAGTTGCTCAAGATTAATGTTTATTGAAAGGAAACAAAGTTTCCTGAATCAATATATAGAGTGGCTTACTTAAGAGGGGCAATGCTGGACCGTCTCTTAGGGAACAGGCAGGGCAGATAATTGAAGTGGTAGTCAGGAACACTTTGACTCTAGTGACCATCATTGTATTAGTTTTCAGAAAGATCATTCTATTCGTTTTAAGATCACGATGGAAAAAGATAGAAGTCTACAGATTAGGGTCCTAAACTGGAGAAGAAGGCAGGAATTAGGCAGGATCTAGCAGATATTGGTTGGATGAACCTGCTTAAAGGAAAAGGAATGAAAGGCAAGTGGGAGGCTTTTAAGAGGGTGATGTCACAACTTCACAAGAAGCATATTCCTGTTAGGATGAAGGGTAAATCTGGCAAATTTAGGTAACCATGGCTGATGAGAGATATTGAAGCTTATAGGACCCTGGTCAGACCCCACTTGGAGTACTGTGCTCAGTTCTGGTCGCCTCACTACAGGAAAGATGTGGAAGCCATAGAAAGGATGCAGAGGAGATTTACAAGGATGTTACCCGGATTGGAGAGCATGCCTTATGAAAACAGGTTGAGTGAACTCGGCCTCTTCTCCTTGGAGCAACGGAGGATGAGAGGTGTATAAGATGATGAGAGGCATTGATCGTGTGGTTAGTCAGAGGCTTTTTCCCAGGGCTGAAATGGTTGCCACAAGAGGACATGGGTTTAAGGTGCTGAGGAGTAAGTACAGAGGAGATATCAGGGGTACGTTTTTTACTCAGAGAGTGCTGAGTGCGTGGAATGGGCTCCCAGCAATGGTAGTAGATAGGTTCTTTTAAGAAACTTTTGGATAGGTACATGGAGCTTAGAAAAATAGAGAGCTATGGGTAACCCTAGTAATTTCTAAGGTAGGGACAAGTTCGGCAGAACTTTGTGGGCCGAAGTGCCTGTATTGTGCTGTAGGTTTTCTATATTTCTATGTTTAAGCTCTGGTCAAGAAAGAGTAGGAAGCATACATTAGGTATAGAAGGCTGAGGATAAATGAATCCCTGGATGACTATAAAATCACTAGGAGTACTCTTAAGAGGGAAATCTGGAGGGAAACAATGAGGGTAAAGAGAGGGTATAGGATGTATTTGGCAGGTAATGTTAAGGAAGATTTCAGGAGGTACTATAGTTATATTAAGAATAAATGGGTGGATAGGGAGAGAGTGGGTCTCCTTAGAAATCAGTAAGACTACTTTCCTGAGCAGTTGTGTGGGATTTTTAATGAATATTTCTCCTCAGTTTTTAATGAGAAGAAAATCATTGCTGCACAAGAAATAAGGAAACTTTGGAGGACATTCATATTATCACTCAGAATGGAGACTCGTGATTTGTGCTTATTTATATAAATGACTTGAACGCAAATGCACAAGGCTTCCAATATATTTGTGGATGACGTGAAATTAGAATGTATTGTTGATAAAGAGGATTACTCTAGATTACAGGGGTATCTTGATCAGTTACAAAAATGGGTTTAGGTGTGGAAAATGGATTTCAAAATAGATACGTGTGATGCGATGCATTTTGAAAGTCAAATCAGCATAGGACTTGTACTATAGAAGTTAGAGCACTAGGAAGTGTAAGGGAAGAGAGGGACTTAAGTAGAAGTGCATAATGCTCAGATAGACAGAGTGGTATAAAAGGCATTTAGTATGCTGGCCTTCATCAGTCATGGTACAGTAATTAGGACATTATGTTATGGTTGTATAAGTAGCTGGTGAGGCAGCATTTGAAGTACTGTGTACAGTTTTGTTCACTCTGTTATAGAAATGATGTGGGGTGTATGGGGTGTCAGGGAGCAGTAGCACCTCTGGTGGGGGAGCACGTCGCAACCTTTTCAAGGCGATTAGTCCACCTTTGGTCCCCACCCGGCACTCATCTCTCACCTGTGGCTCCTCGTAGCTGTTTGCATGCGACAGCGGCCATACCACAGGCAACGGCTTCGACAAGTTGGCTAAACCAGGTGAGGGTAGCTGACGGGTCTGAAACCCTCAGTGAGATAGGGAGTTGTCTATCCCAGTATGTTAAGACAGACTCCGGCGGATTGAGCAGACGAGACCAATGGAAGGTCCAACGGTCAAGAAGGCGGTCTCTGAAAGCGTCGTGGAGCATGTAGAGCAGGACAAGACACAGAAAACACCCTGGTCGTCCACTGCGCCTAGTCCCATCTCCAGCCATCTCGACTCTTGTCTTGCCACTGGATCCAGATGGGAATTGGGAAGAGAGAGTGAGGCTGACGCTGCGCAACTTTCCCTCACATAACCCAAATCAAGCGCTAGTCTCGACACCATCATCAGCCGGCTGGTGGCGTAGTGGCATCAGTGCTGGATTTCGGGACGAGAGGTCCCAAGTTCAAATCGAGCCGGCTCCCGTGCATGCTCTCCATCTGTGTTGGGTTAAAGTGTCGAGCTAGCAACTCGACCTCGTAAAAAGTACTAATGGTGTCGATGACGATGGATGAATCTATTATAGAAATGATGTTGTTAAACAAGAAGCAGTGTAGAAACAATTTATGGGGATGTTGCCAAGATAAAGAGCATGAACCATAGGGAGAGATTGGACAGACTAGGTCTTTATTCCTTGGAATGTAGGAAAATGTTGGGCCAAAATTATAGAAATGTTTTACATTACGAGAGGCATAGATAACTGTATTTTCCTCAGGGTAGAGGAGTCCAAAACTAGGGTGCATAGATTTAGAGTGAGAGGGAAATTATATAAAAGGGACCTGAGGGGCACCTTCTTCACTAACAGAGTGGTAAGTGTATGGAATGAGCTGCAAGAGGAAGTGTTTGCGGCAGGTGCAACAGCACCATTTAAGAAACACTTAGATGGGTACATGGAAAGATGGGGCTTAGAAGGATATGGGCTGAATCCAGGAAATGATTAGCATCAACTTGTGGACCAAAGGGCCTGAATCCATGCTCTATTGCTCTATGACTTGGTGGACTGCTGCCATGCTGCTCAGCACTCTTTGTTCAGTTAAAAAGACAAAATCAAATATACTTGTCATTTATCTTAAATTTTTTGTTTGGTTATAGAAGAGCTATCCCAGTTGGCCAGATAAAATAAGAAGTTATTTATTGAGTAAAGTGTTTGAACTACTTAGATGTGATAAGGCAGTCCATGGAGGCAAGGATTACTTTTAATACTAGTGGAAAACAAATATTGGCTGAGGACCAGTAAAGATGTGGAAATAAATTTGAATTTTATCTGAGGGAAACTGTTGGAAATAAATCCAAAATACCTAAAAGGTCTTTAGAAAATAATATATGGTGGTGTGAAAATATATATAACGGAAGAGTTATTTTACCATTGTGCGGACAATTAATATAACCCAATTAATTAAGGGAAACAGCAGTCAATCTATTCACTTTAAAGACTAAAGATTAGTTTTATTTGCACATGTATATCAAAACATTGAAACACAAAGTGAAATGCATCTTTTTGTGTCAACGACCTACACAGTGTTGTGTTGGGGAATGCTTCTGGCATCAACATAACATGCTTACAACTCACTAACCATAAATGTATGTCTTTGAAATGTTGGAGAAAATCAGAGAAGCTGGAAGGAATCCATGCAGTCAGATGGAGAAGGTACCAACTCCTTACAGACAGTGGTGGGAACTGAAACCTGGTCGCTGATCGCTGGCATCGGAAAGCAATGAACTACTATATTATAGTGCTACTCATCACTCTACTGCCATGTAGTTTATCAGTTCAATGTTGCTTCAGGAACAAAACTTATTCACTCCTTATGGCCTTGAAACCCATCCTTCTGCTCTTTTTAGGAAATGACCCAATTTCCTTTCAGATCTTTAAAGTGGGTTGGTATTTATTTCTGCACTAACTTTAGCTCATGACTATCTTAGCAACTTCAAAGTGCCATTTCAATGTTAATGTTCCAAAATATATTCCTCTACTTCTGCCTTTATTGATTCTCTTCAGAAACAGAATCAGAATCAGAATCAGAATCAGGTCTATTATCACCGGCATGTGATGTGAAATTTGTTAACTTAGCAGCAGCAGTTCAATGCAATACATAATCTAACAGAGAGAGAGAGAGAGAGAGAGAAAATAATAAATAAAATAAAACATAGTAAAAAATAAACAAGTAAATCAATTACATATATTGAATAAATTATTAAAAATGAGCAAAAACAGAAATACTGAAAATTAAAAAATGAGGCAGTGTCCAAAGCTTCAAAGTCCATTTAGGAATCAGATGGCAGAGGGGAAGAAGCTGTTTCTGAATTGCTGAGTGTGTGCCTTCACTATGTTAAATATTCGGCGAACACCCACAATCAGCTTTGATTTTAAGTTCTAGTTTGAAACCCCTTTCTAAATTTTCTAAGGAATTGTTTATATTCATGTACAATTTTCAATAAAATTTGGATTTCATCTTTATTTTTCAAATATATAGTGACTACAGCTAGATAACATCACCTACAACGTTCTTTGAAATCTTTTTTGCCATCACATTTTAAAAATTTAGATTTTGAATAGATTTTGCAAAACGCTTTTCAACATCAGAATTCAATTCAAGATCCACTTGACTGGTAGTTAGCTTCCTGTAACCTTCTCTAAATTTTAAAAATCTTGCTAATCTGCACAAGTTTAACATTATCTGAAAACATAGGAATTGTACAGTTGTCAATGTCATCTTTTTAAATATTATGAACCTTAGACTTGCAGGACTTGCCCCGAGGTATTTTCTTGATCCCAACTGTCCAATTAAAATTACTATTGATCACCTCACCAGTCTTTATGTTCTATCTTTGGATAATTTAATATTCAGTATGCAATTTCCTCCTGTCAACCGAGGATTTCCATTGCAGCTACATTGCTATCAGGAGCCTTGTCAAATGCCTTCCAAAACCAAGGCATATAACATTACTCCCATTTGCCAATTCTGTTTTATCCTCACAAAATTCCAATAAGCTTGCTACGTCTGACCTGCTTTCAAAATCTAGTCCCATCTTACTTAAATGTGAGTCTAATTAATCTTGAACTAATGACAGCTAATAGACATCAATTAAATATGACTGAAGTATGTGTTGCAAAAAAGTACTTGGCAAATTAAACATGGCTAGCATCAGTTAAATTCTACTTCTTCATTAAACTAACTTGTGCCTCTTAAAGGGCTGGTACATTCTAGCTAGAACCGGCATTCTGCAAAAGAATCTGACCTCAATGAGGAGGAATGGGATATCATGAAAAATATGAGGTTCCAATTTTTTGGGACACTGAACTGGAGGAGACAAGTTTTTGGTCAAAGAAAAAGAAACTGGAATAATTTGACTAAATTTGCAGGAGGCTATCCAGATGTACATCTATTCAACAGATAACCAAGGTGGTTCAGTAAGAGTTTGGCTATGAGGACCTGGTTGAATTTCTAAAATACCTTCACTGAAATCAGAATTAGTAAATGTGTTTCAAACACCATATTCCTTCAATACGCTATTAGTCTTGGACACTTCTCAGTGGTCTACACTGCTGTAATCAATAAGGGAAAAGAGATTAGATATATAATCTCACTTCTGGACAGGATGTAGAAAAATGGGCACGTACTTTACCTTCTGACCCAGGTGCTAGACATATTCAGTATTAAAGAGGAAATACTCCCAGTATTCATAAAAGGGAAATGTTCTCATCATAATTACCATTATTTATCTACTGCAAACATCATTAACCAGGAGCCAACAAAATACAGTATTCATATATTCCACAGCAGTCTACAATATCTGAAAGATTACAAGCCTACTATCCAAGTCAACTTGAATTTCACTTTGATCACTCAGTTTTGGACATCATCACACTTGTCAAAGCTTGGGCCAAAAATCTTAATGCCAAAGGTGAAATGAGTAACTGCTCTTGACAGGGTTTCATTTGATGTGGAAAAAATGAGCGTTAGTAAAACTGAAGTCAGTGACATCAAGGGGTTGGCATGTATATCTTTTTTGGAATAATGCCTCACACAGAGAAAGATGATTGTGATTGTTGGCTTAGATTGAACCATCTTCAGCTGAATCATCAATGAGCTTCTCTGATTGTCAGGTCAATTGTTCAATGTCCAATTCCATTAACAAACCCTCAGAAAAGAAACCCATCCATACCTGGAGGCACAAGACCTAGAAAGCATGTAGACATAAGCTAATAATTGTCAAGTAACATTCACAGAACAGACAGTGAGAAACAATGAACTTTTTCAACAACAAGGAGACTATCTGCTTATCCCACGGCATTACTGACATTAAGACTCTCAATATTAATATCCTGAGACCATTACTGACCACTGGCCAACCACATAAATATAAAGTGAAGACAGGTCAGAGGCTAGATATCCAGCAATAATTGTAGAGTCCTTCTACAAAGTATAAGTCAGGAGTATCAGGACTTGTGAGGATGACTGCAACTCCAGTAAGCATGATCCCATTCGAGACAAAGAAGTCCACTTGATTGGTGCCCCACCTATCATCTAAAACCTTTATTCCTTTTACTGTCAGTGCACAGAGGCTGCATTGTGTACTCGCTACAAAATGAACAGAGTATATATTACTCTGGTAGAATCTCTCAACTCCTGCAACTTAAAAAGGAGAGGGCTAAAGATTCATAGAAAGACCTGTGTTAATCAAAATATTAAGAATACCATCCTAACCTGGAAATTAGATTAGATTAGATTAAATTCAACTTTATCGTCATTGTGCCGAGTACAGATACAAAGCCAATGAAATGCAATTAGCATCTAACCAGAAATGCAAAGGATAGTGTTATTTACAAAATAACTGCGAATAAAAGTAAGTGCTACAGCACACAAATATAAAAGTACTGAGACAGTACAATACTGCTTAGCGCTGTGATGTGAGGTTCAGCAGTGTCACAGCCTCAGGGAAGAAGCTCTTTCTGTGCTTGCTGGTGCAGGAGCGGAGGCTCCTGTAGTGCCTACCAGATGGGAGGAGAGTAAAAAGTCCATGGTTAGGGTGAGATGCAACCTTGATAATGCTTTTCACCCTGCCCAGGCAGCGTTTATGGTGGATGCTCTCAATGCTGGGCAATTGGTTGCTGATAATCTGCTGGGCATTTTTCACCACACACTGGAGTGCTTTGCAGTCCGATACAAGACAATTGCCATACCACACTGAGATGCAGTTGGTGAGTATGCTCTCAATGGCACAGTGGTAAAAGTCCATCAGTATCCTGGGACAGAGATGAGCTTTCTTGACGCTCCGCAAGAAATAAAGGCACTGTTGCGCCTTTTTGATCAAGGTGGAGGAGTTCAGGGACCAGGTGAGACCATCGGAAATGTGGACACCAAGGAATCTGAAGCTTGATACACACTCCACTACAGCTCCGTTGATGTAGATGGGGACATGAGTGTGGCTCCTAGTATGCCTGAAGTCCACAATCATCTCCTTGGTCTTCTGGGTATTAAGGGCCAGGTTGTTGTCGGCACACCACGTGGTCAGGTGCTGGATCTCATTCCTGTAGGCTGTCTCACCATCCCCTCTGATCAGACCAACCACCGTGGTGTCCTCTGCGAACTTGATTATGGAGTTAGAACCATGTACAGAAACGCAGTCTGTAGAGTTCTCGTGCAGTGTGTTGAAACTCTGACTAAACACCAAGTTAAACTGGAGCCAATGAAGACAGAGTCATAGTAAGGTTAACCATTTACTGTTCACTCTTCCACATTAACATCGTATGATAAAAACTGTTGATAAAAAAATACAAACATATATAGTGTCTGTTTCATTCTGGAGACCACGCGTGCTCTCTTCTTTTAGCAAGTGTCTCCAGCCGCCCCGAGTAGCGAGCGAGGGGGTCGTGTCAAACCACCGCCGGGGTCAAGCCGACCCTGAGTTTGAAATTGAAAAGCCGGCACGCACGTCATCCGAACAGCCGCTTCCTTAACAGAAACCGAGTTAATATTTTTAATTCAAATACATTCTTATGAACTTACGGCGTTGCTTCTATAATGCTTCTTTGTGGGTAGAAACAGAGCTCTTCACGATCATGCTGCAGGCATGGGACCCACCTTCACACCTTCTCCGAACTGGAGTTGTACACAAGATGCAGCGAAACCGGAGGAGACATCATCACATGCCGCGATATACCATAGACAATGAATTTACCTTTGTTATACTGTAACATAATTATTAACCTTTAACTTTAACTAGAAAATAGTTACAAACAAATTATTTAAAATGTAGACCCAACAAAGTCAAATAAATGCCTTAAAGGCAACACACAGTCATAGGTGAAAAGGGAGTACAGAAGAGGGCTCAGCACACAGCCTTGAGGCATGCCGGTGTTCAGGGTGAGAGTGGAGGAGGAGAGGTTGTCTAAATTAACTGATTGGGGTCTGTTAGTCAGAAAGTCCAAGGTCCAATTGCAGAGGGATGAGCTGATACCAAGCTGGCGAAGTTTGGCGATCAGCTTGGAGGAGATCACAGTATTGAATGCCGAACTAAAGTCAATGAACAGCATTCTGACGCAAGAGTTGGGGCTGTCCAGATGGGTCAGGGCAGAGTGAAGTGCCATGGAGATGGCGTCCTCTGTCGACCTGTTGATGCGATAGACAAATTGATGGGGGTTCAGGGTAGTGGGCAGACAGGATTTCAGATATATGTTCCTTCATCATCCCTGGCTCTAAGCCATGGAACTCACTTTCTAGAACCACATTGGAAAGTTTGGGAATATATCTCAGGAAATGTTGATTTGTGACCCTTTGCCTCAGTTGCTCTCAATTTTTGTTTGGTTGAATAGCATTTTATTGTGTGAGCAATCTGCACTGCATAATTAAAACAAATTCTTCTAAAAATGTTAGTTATTCAGCCAGTTATAATGCAAAATTTGAAACAATCCTCAGTTTGATTTACCTAAATTTGACCAGGTCAGGGCTAAACTTGATCTCAATGGCACTAAATTAATCATTTATATGATTACTTTGGATTTGAATGGATATTTCTGTGAAGTATCAGTTACCAACTGAGTAATACTTTTGAAACTGAATTCTATAATTGTATAGTAATTACAAGTATTAAACATATACTTTTTAACAAGTATTTCCTGGCACAGAACTTTACCTGGATCACTGACCTAAAAGATCAATTGTCATGCAGCATACAGAATCTTACACTTAACTAAAGGAATGGACAGCATGTCTACCCAATCAATTACAGTCAGTCCTCCTTATCCGCGAGTTCCGCATGCACGAATTCAACCAACCACGAATCGAGAAAACCCAGAAGTGCTCCTCCACCACTTGTTGTTCGAGCATGTACGGACTTTTTTTTCTTGTCATTATTCCCTAAACAATGCAATATAACAACTATTTACAGAGCATTCACATTGTATTATGTATTATAAGTAATCTAGAGATGATTTAAAGTATAGGGAGGATGTGCGTAGGTTGTCGTGGATCGGGATCGAAAATAAACGGAAGTTCTCTTACTACGTAAGTTGGAACAGGTACATCCGGTATTATTCAGTGTCAGTTAGTCAAACGTTTGTCTTAGTATATAGTATATATTTTACCTTTCTATGCATATAAAACACTTAAGAAACGTATGTTTCAGCGCTGGGCTCGGGAACGGAAATTCCGGAGTTCGATCCAGTGACAGACTGCTCCCGAGCGCGCTCTCCATCCGTGCTGGGTTGATGTGGAAGATCAAAAACCCAAAACCCCAAAACCCAATAATTAAACCACTGCGTTGCTTAGTAATAATTGTAGCTATCATCGGGGCAGGGCCTTTCTCACTTTATCCTTTAAAATTGTTCCAATCGTTGACCTACTGTAGCCTAACGCTTTTGCAATGACCGATGGCAGTTCAGCTCTTCCTGATCGCTTTATTATTTCCACTTTATTTTAAATTGTGATCGTGATTATTTTCGTGAACGGAAATGCTGCCGATTCAGAGCTCCGCTGCTGGGTCCTAATATCCACTGCACTGAGACTGGTTAAGTAAGGTCCGGGGTTCCGCTGGGTCCCAAGGTCCTCTGCATTTAGACAAGTTGAATAAGGGATTTGAGCATCCGTGGTTTTTGGTATCCGTGAGGGGACCAGGAGCCAATCCCTTGCGGATAAGGAGGGCTGACTGTACTAGTAGGCATTATCTGCATCTAAGGCTCCTATTGACAGCACAAGTTTTCTCCTTCATGTCTGTTGAATTGTAACAAGCTGTCTAAGTGTGCTACGATATATAGTTTTCCTGCTATATGCTTGGATACTAAACATTTGCAGGTTCACAATTAATCTACATTGATTTCAGCAAATTCTGCTATTTTGACATGTACACAATGTTTTGCAAGATCCTTGGTGTTAAACAAAGCACATAAACCAGGATATTCTCACCACTAGCTGAGAGCAGAAGCAAAGCAAGGGAACCGAAAAAACAGTCTCCTGGAATCCAGTTAAGTGGTAAAGTGCTTCACAACCGAGCACCTTCTGTGGCCAAACTGATGAAATTCAGTTGGAAAGCTCATGAGATCCATGATACTGCAGCTATATAAGCACAAATACAATAGAAATTTGTTTTGGATGATGAATAAAACAGGAGGTAATGTATTAGTGGTTGTGCATCCTGCTTGATATACAGTCCTGAAGTCAATGGAAGCATCTCACTCAATTTAGTTCTGATGCCAAAGTGACTTTGTCACAAAGCCTTAATCAAACAATTCTCAAAAGCACACAATAGTCGGATGACTCTGCCATAGTTGGATGCATCAGCAAGGGAGATGAGGTTGAGTACAGGGCTACAGTAGGAAACTTTGTCACATGGTGTGAGCAGAATTATCTGCAGCTTAATGTGAAAAAGACTAAGGAGCTGGTGGTAGACCTGAGGAGAGCTAAGGTACCGGTGACCCCTGTTTCCATCCAGGGGGTCAGTGTGGACATGGTGGAGGATTACAAATACCTGGGGATACGAATCGACAATAAACTGGACTGGTCAAAGAACACTGAGGCTGTCTACAAGAAGGGTCAGAGCCGACTCTATTTCCTGAAGAGACTGAGGTCCTTTAACATCTGCCGGACGATGCTGAGGATGTTCTACGAGTCTGTGGTGGCCAGTGCTATCATGTTTGCTGTTGTGTGCTGGGGCAGCAGGCTGAGGGTAACAGACACCAACAGAATCAACAAACTGATTTGTAAGGCCAGTGATGTTGTGGGGATGGAACTGGACTCTCTCACGGTGGTGTCTGAAAAGAGGATGCTGTCTAAGTTGCATGCCATCTTGGTCAATGTCTCCCATCCACTACATAATGTACTGGATGGGCACAGGAGTACATTCAGCCAGAGACTCATTCCACCGAGATGTAGCATAGAGCGTCATAGGAAGTCATTCCCGCCTGTGGCCATCAAACTTTACAACTCCTCCCTTGGAGGGTCAGACACCCTGAGCCAGTAGGCTGGTCCTGGACTTATTTCATAATTTACTAGCATAATTTACATATTACTATTTAACCATTTATGATTCTATTACTATTTATTATTTATGTTCAACTGTAATGAAAACCAATTTCCCCCGGGATCAATAAAGTATGACTATGACTATGACTATGAATAGTCAAGAAAGATAGTAGAGATAATCCTGGGAATTATAGACTGATGAGTCTTACATCAGTGGTGGGCAAGCTATTGGAGAAGATGCTTAGAAACAGGATTTACGATCATTTGGATAAACATAGTCTGATTAGGGATAGTCAGCATGGTTTTATAAGTGCTTCACCAGCTGATTGACTTCTTCAAGGAAGTGACAAATCAAGGGGGTGAACAAAGGACAGTGGATGTAGTTTCTACGGAATTTAGTAAGGCATTCATTTAGCAGGGTCATTCCGAAAGTCAGGGGCATGGGATCCAGAGCAACGTCATTATGTGGATTCAAAATTGGCTTGTCCACAGAAAGAAACAAGTGGTAGCAGATGGAGTATATTCCACATAGAGGTCCATGACTAGTGGTCTCCTGCAGGGAACTGTTCTGGGAGTCATGTTTTTTGTGACTTATAAATGATTTAGATGAGGAAATAGAAGTGTCATCTGGTAAGTTTGTAGATGACACTTACTACTGTTGGTGCTGTTGTGGATAGTTACAACGGGACATTGATAGGATGTGGAGCTAGGTTGAGGTGGAGTTCAATCTAGATAAGTGTGAAGTGATACATTTTGGAAGGTTGAACTTGATTGCAGTGTACAAACTTAATGCAGAAGTTTTAGCAATATACAGGAACAGAGATCTTGGGGTCTATGTCCATAGATCCCCAAGGGTGCCATGCAAGATGATTGGGTGGTTAAGAATGCATATGATATATTGGCCTTCCTTAGTTAGGGGACTGATGATCATACTTGGAGTATTGTGTTCATTTATGGTCACCACATTATAGGAAGGATGTGGAAGTTTTAGAGAGGATGCAGAGGAGATTTACCAGAATGTTGCCTGGATTACAGAATCTATCTTATGAGGAAAGGTTGAGCAAGCTTGGAATTTTCTCTTTGTGTAAAGGAGGATGAGAGGTGACTTAGTAGAGATATATAATACGATAAATGGCATTGATAGAGTGGACAACCAGCAATGATTAATACAAGAGGACGTAATTTTAAAGTGATTGGAGGACAGTATAGCGGGTATGTCAGAGGTTCGCATGGAACACACAACCGGGAGTGGTGATAGAAGAGACATTTACGAGTCTCTGAGATTGACACATGGATAAAAGAAAGATGGAGGGCTATGTGGGAGGGAAGTGGTTCAAATGACCTTGGAATAGGTTCAAAGTTTGGCACAACATTGTGGGCCAAAGTGCTTGTACTATGTTGTACTGTTCTATGTTCTGTGTTCTAATGTAGGCGGTGACACAAAGTTGTACAGTATATTTCTAGGTTTTTGCCAATGGATATTAGCTCTCACAGAAAACAAAACAATTGCTGGGTTTTGCTGGAGCTCTGGAACTCAGTGGGAGGTCTACCCAGCATCTCTGATACATTGTCACAGTTCCACATATACTATATTTTTATACATCAGAGAGAAACATCAACACCTTTAAAAAAGTGCCATTGGGAATCACATGTAAGTACATGGAATAAATGTTGAAGAAGAAATTAGACCGATGCAGAAGCTGCACGATTAAAGTTAGAGACCATTCGAAGCCCGCCTTTGGGTATATACAGCTACCCCATCATTCACAGGTTCTAGGAGTTGCTAGTAATTCTGCTAATCCTGTCTGTCAACCACTGCAAAATGTACTGTCACCAGAGTGCTACCAACCCACAGCCTGACAGATTTTCTCTGCTTCTCCCCACAGGCAATTGAACTCAGTAACGTGCCAACAGCAGCCAGCACGCAGAACTGTGGCATTAATTAGGAAGACAGATTTTCTAGTCCCTCAAATTTCAGGAATAGGCACATGGGATCACCAAGAAAAGCAATGGAAGTGATAATCTGGAACAGCAAAGTCAGAGAATAGGGAATGGATTCAGCAGTAGGAAAACTAAAAAAGCAAAAAAGTAAAATTGAAATGAGAACTGATAGTTGGAAGGTGTAAGTACTGAGGGCTAATGGAAGTTTCTGCCAGAATCCAAAGCCTCCAGTTAAAATCAAAGCCAGCTCGAACCTTTTTGCCCTCGATCTAATGAATGTTGATTCTTTTATATCCTAATTTAAATCAAGCTAGTCTCTGTATCATTTGGTTTTAACTATACAGTATGGAGATAATAGCAGAAGTAAGAATTCATTTGTGTTGAAAAGTTAATAGTATTTGTCTTATCTCTAGATACCTCAAGAGTATATTCTTTCAGTTCACCTTACATTGCCACTTGGATAGGCAGCTGTGGTATATTTTTAAGATGCACACCTAAGATAAAGGCAGCACTAATTTTATTCATGACATTATTAATAACCTTCCTACAATGTTACTCAGCTCATGACTATGAGTGTCTTCCTTCTTACACAGATGGTATGCAACCAGAGGCATCAAGTTATGTATGGAAATGTTTTGTTTTAGAGGATGCTTATGATGTGCACAAATTTGTAGAATTAAGGACTCTACAATTACTCTAAAGGGAAAACAGATTGCACAGCAGGTTCCTGGGAGATTCGATTTACTACCTCGAAATGTGGCTGACAGCTTTATACTACCCTTGTGCTCCATTAAGAATTAGTCTTTAAGGAAGCACACACTATTGTCATCTTGCAGGTCAGCCGTGGTACTGTCCCAACTGCTCACTAGCTCATGTGGGACTGGCGTATGTGTGCTGACATATCTAATAAACATATAATCATTTGTAAAGCCAGCTTAGAACATTTGGACTGGAGACACCATAAATAAGCGATGAGAGCACTGCTGTTAGATTTGGTAAGGAATGTCAATGAAGCACATCATTCATTTAGATACCCAAAGTCTTGTTCCGTAAAATACAGCTCTGGCATCGATCTCCATCGCTATTGCAAATTATTTACCTAGTTACTCTCTGTAATTTCATAGTAAGTTGCTAAATTGATTTATTATTGTCATATGTACCAAAGTTCAGCGAAAAACTTTGTTTTGCGTGTGGTCCCTATAGATAATTTTGTCACACCAGTAGATCAACGTAGTACAAGGGAAAGCAATAACAGAATGCAAAATAAAGTGTTACAGAGAAATTGCATTACAGGCAAACAATGGGGATATGACGATTATGAGGTAAATTGTGAGATCAAAAGTTCACCTTATCGTACAAGAGGTCTACTCAATAGTCTTATAACAGCAGGATAGAAGCTGTCCTTGAGCCCGAAGGTACCAGGGTTTAGAGTTTTGTATCTTCTGCCTAATAGGGGATAAAGGGAAGAAGAGAGAATATCTGGGAGTGGGTGGGTGGGGTATTTGATTATGCTGATTGTTTTACCAAGACAATGAGTAGTACAGACAGGACCCATGAGGAAAGACTGATTTACATGATGAGCTGTGTCCACACTCTCTGCAATCCCGGTTAAAGCAGTTGCCATACTAAGCCATGATATATCTGAAAGGGATGTTTCCTATGGTGTATCTGTAAAAATCAGTGAGGGCCAATGGGGACATGCTGAATTTCTTTAGTCTCCTGAGGAAGTAGCGGCACTTCAGCATCTACGTATTTGGATCAGGACAGTAAGCTGAGTAATCTTACGTCAGAATACCATCAGAGAGACAAAAATCCCAATATGAGGCTGCAGCAAGGAAACAAGGAAGAGAATGATTTGAAACAGAAAATCCAACAGTTCAAAGCATTTTGCATTGTCTTCTACAAGGTAATCAACTCTTAAACAAAAGGGTCCTGTGGTGAACGAAAATTTGGGGAAATTCATTATAATTTACTGAAAACAAGTTGGTTGTGCACAACTGGTAAGGGTTGACCAGTTCATGAATATCCTTAAAAGCATTGTGATTTTGCTGTTAATGGCTTTGTTTTCATTTGTGTTGGTCCATCACACTTCGATATTATCCGCAAAGTAAATTGCAATAAATGGAGACAAAGAATTCACATTGTTACTCCCACCTTGCCAATTTAACTTAAAACAAATGAGAGCATTATTATAGTGAAATAATTTGATGCAGAATGTTGTGAACAATAGAATTTTATATAGTTAATTAGCCTTTTAATCTATCTACTGAGAAATGCAAACAGCTGCCATTTGAGCTATCTGTGCAATGTCAAAGATGAGAAATTTTGTGCAGATTCTGAGAAATTTATAATTGCAGTCATGAGGAACGACCCTGGAGATCTTTAACTCATTGATATCACATCTGGCCTAGCAGTTGAGATGCCCATAACATTGCTTAATCTTCCTTTGAGATTTTTTAAGCACAACTATTATGAGCTGCTTTTTGCCTTGGAATTCAATCACAAGTTTTTGTTAAATATTCTCTATTTTAATGATTTTTATATCCAGCGTCATTAAAAACTAACCATCTATTTTAATAGCGAGCAAAATGCAAATTAAGTAACTGTTCGATGTTTCCTCAATATTTACCCAGCTGCTGTAAAGAGTGATTGAATTATGATAAAAGCCACACCTTCAATACTATTATTTACAGTATCTATAAAAACGATTCACCAAACCCCACCCCCAACTTGGAAGCTTTTATGTTCTATTGTTTTACAACATTGAATCAGTGGATTTAATTTGGCTTTTTTTTGACACTGATCAACAGCAAAAGACTCTTTTGTGTCAAAGTGAAAACAGATCTATAAAAAGTGATCTAAATTAATTACAAATATAAAACACAAAATAACTGATTGTATAAGTATTCACCCCCTTTAATATGACACATCAAATCATCACTGGTGCGAGCAATTTGTTTTAGAAGTCACATTATTAGTTAAATAGAGGTCACCTGTGTGTAGTCAATGTGTTTCCATTGGTTGTAGTAAAAATACACCTGTAACTGGGTGGTCCAACTGCTGGTGATTTAGTATCCTGATAAATCTACACCAGGAGGACAAAAGAACACTCGAAGCAACTCCATGAAAAGGTTATAGAAAAACACAAGTCAGGTGATGGATACAAGAAAACTTCCAAATCATTGACTATCCCTTGGAATACAGTTAAGTCAGCCATTAAGAAATGGAAATATAAATCTGTTTAGAGCAGGTCGTCCTCAAAAACTGAGTGACCATGCAAGAAGGGGACTAGTGAGAGAGGTCACCAAGAGACCTATGACATCTCTGGAGAGTTACAAGCCTCAGTGGCTGAGATGGGAGAAACAACTGTTGCCCAGGTGCTTCACCAGTCACAGCTTTATGGGAGATTGGCAAAGAGAAAGCCACAGGTAGGGGAAAAAAAACTCTCATGAAATTTGGCTGGATTTTTTTTTCCAGAAGCCATATGGGAGACTCTGAAGTCAGCTGGAAGAAGGTTCTATGGTCTGATGAAACCAAAATTGAGCTTTTTGGAAGTCAGACAAAACACTGCACATCATCAAAAACACACTATCACTACTGTGAAGCATGGTGGAGGCTGATTCATGCTGTGGGGATGCTTCACAGAAGTCTAGAAGACTTGTAAAGGTAGAGGGTTAAAAATGAGTGCAACAACGTACAGGGAAATCCCTGGAGGAAAACCTTATGCAGTCTGCATGTCTTGTGAGAAGATTTGTTTTCCAGCAAGACAATGAACCCAAGCATAAGGCCAAAGCACACCCGTGAATGGGTTAAAAACAACAAAGTTAATGGCTTTGAGTGGCCAGTGAGTCAGAGTCCAGACCTAAATCCAACTGAGAATTTGTGAGTGGAATTAAAGGGCAGTTCACACATGATCCCTACGCAATCTGACAGAGCTTGAGCAGTTTCATAAAGAAGAATATGTAAAATTTGTAGTGTCCAGATGTGCAAAGCTGATAAAGACCTATCCACACAGACTCAAGTCTGTAATTTGTTGTCAAGGGTACATCTGTTAAATACTGACTTGAAGACAGTGAGTAATTAAGTAATCAGTTATCTTGTGTTTAATAATTGTAATAAATTTAGACCAATTTGTAGATAATTATTTTTACTTTGACATGAAAGAGTCTTCTCTGTTGATCAGTGTCAAAAGAACTAAATTAAATCCACTGTGATTCAATGTTATAAAATAATAAAACATGAAAACTTTCGGGGGGGAGGTGAATACTTTTTATAATCCTGTTTATAGGCACTGTTATTCTACACTTACAAGAAGTCTGAATGTACATGGCATACACAGTTGTTGGTAGAGTAAGAAAGAAACCCTCTGTAAGCTGGTTGTACGTTCTCCCCGTGACTGCATGGGCTTTAGGGTTATATTGGGGGGGGGGGTTGTTGGATGGCATGGCTCGAAGGGCTGGAAGGGCTTATTTTTTCTCTACTTCTCAATAAATGAAATAAAAAAATAATAATTATCTTCTCACTTGCACAGGTAAACTAGATATTACTATGAAACTGAAATGACAGAACTATGCAGTAGTGACAATCTCCACAATAAAAGTTTGCTGTCATAAATCCTGTTCTAGCAATTTACTTTTACTATCATTGAAACGTTGTGTTTAATATTGCCAAGCGATCTGCAAATGTGACAACGAACTTTCACCTGCCTGTCACTTTCATTATCCTCACATCTTCCATTCCGCCCACTCCGTCTTCAGCCTCCAACATTGTTCCTTTGATGTCCAGTATAGATTAGATTAGATTAGATTATGAGGACACGCATATTGTCCTCTTGACTGAGGACTCTTTTATTGTCATTTAGTAATGCATGCATTAGGAAATGATACAATGTTTCTCCAGAAAACTCAAATAAACTAAAGAAACAGAACCTCATCTTCCTCATGGTCATGTTGAAGGCCATGGGACTTAATACTGAATAAAACAATTTGGGGGAACACTATTTATGCTTAACCTTAACAAATATGCTGTAACTTTGTTTCATTAAAAAAAATGTCTTGCTATATTTAACTACCTGTTCTTAAGGTAATTGTTACCTTTGGTCTTCCGCTCTATTACTCCCATTTCCACTTTTCTCACCACCTGCCTCTGTCTGTCTCTGCAATTTCAAAAAAAAACAAACGTTTTCTCACTTTTTCAGTTCTGATAGAAGGTTCTTGACCTGAAATGCTGGTGTTTTTTTTTCTCTTCCCACTAAAGTGGCTTGACGTGTGAATGGTACTTGCATTTTCTGGTATTGTTGCTTCGTATCATAAAACTTTTCACAGATTGTCAGTAACTCAAGTGGAAACAAATAAATATGGTGCTGAGTTTATTGATGAATTAACAAGACATAAACAAAATGATGTTTTCTTTCACAAGTTCAAACTTCCTTAGCACTCATTTTTGACCATTTGACACAGGAGCGGAATTAGACCATTTGTCTCTTCAAGTCTGTTCCAGTACTTGATCATGGCTGATTTATTTTTCCCTTCTTCCCCCATTCTCCTACCTTCTCCCCATAATTTGTAATAATCACAGATCTGTCAACCCCCACTTCTAAATATACCCAATGACCTAGCGTCTGCCGTTTCTGGCAATGAATTCTACAGATTTGCTACACTCTGACTAAAGAAATTCCTCTTTATCTCTGTTCTATAGGGATATCCTTCAATTCTGAGTGTATGCCGTCTAGATATTGGCTGTACCACTACTGGAAACATCCTCTCCATATCCATTTTATCTAGGCCTTTCAATATTCTGAAGGTTTCAATGAGAACCACCTGCATTCTTCTAAACTGGCTTGGTATGCTAACTGCTCTAAGCATGACCACAAGAAACTGCAGACAACTGTGGACACAGTTCAGCATATTACAGAAACCAGCATTCCCTCCATGCCTACACCTCTTGCCGCTTCAATCAAGCAAAGTCCCCACCGACCCCAGACATCTTCTCTTCTTGCCCTCCCAATGAGCAGAAGGTGCACCCATCACCAGGCTCAAGGATAACACACATGATCAATGGAAAAAAGCAGAGTTGACATTTCGGGCCAACTGTGCTTTTTTTTCATTGATGCTGCCTAACCTGCTGAGTTCCTCCAGCTTTTTATGTGTGTTGCTCGAATTTCCAGCATCTGCAGATTTTCTCTTGTTTGTGACCAAATCCCTGTGTTTTTTAAACCTACAAACATCCTCAGACAGAAAGGTTGCCTTGATTTATTATTGCTTGATTTCTGGATGAACACATGGAAGAAATGTACAAGTGGACAACATATGCTTTCATTCAAAGCTATCACTTTGTATTATGCTGCACATGTAATTACTAAAGCAATGCACTGCCATCATTTCAAAAGAGGGAAAAGTTTTTAAATTCAGGGCTCTAACATAAAATTCCTTAGCTTAAAATAAACTGAAAAGAGATCTGGTTGTCGATAAACTGCAGCTATGCTTTCTCTTTCCTGATATTTGGTTAGATTTATTACAATTGCTTTATCTCTTCCATTCCATAAAATCATCCAATCATCCGTTATTTTCATTATGATACTAAAGATTCATCTTCTTTAGCAAACATTGATACTTATGGCAAAGTTTGTTTTAACTACACCAATGTTATAGGAATTGATACACATTAAATGTATTCAGAAATACATTTTATATTTTTTTGTCTCCAAAAAGTTTTTTAAAAATCGCGTGGTGGTATGAATGATCAAATTAATGAATATAATACAAACAGTGGCTGCAGTAAGAAATTGCCTTTTTAATTGGAAAGACTTATTCTCATTTTCAATGCATTTCTTTTCAAATAATACCATGGGTAGAGGAGAAAATTACTCCTGAATATTTACAATTAAGGGCTTTCAAAGATCCCCTTGAGTTTTCATTAGGAATTGGAGTCACTTAAAGGGACTACATTTGACAGAATATTTTTAAACTGGTTATTTAACTTAAGCTATCAGTTCAGAAGTGGAGAACTATAAGGAAATATCTTTAAATTCAATTATGTGACAGCTCATGATTCAGATAGAGTGGATTTTCCAAATGCAATTTCATTATTCAAACCTCAATAGGAGAACTATTACAATTATAGTACAGGCTCAGATAAATTGGTTTATAGCAGGCCTGGAATAATCAAGCATGCTGCTACCAATTCCCTACAAGTTGGATGCAGACTATTCCTACAAGCTTCTCCTTATCTTTCTGTAGGTCGGCTGGAGGCACAGTGAGATCAGCGCCAGGCTCGAGAACGGAGGCTCCCGAGTTTGATCCAGTGACAGACCGCCCCCGTGCGCACTCTCCATCCGCACTGGGTTGATGTCGAGTTCGCAACTCGGCCTTCTAAAATAATACTGCAAAGTGTCTGTGCGATGAGTGGCGCCCCACTCAGACTTTCGAACTGAGCCTTGTAAGGCATGAAAATGCCCAACGCTGGCCTCTCAGGTCTGAGTTGTCGTCTTCATCATCATCATTCTGTTCTATACCAAAAGAGATTTCAGACTTCCTCAAAGAGCTTTCCTGTCTAATGTCAGTCATAACACATAATGCTTGAAATGATTATTCTTACCTTGCATAAACTTGAATACAGAAGGTGCCAATTATTATCTTTTGCATCTGAGTCAGAATTTGCATTCAAGCTCCTTTCGAGGGTTGTGAGTACAAATACCTAGCTGAACTGTAGCAAGGATACAAACTAAACAGGAGATAGAAAAGTCATACATAAAAGTGTTATGTTACAATAGTAATGGGGATTTCAATATCCCGGTAGATTGGGAAAATCAGGTTCATATGGGATCCCAAGACAGGGAACTTGTAGAATATCTACGAGATGGCTTTTTAGAGCAGCTTATAGTTGAGCCCTTTAGGGAAAGTCAATTCTATCACAATACCGTAATATGATAGAATTTACCATGCAGTTTGAGAGTGAGAAGTTAGGTCTGATGTATCAGTGTTACAGTGGAGTGAAGGGAGTTACAGATGCATGAGAGAGGAGCTGGCCAAAATTGATTGGAAGAGGGCACTATCAGGGATGATGAAAGAACAGTAATGGCTGTGTTTTTGAGAACAATTCTGTAGGTTCAGAATAGGCATATCCCAAAGATTAAGAAGTATTCTAAAAGGAAGATGATGCAACCATGGATGACGAGAGAAGTCAAAGTCAGCATTAAAGCAAGAGAGAGGGCATATAATTCAGCAAAAAATAGTAGAAGTTAGAGGATTTGGAAGTTTTTGAAAAACAACAGAATGCAACAAATAAATCATAGGGAGAGAAAAGATGAAAGATAAAAATAAGCTGACTAATAATATAAAGTAGGACACCAATTTTTTTTCCAGATATAAAAAGAGTAAAAGAGAGATGAAAGTGGATATCGAACCTCTGGAAAATGACACTGGAGAGGCAGAAATTGGGGGGAGGGTGGTGCACGTAAGAAATTACAGACAAATTTAATAAGTATTTTGTATCAAACTTCACTATGGAAAACACTAGCAGTATGCCAGAAATTTGAGATTGTCAGGAGGCAGAAATGAGTGTAGTTCGATTATGAGGACATGCAGTCCTCTTTTATTGTCATTTAGTAATGCATGCATTAAGAAATGATACAATATTCCTCCAGTGTGATATCACAAAAACACAGGACAGACCAAGACTGAAAATCTAACAAAAAACACATAATTATAACATATAGTTACAACAGTGCAACAATACCATAATTTGATGAAGAACAGTCCATGGCACAGTAAAAAAGTTCAAAGTCTCTTGAATGTCCCATATCTCACGCAGACAGGAGAAGGAGGAAAACTCTTCCTGCCATGCCTGACCACAGTGCGACTCTGAGTCATCCGAAAACTTCGAGCCTCTGATCAGCCCTCTGACACTGAGTACCGAGCACCATCTCTATCCGAACGATTCGACCTCAACCTCAGTCGCCAGCAGCAGGCAAAGCCGGGGATTTTGGGACCTTCCCTCTGGAAGATTCTCGATCGCCCAGTAACAGCGACAGCGATCCGAAGTTTCAGAAATTTCTGCAGATGTTCCTCTGTGCTTTCACATCTGTCTCCATCAAATCAGAATTGTCCATGGCCCCTATTTAACAGAGACAATATCATTTCACCGGAGAGCTGTGCACGCTGCGTCGCGCCACTATCTTCTCCTCCCGCCAGTTCTTGGAATACTGAAAGTTCTGAAGATTGATTTGTCACATGGTCCAGATGGACTACACCTCGGCATTCTGAAGGAGGTAATGAAGAGATTGTGGAAGCATTAGGAATGATCTTTCAAGAATCACTAGATTCTGAAATGGTTCAAGAGAAGTGGAAAATTGCAAATCTCTCTCCACTCTTTAAGAAGGGAAGGGGGCAGAAAAAATGAAATTATAGGCCAGTTAGTTTGGCTTCAGTGGTTGAAAAGATGTTGGAGTCCATTATTAAGGATGAAGTTTTGGAGTACTTGGAGGCACAAGATAAAATAAGCTGTAGTCAGCATAGTTTCCTTAAGGGGAAATTTTGCCTGACAAATCTGATGGAATTCTTTGAGGAAAATACAGGCAGGATAGACAAAGGAGAGCCAATGGATGTTGTTTACTTGGAATTTCAGAAGGCCTTTGATGAGATGCAGCACAGAAGGCTGCTTAACAAGATACTAGCATAGATAGAAATTGGCTGACAGTCAGGTGGCGAAGAGTGGGATGTCACAATGGCATCGGTAAACCACAACGACATTCTGTGGACTCTGGACAATACTCCTAAATATACTTTTAAATATGCCTTTTTTTGAATTACTCTCACTGCGGTCTGCAGCATGTAATT
The DNA here is from genome assembly GCF_963921235.1 of Mobula hypostoma. Taxonomy (NCBI): domain Eukaryota; kingdom Metazoa; phylum Chordata; class Chondrichthyes; order Myliobatiformes; family Myliobatidae; genus Mobula; species Mobula hypostoma. The sequence goes on along the minus strand of NC_086099.1, from coordinate 73,540,070 downwards.
CCCCTCTAAGCAACGTACTTTTAAATCAACTTAATGATCCACAGATTCCATGAATTGTCTGAAGGTCTCAGTGGACCAGGCGGGTATGGCACCTTTAAGCGGATGAAGGTTCATTGCCATGGCTGGAAGTAGGGATTGGTGGAGGGTTCCCCAAGCCAGGCCGAAACGTAGAGGAATGAAGCCCCTTGTACTCACCATCTTGTTAGCAAATGTGTAGCAGCTGGAGAACAGAATGGAGTACCTGAGGGCAAGACTGCAGTATTGAAGGGAAATGAGAGACTGTTGTACGCTATGTCTGAGTGAGACTTGGCTTTCTCTCAGCACACCATATGCAATAATCAAACTAAAGGGCCTCTCGATTTTCCATATGGACTAAACTGCTGATTCAGAAAAGGCAAAAGGTGGAGATATGTGTTTCATGATAAACTCTTGGTGGTGCTCTGATGTGGCAGTTTCGTAAAACTCATGTTTCCCTAATCTTGAGCCCCATTCTATTTACCTAGGGAGCTGCCCTCCATAATCCTGACTGCAGCTTACATTCCACCAGCAGCCGACTATAATCAGGTGCTTGAGGTACTGCATGATGCCGTCTCCAAACAAGAAACAGTTCATCTCAATGCATTTCAAATCATAGTCAGGGATTTTGGGCCTGTTTGAAGAAACTATGCCCATTTGCCACCACCATATAACCTGTTGCACCAGAGGTCCCAACACACTAGACCACTGTTATACTAAGATAAGGAATGCCTCCTATTCCATGCCTAGACTGCATTTTGGTAAATCAGATCACTTGGCTGTCCTTCTCCGACCTGCATACAGTCAGTGGCTAAAGAGCAAAGCTCCAGAGCAAGGACAACAAGAAGGTGGTTGCAGGAGGCAGAGGAGCAGGATTGCTTTGAGTCAATAGACTGGGCCTGTTTAAGGACTTACCTGTGGATCTGAATGAATACACCATGGTTGTCACGGACTTTATTAAAACAGTTGTAGATGAGTGTGTCCCCAGAAAATCTTTCAGTCTTCCACAATCAGAAGCCATGGATGAACCATAAGATCTGCAATGTGCTGACAGCCAGATCAGAGGCATTCAAATCTGGTAGCCAAGAAAGTTACAAGACGTCCAAGTATGATCTCTGGAAAACCATCTCGTGGGCGAAGTGGAAATCCTTGACCAAACTTGAATCAACAGAGGATGCTCGACAGTTGTGGCAGGGCTTGAATATAATCACCTCTTTTAAAGTTGAATCAAGTGACATGGCAACAGTGGGGCTTTGCTTCCAGCTGAGCTTAATGCATTCTATGTTGCTTTGGTTGTTCAAATATGGAGGAACCATCACAGACTCCTTGAGCCCCCAGTGATCCTATGATTTTAGTCTCAGAGGTCAATGTGTGAGCAGTCTTCAGGAGGATGAACCCATGAAAAGGATCCAGCCCAGACGGAGCACCTGGCCAGTACTAAAGACCAGTGCTGATCAACTGGCTGGAGTATTCACTGAGATCTTTAAACTCTCCTTTCAGCGGTCTGAGGTACCCACATACTTCAAGCAGGCTTCAATTATGGTGGTAAAATGTGGTGAGTGCCTCAAAGACTATCACCAAGTAACACTGACATCCACAGTGATGAAGTGTTTTGAGAGGTTGATAATGAAACATATCAACTCCTGCCTGAGAAGTGACTTAGGTCCACTCCAATTTGCCAACTGGAGCAACAGATACACAGCAGATACCATCTTATCGGCTCTTCACTCAACCTTGGAATATCTGGACACCAAAGATGCCTACATCAGAATGCTGTGTAATTGACTACTGCTCAGCATTCAATATCATCATCCCCTCAAAACTAATCAATAAGCTCCCAGACCTTGGCCTCAATACCTCCTTGTACAATTGGATCCTTGATTTCCTCACTTGCAGACCACAGAGAGTTTGGATTAGCAACAGCATCTCCTCCGCAATCTCCATCAGCACAGGTACACCACAAGGCTGTGTGCTTACTCTGCCCTGCTCTACTAGCTTTACACTCATGACTGTGTGGCTAAGCACAGCTCCAATGCTATACTCAATTTTGCCGATGACACCACTGTCATAGGCTGAATCAAAGGTGGTAATGAATTGGCATATAGGAGGGAGATTGAAATTCTTGCTGAGTGGTGTCATAACAACAACCTGTTACTCAATGTCAGCAAGACCAAAGAGCTGATTATTTACTTCAGGAGAAGGAAACCAGAGGTCCATGAGCTGTCCTCATCAGAATTTCAGAGGTGGAGAGGGTTAGCAACTTTAAATTTCACTGTTATTATTTCTGTGGACCTGTCTGGGGCCCAACACTTAAGTGCAATTTCGAAGACAGCATGGCTGTACCTCTATTTCCTTAGGAGTTTGCAAAGATTTGACATGACATCTAAAACTCTGATAAACTTCTAGAATTGTATAGTGGAAAGTATATTGACTGCCTGTATCAGGACCTGGAAAGGAATCTCCTACAATATGGCCACAGGTAAAACCCTCCCCACTATTGAATACTGTACATCTACATGAAACATTGGTACTGGAAAGCAGCATCCATCATCAGGGACTCCAATACGCAGGACGTGCTCTCTTCTCACTGCTGCCATCAGGAAGGAGGTATCGATGCCTCAGGAATCACACCACCAGCTTCAGGGACAGTTACTACCACTCACTCATCAGGGTCTTGAAGCAAAAAGTTCTTTCAACTTCACTTACCCGTCATTGAAATATTCCTACAACCAATGGACTCACTTTCAAGGACTCTTCATCTCATGTTCTTGATATTTATTGCTTACTTATTTATTACTATTTTTTCTTTCTTTATTATTTGCAGAGTTTGATGTCTTTTGCACACCGGTTGAATTCCCAAGTTGGTGCCGTCATTTCTTGATTCTGTATGGTTATTATTCTATTACTTCCCCCAAGAAAATGAACTTAGGGTTGCATATGGTGATATAGATGTACGTTCTTAATAAAATTTACTTTGAACTTTAAAGGGGGCCTTTTCTAGTTGGTGGCTGGAGACCTGTGGTGTTCAACAGGAGTTGGTGTTGGGTTCATTTCCTTTCACGTTATGTCAATGATTTAGATGATGGAATTGATGGCTTTGTTGCCAAATTTTTGGTGGACAGATAGGTGGAGTGCCAGGTAGTGTTGAGGAAACATGGAGTCTTGAGAAGGAATTAAACAGTTTGGAAGAATGGCCAAAGATGTGACAGAGTAGGGAAGTGTATGGTCATTCACTTTGGTAGGATAAATAAAGGTGTCAACTATTTTCTAAATGGCGTGAAAATTTGAAAAAAATATTGGGGTGAAAAGGGACTTGGGAGTCCTTGTGCAGGATTCCCTAAAGATTAACTTGCAGGTTGAGTGGGTGTTGAGGAAGGCAAATGCAGCATCAGCATTCATTTTAAGCGGACTAGAATACAACGGCAAAGATGCAATGCTGAGGCTTTATAAAGCATTGGTCAGAGCACACCGAGTATTGTGAGCAGTTTTAGGACCCTTATCTAAGAAAAGACTGGCTGGCATTGGTGATGGTTCAGAGGAGGTTCACAAGCATGATTCTGAGAATGAAAGGGTTAATGTATGAGGAGCATTTGATGGCTAAGGACCTGTATTTGCTGGAGTTTAAAAGAAATGAGCAGGAATATCAAATTAAAACCTATCGAATATTGCAAGGCCTAAATAGCATGGATGTAGAGAGGATGTATCCTGTGGTGGGGGAGTCTCAGGACCAAACGGCACAGCCTCAGGATGGAGGCACGTTTCCAAAGTACATTTATTACCAAAGTATGTTCACATTATCCAACCTTGAGATTCATCTTCTAACAGGCAGCCACGAAACAAAGAAACCCAAAACAAACCCCATAGATATGAAAAAAGACAGTCTAACACCTAATGTGTAGAGAATAAAAAAAAACACATCGTGTCAATAAGAAAATGAAAGAATAAAATAAACCATAAAGACTGTCAAGCACCCAATGCGTAATGAAATAAAAACATTGTGCAAACAGTAACCATAAGCAAATAGTGTTTCTGAACTGTAGTCCACAAGAGAGTCCTAGAGATCAGCACTGAGATAAGTGAACATAGTGGAGCAGCAACCTTAATTGGCCTGTACCTCGCCTTGGGCCCAAGAGCCTGATGTTTCCGACATCCTGACCTTTTGAATCTGGCCTGGCTCCATCTGAATATAAGGTTCTGCCGCTTTGAGCAACAAACTGAATTGGCCCATACATCGCCTTGGGCCTCGACACCCTGATCTTTTCAAACTAGTCCAGCGCTTAATTCTCCATCCAAGCAACAGGTTCTATTGTTTGGATATGCTGGACTTCCCTGCTTCGATTTGGCCTGCAAATCTCAGTCCGCACATCGTGTTCAGTTGCATTTGGAGCCTGGACCTGATGCTTCGATTTGGCCTGTGACAGATCTTTCATTCTCTTCCACACTCTCGACAATGGGCCCACTGCCTCACTTGGCCTCAGTTCTTCCATGTCGAATTGCCTCCAAGACCAAAACAAAGTTACATATGATTACTTGTGATGACCATTTGTCAGAAAAAGTTCGTTAACGAAGTATTTACTTGCTGTCCTTGTTTCATTAGCTACCAGCCAGGAGACGCAGAGGTTCACCAGCACCATCTTCACTGAATGTCCATTTAGAACAGGGATGAGGAGGAATTTCTTCAGCCAGAAGGAAGTGAATTTGTGGACTTCATTGCCACAGATGGCTTGGAGTCCAGATCATCGCATATATTTAAAGTGGAGTTTGATACCTTCTTGATTAGTCAGGCATCAAAGGTGACAGCTAGAATGTAGGATAATGAGTTTGAGAGGGCTAACAGATGAGCCACGATGTAATGGAGGAGCAGGATAGGCCAAATGACCTAAATCTACTCCTATATCTTGTGTTCTTTTTTTACCCCTGTGTTCTAACAAGCAAGTGCTATTCTCTCATGATAAATTTTTTTGGAAGAAGCTATAAATTAAAATGGTCTGTTCTTAGTTGAATTGTACAATTGTAGTATCTCATAGAAGGAAAAGCAAATTCTTCCCATTGTTCTGGTCGAAGTTCTTCTCACTGAAAAGTAATAATGATGGGGTCATTCACTATCACATTGTTTCCACAAGCAAGCTTGCAGTGTATGCAGTAAAGTATCTGTCATTCTTCCTATATTACACCAGCAAAAAGACTTCAAAACACTTTTTGTTAGCCACGTAGTTCTTTGAAATGTGCCGTGCTGTTCTATAAATGAAAACATTCCTTAGATATGTTGAAATTAGATTTGCTCAGCAAACCCCTAGGCTGAGATACCACACCTATCTCAGTGAGATTTATGCAACTTAACAGATCTGATCATTTTTATCTGTCATTGCAAAGAAATGTCATGACCATCTTAAAGAGTTAGGCTAACTTCTGTCTCAACTGTACCAATAGTTTTCTGTCCTACTTCTGTTTCAGCTGACCTCCTATAATAACACTTATCTGACAGTAACCTTCAGTGGTGTTTATCTTGACGTACAAAGCAAACTCCAGCAAAGACAAAGGAATAAAATTAGCAAGCTTCAAGTGAAAATGAGGAACTGAAACATTTTCCACCCCAGAGGAGTTGGTATCTCAAATAGATTGCCTGCAAAAGCAAATAATACTGCACTGATTAACTCCTAACTAAAGCTCAATAAATATCTGATTAGAAACAGGATTTCATATTGTAGAGATACTTACAGCCAGGGTAATCAAAGTCTCATTGGAATATATTGTTTTTTGTGCCGCAGGGAACATGGAAATCCCATCCATGGTATTGACAGGAGGGCAGATTTAAATAATAGAAAAATAAGAACAGATTAATATTTGGGCATTTCCTTGATTGCCTTGATTGAGGTCAGAGATAAATTTTATGAAACATTCCCGGAAGATATTAAGTAAGCTTGTTAGAGTTCATGCTAGAGCAATTTTATATAATCTGTAGAAGCAGAAGCCTTGATAAGTTGAATTACTTTCCTTATCCTTGTTTCCTTATGTCTCTGGGTGAGCTGTCATTCGGTTATGAAAAGCTACTAAAACATATATGAGTACAGTAAACTGTTTGTTCTCTATGAACTGTTTGCTACATAAACTTCACAAAACAAAATGAACACTTGTTCAGGAAAAGAATTCCTACTTGAATCTAGATGGCTGAAAACTTGGTTCAATTATCTGTCAACCAGATCTCTCCCATGTTATAGGCTATGGAAAAAGAGATAGTGTTTCTATCATGACAAACCATAATAAAGATTTCAGATGTTGTTGCAGGAGAAATTGTTTAAGGCCAGCAGTTGGTGTGCAAACAAGATAGAACAGTACGGTCATTTAAAATGTAAAGGGTTATAGGTAAATTAGTATAGATCCTCCCCAGGTAATGAAAGGGTTCTGTTTCCTCAGGTGTCCATATGTAGAAAAATACTCAAAGATCACTTGATCACCACAGCTTGATAATGAATGACATCAAAATTAGATAAGATTGATGAGAAAGGACGATTACTAAAAGTAGAGAGAGTCGGGAAACTAGTTCTGTTACAACACACACCCCTCTGTGCCAGCTTCTGAAGTTTTAGACGTTCTAACTCCCCCTGGAGTACCGATTACTGGCTTGGCCCCTTTAAACATTCAGGACAGTCCTGCTAATTGGCAATCATGTTTTTGGTGCCAAGGATTGAGCATTTAAGGAACACTTGAACTGGGGTTCGGTGCTCAATTGTAAGCCTACTCATGATTTTGGTTTACGCTCAGATTTTCAATTCAATTTGAAACCATGTCTTGATCCTAGCCTCGGATACTCCAGCATCTGGGTCGAAGCCATCCTCGTCAAGGACTCCAGTCACAAGTTCTACCTTTTCTGGGAATGAGCATACAGTTGTACATATTACTTTTGAATGTAATAATGGTTATGGCAACTCATTCATAAGCATGAATGTCTGTATGTCAGTTGTTCTGTGCATGGGTAAATAGTATTTGGACAAAAGTGGAGGTGAAATATTGTAGTCTTATTTAAACTTCTAATGACTTTGTTCAACTAAGCATGCATAATTTGCATTTAAACTGGTTGGAATTTAATGCATGGAACCTGTTGAAATTTTGAAGAATAAGGTACTACTATGGTGCTGTGATGAGGTCAGAATTACTAATCCATTGGTGATAGAAATGTGGTCCATTTTTACTTTATCTGCTGTCAGGCTGTGGTAATAAAGCTTTCCATTCATATTTAACCTAGAAGTATGTTGTAAAGAGAACCTCCTCTCTATACTTGCCTTGCCTTTGTAGAAAAATGGTGACAGTTTAAAACTTCGTAGCTCAACTGCTATTATTTTTATCTGGTTCCCAACTGTTTCACAGCATCATTGAGGCAAGTGTTTCTTAACTATCCTCTAATTTCTCAATTTCTGAATCCTAGGCTTAAGATAAAATATTTCAAGTCATGCTGTTACAGTATTGTAACATTTTTTATCCTCCAGAAAAGGCCTCATAACAGATTGCTTAAGGCTGTGGCATGTCATTGTACTATATAGTCAGATAAAAGAAAAAGTGCCTTTTGGCACACAGGAAAGTATATTTCAATGTAACTCAAGATTTTGTTTTAAATCTTTTACACACAGAATGTAATCTACAAAAGAGGAAACTGACTGCTTTCCTATGTACTGTTCCATATGGAAGAAGAGGTGTATTATTAAATAATTTTTCTAGTAATGTGAAATAGATGGCCCAATTTTCAGTGGTAGGTAGTACTATATGCAATTCATAACTTACTCTGATACCCTTTTAGAGACTCCAAATCCACAAGAAGTTAGAAAGAGAATTAGTGATACTCAAAGAAAAATAACCTGCATTTCTGTTTAAAACAAAAAGTAACCAAAAGATTTCACTGGCAGAACTACTGCAAATTTAACTGGAGAACCATTAAAACAAGCTTAAAATAAAATTACAGACATTTAAGTTCAATTTCCTAAATATATGAAAAAAATAAAATAGTTACTGAACATTAACAGTTATAGGAATACTGGAGATTATTTAAAGCATTTGTTGCTTAACATGAAAATAGAAACATTAGGCTAACTGAAAAATAAAGGAAAGATGCTTTTATTTGACTAACGGATGTTCGTATCACTCAAAAATCACTTGACCTCCACGGTACTGTAATGAATGACATCAAAAGCACATAAGGTTGATTACAATTTAATCCCTTTTAATCCCTTTTGTCAATTTCATTTATAGAGGTGGTGTTCAACAAGTACTGCAGACCTTGTGGAGCTACTTTCACTGCATGATTTGATAAGGAGATCCAAGAGTTTGATTTGGTAATAATGTAAGGATGGTAATATATTTCCAGTTCTGGAATGTGCATTACTTGGAAAGAAAGAAAGAAAGAAATGGCCATGCTAACATGTACTGTCTGCTATTCTAATTTTAGTTGGTGAAAATCAGAGTTTGGAAATTTAATTTAGATAAGCCTCAGTGAATTTCTGAATTGCAATATGTATACAGCAGATTCATCAAATCATACAGCAAGGGAAAAAGGCTCCTTGGCCTAATGCTTCCATGCCACCTAAGATGCCTACCTAAGTTAATCATATTTGCCTGTATTTATCCATATCCTACTAAATCTTTCCTATCCATGATCCTCTCCAATTTTGTTTTCTAAATTGTTATTTTATCGTTGTCTGCCACCTCCTCTGGCAACTCATTCCATATACTTAGCACCCTTCATATGAATAATCTGTCACTCAGATCCCCTTTAAATCTTACCCCTCTTGCCATAAAATTATGCTATGCCCTCGAGTTTACAATTCTCCTACCTTGGGGACAAAAAGATTGATGATTCATGGCAGGCTGCCTCTTCAACCCAGTATAGGATGAAATGAATGCATGAAGTTATGGATCACTGATTGGTCCTGATGAATGTTGTTACGAGAGATAGTTAGAAGTTACTGCATCACACTCATGATCTCTGCCTTGTAAATGATATAATGTTTAGATAGACAGGATATGAGTCACTCACCACTGAATATGCAGTCTCTAGTTTGCTCTTTAATTATAGCATGTGTTGGGCTGATCTAGTTTAATTTCTACTCAATAGTGATTACACAGAGTTTGGAGAAGTTGATTATCACCATTATTCAGCAAAGAGGTGGGCTAAACAGAAATGATGGAAGCCAATGTGACTGGCCTATGGATGGTATGAAGCACTAAAACAATACTGAAAATATCAAAGATGGTATTTAGATGCGCTACACTTTGTTGAACACCAATAGATGTGTACAGGATCATTCATGCTTTGTAAGTCAGATGCACAGCACTAAAAACAAACATTTAGTGAAATTTGTATTAACTCCAAATTTCCATTATTTGTTATGAAAAAAGATATGCAGCAGAACAAAATAAGGGTGCTATCTGATTGAATATGCAAAAAAACTAAAATCAAAAAATCTAATGCTAGAAATCTGGAAATATTGATATAGATATATGCAATAATCATTCAGTGGAAGAGTAAGCATTGCAGGATGAAGACATTTCATTCAGAGTGTTTCTAATGTTTTCTTATCTTCACTCGGAAAACATGGTTTATCAGTGATCAATTGGCTGTTCAAATCTTCCGCAGCTCTTCCCAAGGCAAATCATTAAGAATGATTGCAAGATTGCACTGTTATTAACTTAAGTCTGGAGCTGGATAAGAATTTAACATCTTCCTGGGGAGATAATCAACAGATCTCTGGTTAGCTTGCATGTAGAAAATTATATCAGGTCAGACCCCATACATCTGGAAAGACCGGTTTTGGGTTCATCCAAAATAAATACAAAAGAATGATTTTGAGATTAATTGGTTAAATATTAGAACAGTCTTCACAGATTACCCTTTAATATAGAAGATTAAAAGACTCTCTAATTAATTGATTAAAAATGATAGGAAAAAGAAGAGAAAAACCTATTATTTTCCAAGAAGCAAAATGTAGGTTTTACTTAAATCGTGAGGTGAATTTCAAAAAATAATTGCAGCCGAATTTTAGGACAATCTAACAACATAGATTTTCTATTCATTGCAGTATTGGCAACACTGAAATTGAACTTTTATTTCTGGGGCAGCATGAAATGCATTAAAAATACAGTTGTCTGTGACTTTTGTTTAGAACTAGCTGCTATCTTTCTCACATTTCATATTTCTCACACAATAAAAGGAGAGCACTTGACCCAAAAATTCATGATAGCTTTCAGAGAGTTCCCCTCAATTCTGTGTCCTACTTATTTCCCTGTGACTTATTTCTTGCATGCCCTCAACAATCTCCTTTCATCTGTCAGCAATGTTCAAAGAGTCAAAGGGATACTTGGTATTGATGACAGGTAGAGTTGCTTCGCTTCCTGGAGTAGCTCGGGAACACACCACTCCACAGGCTGTCCTTCAGAGCTGAAGCAGCTAATTGGACATCTAAAAAGGAGCTAGAATAAGGAGAAAACAAGGCAGCACTTTGCACTGATGGCTCGGGTTTGATTATTGTGACAGAGACAAAAATCCATATTTTTTGTAAAAATCTGAACTTCTGCAGTGCCTTACGCATTCTAATAAAGGAGAGCTAGTTTTTTTCAAAAATAATGTCAGTAAAAAACAATCAAACAAAGTTTTATGGCCATCTGGGATTCTCTTTCCAGAATGCCAAAAACAGCTGATAATTTCAAAACTATGAAGTTAGGCACATGTACCTGAAGAAGATAAATCCAGAAGCTAATCAAGGTTCACAAGTCAGATGGTACATGATAGGCCAATGAAAAATTAACTTGAGAATCTTCTATATGTCCAAGACAGCACATCTCCGACATGGGGCTTGTGTACTTAAAGTCCATCGATTGCTCTCTCTCTAGCAATGTGGTATAGGCAAAAAATGAGTTGTTTCGGTATAGAATTAGGTCCAAAGCTTATGAACACCTATAGATGGTGGGAGTTTTGAAGGCCATTAAAGTCATTGCTTGAGATATATCTAATGATTAAAGGATTTGGAGTGCGAATTGGCTCCTGGGGATTTTGATGGTTGGGAGTAATGGTACTGAAGGGGTGGGGTTGGACCTGGTGAACATATGGTAAGCTTGCTGGCTAAAATACTAGGATTGGTAATTGTATAAGTAAACTTAGATTGGTGGTTAAGACTGAAGGTCAGTCCAGGTCCTGGTGATTCCTAAATTGGATAAAGTTTACAAGTTTGAGAGTATGAGAATCTCCTTATGGAGACATGCGCTGTAGACCCCAAAGGAGAATGAATTACCTCACTCTCTGACTGGGTCTCACAATGACTTTAACTCACAATAAAAAGCAAACTTTACTAATGAAGCCTTCTCCTACATGAGCACCACGCAGATGTCGTAGACCATATATCATGTTTTAACCTTGTATGAACATAGTTTAGCATTATTAGTTATTGCTGTACAAATTGAACCATGTGTTCATCTGTCATATGTACTCAGGACCCAAGTAAAAATTCCAGATTTCTTTCTCCTTGAACGAAGTATCAATTACTGATTAAGGTTCATTTTTCTTTGAAACCGGATGAGCACATTTTGAACCAATTCTCGTGCATCAGAATCTAAGCTGTTAAATGATATGAAGTACAAAGTAGGCCTCTGGGCTGTCCTGCTATTCATTTCAAACATGGCTCAATAATATATTTCTACTTCCTTTGGTTTCCTAAAATCTTAAGCTATGTATTTCCGGTAGGATGGGGAACTTTCAGTAAGACGTTTCTGAGTTAAGTTGCAGCAGCTCTCTGGGGCCAACAAATGGTGCACGTGGTTTTCTTATGATTGCAAGACCCTGTTGGACATTTGTAGTGCAAAATACTGTAAGCTAGGTTCATTAGTTCATTGATGAGACAAACAGCAGATGAGTTGCATGGCCTTGGGTTGTTGCACAGCCACAGCATTGCCTATTGTAGCCACCCCAGGGAGAAAGCACTAGATGGAGTGTGGAAGAGAACAGAGGCACAGCAAGTGCACTGGAATCTGTGCTGTGTTAGGGCCTGGCCCTGCAGGCCCGATCTCCCTTGATACTGGTCTCCAGTGTTCACTTCTTATGAAACAAGCTAGATTGCCTTTGACTGCAGCTGACCCAGTATGAGATGAGGAACTGCTACATGCTTGTTCCTGTAGAAACAGAGCTCCAGGAAAACATCCCATGTAACATCAGTCTTCAGGCCACAACACTCAGGGATTTGTGCTAATATTATGTTGTGACTGTATGTTATTTATTACCAGATCGTAACTATCTGTTCAAGATTTACAGCATCTGCAGAATCACTTGTGTCTGTAAAAGCACTTATTTTATTAAGGAATTAACAAATATTTTAGCTACCAAATTACTGGGAGATTTACTCCACTGGCAAAACCATCATTTAAACTATAGAAATTATCTTTCTGGATAGGAGGCATGCCATGGCACAGGATTAGTTTGTGTCTGTCAGTCAGGGCATGTGGGGGTCTTTATCAGCCAGAAAAATCTGGATAGTTCCATCCAAAATCAAGAACAAATTTGCCAGAAGAATCACATAAGAAACTTTTCAAATGAGCTATAATTTGCAATTTATTTGAAGATAATTGATCCCTTCTGGAATTGACCATCTTTCTAGGCATATGAAGGAAAGAAATAAATGCAGTAGTCAGCTGGCAAAGGCTCTGATGCTGGATGGAAAGGTGCTGAGAAGGCAGAGGGCTTGGCTAGAGAAAACAGGCTGTTTGTACTGGCATTCTTATGCTCAACTACCATAACATGCGGGGAAGAAAAATACATCCCGGAATGTATAATATACGCTTATTCCCAAGGTTACTGCAGCTCTTTGCCAATTAACATTGGGTATCAAGTGAAGTCCTTTGGGAATTATCCATATGGTGCAGAATCCAGAGGAACTGCATTTTATCCAATGTTGCAGCTTTCTTGCTGGTTCTCTGCCCAATCTAGCCACTGGTGTTCAGGGCTTCTATGTGCACAGAGTGAATCACAAGCATGAAGAAACAATAAAAGTGACGTGCAATGCACAACAAGATAATCTGATTCTATTTCATTGCGCATTCTTAATTACTTTGCTATTATTTCAGTACAATGTTATTATCACAGTACACAATAATGGCTATACCCAAATAGCTTTTTGTACAATATTAGAATATGATCATTATCAAAATATTGTGCTTATCAGACCAACTAAGCCCTTATAAACACTTGTATTAATTATCAAATCCAAAATGAAGCTGTTGACACAGTCTGTTAATTATTCAAATGGGAAAAGTATACAATAGAACACTGTTATCTTGCAGATGATTGACACTAAATAATGGGCGCTTATGATTAAATGAAATAAGACACAATTAATTATAAAAAAATGGCTGGCTAATAAATATGACTGGTTTTGATGATTCCTTGGCTGCCAGTTAGTGGGGCTAATGAGATTGTTTTCATTAGTTAGATTGTTTTCATGATTGAATCATCACTAATCAGATAAAAGAGAAGCCTCAGCTCAGTGCATCTAATTCATGATCCAGCAACTGAAAAGGAGAATTGCTAAGTAAGTTCACCTCATTCTCAATCTGTACAGAACTCCCAATCCCATTCCTTCTCCATTGTGCACCAATACGAGCTCTAACCTCTATAGCCCAGCAATCCCTCTTCCTGGTAATTCAGTTTGAGTCAACATCTAGAAATACCTGAAATTTACAAATGGGATCTTCAACACATATGAGCAAAAATGTTACTCATAAATTAAACATTTTAAAATTAGAATTATCATTATCTCTATTATTAGATCAGAACATATGGTTTCTATAGTCTTGAGTTTATTTTGGCTGAGACTGAAATAGTTCAATTCATAAGTGCATTTGCTAAGTGGAGATGCAACAGTACATCTTCACAAACCAACACAATGGAAAAGTAGAATCTACAGGAAATGCATAATGCATTCATCACATTAACAATGTATATGTTGGACTAAGAAACATTAATAAAGTTCCACATCGAACTGGACAGATTATTGACATCAAATGAGATTTAAAATTATGAAAAATGTACAATAGAGTACAGAGGTAAATGGTCCATTTTAACAGAAGTTCTTCTCCTGCCTATTTGTAATAAATCAGATTTCACTTTGGTCTCCATGGAAGTAAATCAGAACTAAATGACAGAACTGGAGCATGCTTACAGTATGGAAGGAGGCCATTCAGCCTGCTGAGAATACCTTACCTCTATGAAATCTAACTACGCTCACCCTTCATCACAGCCTTGTAATGTTTTTCCTTTCAATATTTAATGTATATAGTGTAACTTATGTTTTAATGTAACATTTGAATCTACCTACATTATTACCCTGGTGGTGTACCCAGATACCAACCGCATGCTGTAAAATAAAACACTTCTCCTCATTCCCATTCTGACATGTCTATCCAATCCCATTCCCATTCTGACATGTCTATCCAATCCCATTCCCATTCTGACATGTCGATCCACATCCCATTCCCATTTTGACATGTCTATCCATATCCCATTCCCATTCTGACATGTCTATCCACATCCCATTCCCATTCCACGGCCTCCTCTACTGTAAAGATGAAGCCACACTCAGGTTGCAGGAACAACACCTTATATTCCGTCTGGGTAGCCTCCAACCTGATGGCATGAACATCGACTTCTCTAACTTCCGCTAATGCCCCACCTCCCCCTCGTACCCCATCTGTTACTTATTTTTATACACACATTCTTTCTCTCACTCTCTTTTTTCTCCCTCTGACCCTCTGAATATACCCCTTGCCCATCCTCTGGGTCCCCCACCCCCCTCCTGGTCTTTCTTCCCGGACCTCCTGTCCCATGATCCTCTCGTATCCCTTTTGCCTATCACCTGTCCAGCTTTTGGCTCCATCCCTCCCCCTCCTGTCTTCTCCTATCATTTTGGATCTCCCCCTCCCCCTCCAACTTTCAAATCCCTTATTCACTCTTCATTCAGTTAGTCCTGACGAAGGGTCTCGGCCTGAAACGTTGACTGCACCTCTTCCTAGAGATGCTGCCTGGCCTGCTGCGTTCACCAGCAACTTTTATGTATGTTGCTTGAATTTCCAGCATCTGCAGAATTCCTGTTGTTTACACTTCTCCTCATTTTGGTTGTATTTGTTTTGTCAGTCCCTTTCATTTGATGTCCATTAGTCACTGATCCCTCTGGCAATGGGAAGTTATACCTCTACCTCCTATATATATATACCTTTCATGATTATAATTTATATCCTCTTATTTTGTGATGGTATGGGGTTTCTTGACCAAGAAGATCATAACTCATTTGAAGACCTTAAGTCTTCAAAGATAATAGCCACTAGTACCCTCACTATAGGGAGTTTATACTGTAACTATCTACTCTTTAAAAACTAATTCACATCCTGCTTATCCTCCACAGCAGGTTTAGCTACCAATACCAACTATCTGCCTGGTTGGTGCACACACCCTACCAAGGAGGAGATACTTCCAGCTGAAAAATTGATTTAAACACAGTTCAGTTATTTTCAGTGATACATGTTTAAAGCCAAGCAACATTTTTTAAACACATTTAAAACTCACAGAGGATTTCTATCTTATAAAAGACTTGCAAAAGTTACAAACCATTATTAAAACACAAAAGATTTTCAAAACACAGGTATGATTCCCATAAGCTAAAAAGACATATTCATGAGCCAGAGGTGTAGTCATCACCCGTCACAGAAATCAAAGGTAGTGGAACAGAATTAGATTCTCAGCTTCCTAATTAGAAGACCACAATTTGTGCAGATTGGTGATAATATCTCTTCTTCACTGACGATCAACACTGGTGTACCTCAGGGGTGTGTGCTTTGCCCACTGCTCTACTCCCTCTATACCCATGACTGTGTGGCTAGGTATAGTTCAAATACCATCTATAAGTTTGCTGATGAAACAACCATTGCTGGTAGAATCTAGCTATACCAGCTAGTTGAGTGGCGTCACAGCAACAACCTTGCAATCAATGTCAGTAAGATGGAAGAGCTGATTGTGCACTTCAGGAAGGGTAAGATGAGAGAACACAAACCAAGCCTCATAGAGGGATCAGAAGTGACGAGTGTGAGCAAATTCAAGTCCTCGAGTGTCAAGATCTCTGTGGTTCTAACCTGGTCCTTACATATCAATGCAGCTATAAAGGCGGCAAACACTTTGGAGATTGAAGAGATTTGGCTTGTCAACTAAAACGCTCAAAAGCTCCTATAGATGTACCATGAAGAGTATTCTGACAGGCTGCATCATTGCCTGGTGGGGGGTGTGGGAGCTACTGCATAAGACCGAAAGAAGCTGCAGCAAGTTGTAACTTTAGTCAGCTCTATAGTACCCAAGACACCTTAGAGTAGCAGCACCTCAGAAAGGTGACATTTAATATTAAGGACCCCCATCACCCAGGGCATACCCTCTTCTCATTGTTACCATCAGGAAGGAGGTGCAGAAGCCTGAAGGCACACACTCAGTGATTCAGTAACAGATTCTTCCCCTCTGTCATATAATTCCTAAACAGACATTGCACCCATGAACACAACCTCACTCTTTTTAATATATATTATTTCTGTTTGTGTATTATTTTAATCTATTCAATATACTTTGCATATATATACTTACTGTAATTGATTATTTTTTTCTTCTTTCATTTGTAACTCTCTGTTCGGCTAGCAGCTTAATCTAGGGGAAGACAGCCCCTGGCCCGGCCAAACTTAAGAAATCTTGTTTGGGTGGACGCTGCGTGATGTGCTTCCATGTTTCAAATCAGTACCACGAAATAACAAACAGTACACAATATGCAATTAAACGATTGAGCTTTATAATTCTTAATTTGACTATATGGTTAGTCAAGAAACAAAAAAGGAGAAGGGCCCATTCTCATAAAACAGTCGAATGCGCAATGTTGCAGCTCACAGTTCCGTCTATTTGTTCCCCATTGACCTCCTCTGAGTGTAGCCAACCCTCGGACCCTCGCTCCAAGTCCACTCCATCCAGTGGTCTACCAACTCTGTCCATTTGTGTCTCCTCTCTTCATCTCTCCCCAACAAAAGGCCGCAAAATCCCTGCTCCCACACCCACAAGAAAGAACAACATCCCTCTCATTGGATAGCACGTATTCCAAAGTTATCTCTAGTCATAACCCAAACACTGCTGCTACAGAGAAACCATTACATTATCAGTGAAACCTTACAGCATGATACACTCTCCCCCCCACCAAATTTAGTCATGTCCTCATGACATTGAGATAATTCGCCAACCCTTCCTGCAAAACACAAAGTCCAATCCAGGTGTAAAAGGCAGTGATATAGCTCCCCACAACAGTAGTAGTCACAATCTGCCTCCCCGGTGCTATGCAGGCCAGCCTATCCAGTGGTTTCCTAATTCTCTAAGACCTCTGTACCCCCTCACCAAACTCTTCAGGTTCAGACACTACTGGGGATACCTCTGGTCTACCTGGCGAGGCCTCCCCGACCTATTACTTCTGCCCACCTACAACACGGACCTCTCTTCCCATGGCCAAGTCCCGCTTCATCTCTTGCTGGGTCCCACTGCAACGCAGGTTGTCCACAGATAGCCCCCCACCCCACTTCACCTGACTCAGCGGGAGAAGGGCTGGAAGTCTCTTCCTCAATCAATGGGGAGTTAGCAAAAGGCAGCATATACCACACATCCAGGTCCTCACCTTCCGAATCAGTGTCACCCTCCTATCAGGGTGGGGGCCAGCCTAACCTCTCCTTCTGCGGGTCCTGCAGTCATCCTGTGTTTCCGCAGAGTCCTCTTACTAGGTGTAGCCTCCAAGTAGGACACTGTATCTATCTGAATCTCTTGTTCTAGGGCAGCAGGTGATTCTGATGGAGAATCTTGACCAGACCCATTCCCCTCCTTTGGTTTCACTCGGAAAACTGGTAGGTTTGGCATCTGACTCTCCACCACATAGGGCTTAGCCACCCAGCAGTCCACCAACTTATGTTTCTCAGGTAGCCCCAAATCCCTTATGAGCACCTGGTCC
This sequence comes from Mobula hypostoma, assembly GCF_963921235.1. Classification (NCBI taxonomy): domain Eukaryota; kingdom Metazoa; phylum Chordata; class Chondrichthyes; order Myliobatiformes; family Myliobatidae; genus Mobula; species Mobula hypostoma. Next base: position 73,522,014 of record NC_086099.1, on the reverse strand, counting down.
CTGGCTGGAGTTGGGAGAACCTCACCTTTTGATCATACCTCCCCATATTTCCAAGGTCAATGGCAACCTTGCCTAGCCCTTCCCCCCAAACATCAGATAGTATAGTGAGTACCCGGTAGCTTCATTTCGAGTACAAATTATAACTGTCAACCAGATGCCCAATATGTTGACTCCACCTGCTCTTCTTGCTGATCTCCAGGGTCCCAAGCATGTCTAGCAAGGTCCGATTAAACCTCTCAGGCTCAGGATCACCCTGCAGATGATAGGGCATGGTCCTTGACTTCTCAACTCCAAGCATGCACAGTAACTCATGGATGAGCCCACTCTCAAAATCCCGTCCCTGATCACTACGTACCCGCCTGGGGAGGTCATAATAAATGAAATACTTCTCCCATAACATTTTGACCACTGTGGATGCCCTCTGGTCCTCGGTAGGAAAAGCCTGTGCATACCTTGTATAGTGGTCTGTGATGGCAAAGATAGTCGTCGTGTTGCTGACATCAGGCTCTATTGACAGGAAATCCATACACACCAGGTCCAGAGGCCCTGCACTCTGCAAGTGGAACATGGGAGCTGCCCACCTAGGCAACATCTTCTACTGTATGCATCAAAGGCACGACTTACAGTATTCTTCGACTTCATTCAGGGGTGGTAAAACTGGTCTCTGAACAATCCATAAGTCTATTTAACCCCAAAAATGTCTGGAATCATCATGAAGTGACTTCAACACATGCCTACGATACTTCTCTGGCAGAACCAGCTGACAACACTGAGGTTGGTCCAGGGGTGATGTGGCCGTGTATAGGATCTAGTTCCACAGCTCCAACCGAAGCCATTCTTTCAGTAATGGAGACGCCACTGCGTCTTTCGTCTTCTCTGCCTGAGCCATGTCTCCCTTTTCAACCGCTGACCAAATGATACCAATGCCTGTGTTGTCTCACTGAGCAGCTGCCACCTCCCCAGAACTCAATTCTGGCAGCCGATTTGTCTTCAGAGCAGTCGGGTTACAGTAAACCTAGGGAATAGTGTCATCAGAAGCTCCCAATTGATCCACTGCTCGATCCTGCCCCTCCTTTCCCTCTGCCTTCACAGTGATGGCAAACTCACATATGGCCTTCAAAGTCCCAGCCTACCACAGCTGGGACTTTGAACCTGAGTATTTTTCTGAAGCTGGCTAAATGTGAGTATATCTCTTAGTAAAGATGAGATGTATTTATTCATGTTTTCGATGTTGTGTATAAGGTACTGGGATGGTGGGATTCTAATTTTGTTTGTATTGATTTTTTTTAGAATTGCCACTATTGTATTGGTTTTGTATATTTTGTTTTAGTTATTTTCATATTGCATACGTAACAGGACTGTGGTCTGAAGTTAAACTGAGATTGTAATAACGGGAACAGTTTTTTTATTTACTTCATCATTTTTATTTTGATACCCTCTTTCTGCAATAAAACATCTAAAACAGATAAAGGAATATAAGACCTGAAAAGGTATTTGTTGTCCTGCATGTACATTTTTCCCCAGGCTACAAAATTTGGTACCAGGAGTGAGGTATTCCAAGCCAGTTTAGAGGGTTTTTGATTTTTGTATGCACTACAATATACAATACATTCTATGGCAGTCATGAAGAACAAGACAGCCGCTTCCGTGGGATAGAAAGAGAGCCTGTTAATACACGGAGACTGTGATAGAGCCTTGAGATCAGGCTGGGATATTGGGAATGACGGCAGGATATAGAACTGTGACGGTGATCCAGAGTAACTGCAGCCATGAAGTCATTGTGTTTTCTGCCAGAGACATCAGCAACCCCTGTTCCAGGCTTGTTGTAGAGACTTTAAAGACTTGCTTTCAAAATGTTACACTCAGAGAATGAGCAAACAAACTGATTAGAATGAACAAATTAGAGAGTTGTGTAGTCAGCATGAGGAAGCCATGGCAACTATAGATAAATTAAGCAAAAGGTCCTATGTATATGTTCCAAGGGAAAGACAGATTGCTCCGTTTACAGGGGATGTTGAGAAAGATGGGAGATCTGTTGATGACTTTATTGAAGAAGTTGAATGGGTGCTTCGTGCTAGAAATCAGTCTGACCAGGATCAGTATGATTTTGTTATGTCACTGCTCAGGGGTACAGCTCTAGAAGAAGCACGTATACGCAGTGATGCTGAGGAAGACCAGGCTGATGACTTGTTCACCTATCTCAGGGCACCACAGCTGTTGCATAGATTTCATAGTCGCAATCAGTGTGAGGGTAAAGACATAATAGAGTTTTCACATGCCTGTAGTCTAAGCTCTTAATTTGCTACTGAAGCATCCCCCTAATGCTGTGACCAATAAGAGGGTGGCACTCAGAGATCAATTTATAGAGGGCATCAGAGTTTCTTCAGTTAGAAGGGAGCTCCACCGATTTGTGTGGTAAAACCCTGAGTCCTCAATGATAAAAGTGTGAGAGGAGGCTCATCTGTGGTTTTCACAAGAGTCCTCAGGAAATGCAAAGACTGTAAAGTCAAGGTTTAACAATAGTCAGGCACAGTGCTCAAGTTCAAAGCTCAGGAATCTTAATCTGTCACTCTAGACGATGTCCTTAAAGTAGTTGCAGAGCAGGGCAAATCCATTAGTGAATTGACTCAAGCAGTGAACGAGCTTGCTGTACAGACAGGTATTGCACATGCTACTAGCAGTAGACCTAGGTTCACAAAGGATGGGCAACCAATAAGTTTCAAGTGTGAGATGGGAGGGCATGTAGCAAAGAATTGCCCACAGAAGCGAAGTGCAAGGGATGTAGAGTGTGAATCCTCCAGCCCTCAGGTTGTTGTGAGTCAGGTAATTCAGGAGAACCTCACAGACTCAGATAATGTACAGCCATCCTGTGACCATGTGCTGCAACGTGCTGCAGGAACGTGTCGTGTTGTTGAGCTTAAAATATCAGGTGTCTCTGTCCGTTGTCTGTTAGACACAGGTAGTCAAGTGAGCACCATGACTTAGCAGTTCTTTTGATAACACTTGAATGGAAAGTGTGAGGATATATTGTCCACTGCTGGCTGGCTTAGGTTAACAGCTGCTAACAGTCTTGATATTCCTTACCTTGGCTATCTAGAGATAGGGGTTCAAGCGATGGGGAAGAAGGTTCCCAATTGTGGCTTTCTTGTAGTCAGAGATCCTGTTAGCATTGAACAACCCATCCCGTTCATTGTAGGCATGAACATTTTAAGCCAATGTAGACAAGTTGTCAACACTGAATTTGACACAATCCTAGAAGGAAAACTGGATTCTGATCGGAGAGATGTTTTCCAGAAAGTGCAGATGCGCACTACTGAAAAGAAAGCCGTAGACCGAGTATCAGGAAAAGATGCTGAGCACATACCATTGTAGCTAGGAAGGCTCCTGGAGCTGCTGGTACTGACTATAAGATGTTACTTGAACCACTTAAAACCCCCCTACCAGGTGGTCTTGTAGTTATTCCTGTGCTTGTTGACTCTCATTGTCGTACAATGGCAGTACAGGTTTTAAACCTCTCTCGAGAGGATGTATGACTCTCAACTGGGACCCGGATGGGTATTCTGTCAAAGGTAGAGTGCATAGATAGTGATCAGCAATGTGCTGGAAGATTTCAACGGATTTCATCTGGTATTGAACAAGTGACAGTTGATGTAAAGGAGGAGAGTATATCCTCAAGTTAAAGTCAATTCTAGACAAACTCGACATCGGGGGTAATGAAGAACAACAAGCTCAGCTAAGAGCTTTCCTGGCTACGTACCTGGAAATCTTTGCAGGTGAAGATGAAGACCTTGGGTACATTGACAAGGTCAACTGATGATTGATGACTGATGATTCATTTAACTGATGATGAGCCCGTTTCACAGCTGTACCATCGCATTCTGCCAAATCAGGACAGTGAAGTGAAGAGCACATCTCAAAGTTGTTAAAGAAGGGAGTGATTCAGCAGAGCAATAGTGCATATGCCTCACCTGTAGTGTTGGTGTGGAAGGCTGATGGGAGTATAAGACTGTGTGTAGGTTATCGGAGACTGAATCTTAAGACTAAAAAGGACACGTTCCTGCTCCCATGTATTGATGAAAGTTTTGATGCTTTGCAGGGAGTGCAGTTTTCCTCAACAATAGACCTTGCGAGTGGCTATTACTGCGTGGCAGTAGAGGAGCATGAAAGGCATAAGTTTGCTTTTTCAACCCTGTTTAGTCTATATGAATATCTTTGCCTGTCGTTTGGGGTCTGGAAAGGGCCGGCGAATTTTCAAAGACTTATGCAGGCAACCATGAATGGTTATGTTTGTGTACCTGGATGATATTCTGGTGTATTCACAGACTTTCCAGGAACACTTGGAGAGGCTTGACACTGTGCTTCAGCGTCTCAGGAGACTGGTCTGAAGGTGAAATTGGAAAATGTCATTTTCTGCAGTCAGAGGTTAAGTTCTTAGATATCAGCCGAGGGGTTAGGCACAGATCCCAAGAAGGTCTCGGTTGTTCAGCAATGTCCAGTACCATCTACAGTCAAGGACCTAAGATTATTTCTTGGCTTTTGTAGTTATTATACACGGTTCATTCAGGGATTCTCGAAGATTGTGGGTCTGCTGCATTTTGCAGTAAATTTGTGTCTTGGTTCTGGGGGTCCTAGTAAAGCAAATCAGCTGCTAAAACAGTCTTGGACAAAAGAATGTCAAATTGCCTTTGACTTGCTCAAAGGGAAACTGACCAGTTCACCTCTCCTCCGCTTTGCGAATTTCACACGACCTTTCCTAGTGGAACCGATGCAAGCAGTCACGGACTAGGAGCTGTTTAATACCAGCAACAGGGAGAGACAAAGAGGGCATGTGCAAACCAACAATTGAGAAATGCTGAAAAGAATGATATGAATTATAGCAACATGAAATTAGAGCTGCTTGCACTTAAGTAGGCTATGGTCGAGAAGTTTTGTGGTTACTTATTGGGTTCCAAATTCACTGTAATTACTGGCAATAATCCATTATCCCACTCAAAAACTGCCAAATTGGGAGCAATTGAGCACAGATGGATCTCACAGTGTCAGTGTTTGACTCTGATGTTCAGTATCATCCAGGTCAGAGCAATACCGTGGCTGACGCACTCTCTAGGCAGCCATTTGCAGGGGAGCCTGAGCCTGTCTCAGAGGATGCTGAGTTTAACGGGTCTGTGGCGATCTGTAGTTTGATCAATCATGGCACTGCTCTTGACCTGGCACTGGTTACAGCTGGTCTTTAAAGCTGTAAGGTTAAGCAAATTCAAGCTCTTGAAACTGGTACTAGTGACGTAAGTGATCTGATGGAAGGAAACACCCCAACCTTCCCAGGTTATTCTACCGGGGATTTGCACACTTTTCAGCAGCAAGACCCTGTGTTAAGTGTCTTCAGAAACTTGTGGGACAGAACAAGAAAGCTGAATGGCAAGGAACGAGGAGCTCTGCCAAAACCAGTTTTGTCTCTGTTAGAGCACTGGGACAGGAGCAGGGAGCGTAAGGGGTTACTGTATCGTGTAGTTGAGGATCGGAAGCATGGGGAGTGTTAAGCTACTGCTACCTACCAGCTTGAGGAGTAAAGTGTTGGGGTATGTACATGACTCATTGGGCCACCAAAGCATCGAGCGTACTCTTCACTTGTTGAGAAGCAGATGTTTTTGGGTAGGCATGCACAAGGATGTGGCACAGTGGATCGAAAATTGTCCGCATTGTGTTTTAACTAAAATGTCACACCCTAAGGTCTGTCCCCCCATGAAATCATTTCTTGCTTTAGGCCGCTCAAAGTTGTCGCTGTAGATTTCACTGTGCTTGAGCTGGCAGCTGATGTGAGTGAGAATGTCCGAGTAGTCACAGACGTTTTTACAAAATTCACCCAAGCATTCCCAACTCAGGATCAAAAGGTGGATACCACAGCAAAGGTGCTCTTGAGGGAATGGTTTATGAAGTATGGCGTTCCTGAGAGGTTGCATTCTGACAAGGGCGGTAACTTCTAAAATTGAGCTTTGCAAACTGTACGGGATAAAGAAAAGTCATACTACACCCCATCATCCTACTGGCAATGCTCAGTGTGAGCATTTCAACAGGACAATGCTTGATTTGTTGCATACATTGCCTCTGGAAAAGAAACGGAGGTGGTCAGAGCATTTACCCGAGTTATTGCATGCATATGATGTGACGCCTCACGCAACCGCCGGATATTCCCCTTACTGTTCAGTGTTAATTCCCCACTTGCTAGTGGATACTCTGCTGGGGCAGGAACAGTCTGTAGACAGGAAATATGACAGGTTAGCCAAACACCAGAAATGACTGAGTGATGCTTCTACCAGAGCAAAAGAATACTCTGAACAGAAGGCCGCAGAACGCATTGCCTTATGGGAGAATAAAATTCATTGTCCCAAGATTGATGTAAATGCACTAGTTTACCTCAAGAACAGACCATTAGGTCGTAATAAGATCCAGGATGCCTGAAAATCAAGTGTCTGCAGGGTGGTAGAGGAGATAGACAACACATGGACTGTGGAATCTTTGGAGGGAGGGTAAACAGGGGAGACATCAGGCCCTGTGAGAATGTTCCCACCCCAGTTCCTCAGAGGAGACTGCATACTCCTATAATTCAGGGTAGTCCTTCCTGGGATATGAATCAGATTCTGAGGATTCAGAGAATAGTGTGATATTGGGAGAAGATGTGTCAGAACAGGATGTACAGAATCTCGACCCTAGCCTAGACAGCAAAACTTCTGGAACTGAGACTGTAGCACCTGTGACAGCTGATACACGGTCAGGTGTTGGTAGTCACCCTGCTGCAGCACCCCGCAGGAATAAAAGAGTAAACGCTGGACAGCACTCTAACCCACATCATGAAGCAAGGTCAGTTGTAGATCTTGTCTCCATTAGTCCTGCAACAACGTCACAGATACTGGCTAGTCTAAGTTCAGTTCCATTCAGAGAAGCAGTTAAAGAGGTTAAAAGTACTTTTGCAGTGAGTGAGTAATCGAGGACGCTTACTAGTATGCAAGGAAGAATGTAACCAGGTGACCATTGAATATCATTTTTTTATTGATCAGCGCTGGATAGCCTGATTGTGAAGTTCTTTCATTGGCCTACTAGTGTGAGCGAGGAGAGCTCATTTCAAGGTCGAGACTATATGTGTTTGGAAGTTAAGCACATGTGTGTCAAATGTGAGTATATCTCTTAGTTAAGATGAGAAGTATTTATTCATATTTTCGATGTTGTGTATAAGGTATCAGGTTGGTGGGATTCTATAGTTGTTTGTATTTTTTTTTAGAATTGCTACTACCGTTTAGGTTTTGTATATTTTGTTTTAGTTATTTTCATACTACATACGTAACAAAGTGTGGTCTGAAGTTAAACTGAGATTGTAATAGCGGGAACTGTTTTTTAAATTTACTTTGTCGTTTTTATTTTGATACCCTCTTTCTGAAATAAAACATCTAAAATAGATAAAGGAATTTAATACCCGAAAAGGTACTTGTTGTCCTGTGTGTATATTTTTCCTCAGGCTACAAAATAAGAACCCATTACCTTACACTACACGTCTTCAGCAGTTAGCCAGGTGTTGTGGGGCCCACAGGTCTATGTTATAGATAGTGCTTGTTTGAAAAGCTGTGCTTTTAACTTTAAACTGATTATTGCCTGCCATTTACATTAAGAGCTGAAGATCAGCTTCCGTTTACCACAAGAAGCTAAAGAAAGAATATTAGAAGTTTCATTTGCTCAGAAACAATGCATTGGTCGGGTCAGCTACTCTGCTAGAAAGCTGACCTTGGCAAAATGAAGATCTTCCTGGCTCAAGATAGTCAACATTCATCACATTTCAAGCAGAAAATGTACTATTCCTTGAGTACACCAATGAAATTGACATCACACACTCCTGGAATCCCTTCACCACCCTCTCCAAAGCCTTAATACAGGGGTCCCCAACCCTTTTTTGCACCTTGGACCGGTTTAATATTGACAATATTCTTACGGACCTGCCAACGGGGGGGAGGTTTTCAAGTACAACAGTGCGTGACAGGGAATGAGGAAAGGTGCAGCTGACTCATATCGTTTCAGATCACCAAATCATATTGTTTCCTCGCGGCCCGGTAGCACATGCTTTGCGGCCTGGTACCGGTCCACGGCCCGGTGGTTGGGGACCACTGCCTTAATATATTCTCTAAATTGTGGCACTAGGGAATTGGACACAATATAAAATAGTATTTTATAAAGGTTCATCAGTACTTTCTGAACTTTCAGTCAATATCCACATCCCATATATTAAATGATGCACCTTCAGTCTGTTCTTGCAACCCTTTTGCATTGTGCTGAAAAGTTTGTATTTCCCCTTTGCACTCTTCCTACTTATATGTAGCACTTTGCACTTCTTAGTATTAAATTTCCACTGTCACCATTTTGCTCATTACTGTAACATGTCTGTATCTTGTTCATGTGTACTTCTATCTTGTTCACAACTCAGATGGCTTCAAGATTTGTATCATCTGTACATTTGAACATTTTTTTCAGTACAAAGTCAAAGGCATTGAGAATCAGTAAATCATTTGGTCATGGTACTGACCCTGGGTGGCTCCATCCTGCACATACATCCATTCTAAAAGAGGACCTTGTACTGCAGCTCTCAGTTTCCTAATATTTGGAGCTAATTTTGTATCCCTACTGCTACAGTTCCTTCTATTTCATGGGCTTCAATCCTTCAGCAATTGCCTTTTGAAAGTGTACATACAACACACTGTCCACATTTTCTCCATTGACCATTTCTGGTACTTTATCTAAAAACAACTTATCAAGTTAGTTACAGAGCATTTGTGTTACCTGTATCTAATCCCTCCCTGCCCTTGAATCTCCTAAATTACCCAGAATCAATAGAAATGAAATGTTCCATTGCATTATAAAGTGCATTACAACAGCCAAGGGGTGATTGATAAGTTTGTGGCCTAAGGTAGAAAGAGATGAGTTATTAACTTCAAACTTCCCGCATTTTCACTCAAAGAGTTGAACTGCACGTGCATGTAACGAGAGCTGTATAACTCCTCCTTCTACCTTAGGCCACGAACTTATCAATCACCCCTGTTATGGACACTCTCTGGAGGTCCAAGATCCGTATGCTCCACGACTGCTGGACTAAGTGTGTAACTGTAGGATTAGATTATGAGGACACTCAGTCCTGGTTTATTGTCATTTAGAATGCTGCATTAAAAAATGATACAATGTTCCCCCAGAAAGATATCACAGAAACACAGGACAAACCAAGACTAAAACTGACAAGACCACATAATTATAACACATAGTTACAACAGTGCAAAGCAATACCGTAATTTGATAAAGAGCAGACCATGGGCATTTTAAAACAAGTCTGAAGTCCCGATAGCCCCATCACCTCATGCAGATGGTAGAAGGGAGAAACTCTCCCTGCCATAAACCCCCAAGCGCCGCAAACTTGCCGATGCATTGGAAGCACCCAACTGCAGCCGACTCTTGAGTCCGTCCGAAAACTTCGAGACTGCGACCAGCCCTCTGACATCGGGCACCATCCGCTGCCGAGTGCTTCAAACCCGGCCCCGGCCACCGAGCAACAAGCAAAGCCGAAGACTTGGGGTTTTCCCTTCCGGAGATTCTGGATCATACAGTAGCAGTGACAGAAAAACAGGCATTTCAGAAGTTTCACCAGATGTTCCTCTATGCTCTCACGTCTATCTCCATCAAATCAGGATTGTGCACGGCAACCTACTTGACAGATAACAGATATCACCACCGGAGTGGCTGCTGCGAGCTGCGTCGCGCCGCCATCTTCTCCTCCCGCCTCTGTGGAGGGGACTATGTTGAAAAATAAATGTGCTAGGTTTTCTAAAATTGATTCCTTCTACCTTAGGCCACAAACTTATCAATCACCCCTCGTATTTGTAAAATAATAATAGGATCCAGCAAATTCAAACTGGATTTATGAAGCATTTTAAAATTCTATGTAACTAGCTGGATATATAAAGCAAGCTAATTGATGTGGACTTTCAGAAGGCCTTGTATAACCTTCTATTATCTTCTTGGTGTTGAGGATAATACATTGGGACAGATTGAGAATTTGTTAATGAAAAGAAATCCGAGAGTAAAGATATATAACAGGCTGGGTTGATCAGACCCAATTATCTGAATATCCAGGAGATGTGGTAATACGTGTACGAGCACAGTAACATAACTTAGGCTTAGTTTATTATCATAAAATAGACAGTACAAATAAATCACATAAAATACTACATAGCAAGTCACAAAGATATCTGGTCTCATGCTTCCTGGTCACCACTTAGGTGTTGTTGGTGGAACTCTGATTCTGATTCATAAGACTACCCCTTGGTCTCAGGCACCGATTGCAATTCCATTCCAGGTTGAAGTTCCAACAAAGTCTGGGAAATTCCTCCATATGTACAAGTTTCACAACTGCGAGGTCATTAAGAGACAGACAAATCCTTTTTACTCATACCAGTATTAGTCTGGTTTCTTTCAAGCACATCTTCAAAGGTTTCAATGTCAGAGAAATGTATACAATATACATCCTGAAATTCTTTTTCCTCGCAACCAATCACAGAAGCAGAGAAGTACCCCAAAGTATGAATGACAGTTAAATGTTAGAACATAAATCCCCCCCAGCTCCCCCCACCCACGCACAAGCAGCACTAAATCAATGATACCCCCTCCCCCACCAGCAAAAAAAGCAACAGCACCCCCTATTGAGCACTCAAGTCTGCAGCAAAGCATCAATAAAGACACAGACTTGTAGTACCCCAAAGACTACTCATTCACCTGGTCATTCGACATACCACAGGCTTTCTCTCTCTCTCTAATAAGGGAAAAAGAGGTGTCTGTTAACACAATCTTCAGCACACTCTTACACATGAACTAGACATTTTAATAATTACTATGTGTAATTTCAACATGTCTGTGACACACAACATTTCTTGGGCTTACACAGTATATTAATGATTACAGTTAAGTGACAAGTCCAAGTTCAGAAAGAATCTAGCTATCAGTCTACTAACAGACATTCAGTCATTATTCTACAGACATCACATGTTCAATCAATGCTTTAAAAATCCTGTATGCTACAGGAAAAAGCAGGTCATTTTCTGATTGGCAAGTTGTGCTCTGTGAGGTGATGTAGATGACACAGGGTTCCCTGTATTCACATGTACTGTCAACAATTTGGTTGAGGCAATTGGGTGTAATATTTCCAATTTTATGGATGATATTGAGCAAAGTGTCAGTGCAGCTGTAAGCTTCTGCGTAGTTACTTTGCCTTAATTATATAGACACTTGGTGAGGCAGCAACTGCAATATTGTGCATGGGTCTGGTCTCCTTACCCCTGGAAGGATATATTTGCAGAGAGGTAAAGATCAGTTCCTGGGATGACAAGCTTGAGGAGATACTATGCAAACTTAACACTTATTCCTTGAGTTTAGAAGAATGAGTAGTGATCGCTTTGAAAAGTATAAAATGCTGGCATTATTCTACATGGTAGATGCAGTGTTGATGTTTCCCTTTACTGGGGGCTCTAGGACAAGGGGTCACAATCCCAGAATAAAGGAGTCAGGAGAGAAATAAGAAATAAATTGTTCACCTTTAAATCAAGTAACCTTTAGAATTCTCTGCCAAAAAGGGTAATGAAGGCTCAGTCACTGCATTTATTCAAGACAGAACGGGATTAATATTTATGAACTCCAGATGTTTTATTGGAGAAATGTGTTGCAAAGGTTAAAATAGAACATGTAACAAGAATATTTTGAATGGCAAACCAGGCAGTAAAACCCAAATATCTTACTCCTACCTCTATTATTTTACATTCTTGTGTTCTTCAGATATCCTAAAGATTGTTTCAGTTTCCTTGCAATTTCAGCCTTTATTTTCTTCAATCTAAATTCCCTCACATATGGACAAGATGATTCATCTGCAGCTGGCCTTTCTATATCTCCTGTCTATCAGTTTTGACCTGCCTGAAATCTCAATTGTATCTCCCTTCGCTGGGACTTCTTTACTAAGGGCTAGCATAATACATTCATTTTCTCCCTTTAACCAAGCTCTCTTGTGCTATTATAACCATATAACCATATAACAATTACAGCACGGAAACAGGCCATCTCAGCCCTTCTAGTCCGTGCCAAACTCTTACTCTCACCTAGTCCCACTGACCTGCACTCGGCCCATAGCCCTCCATCCCTTTCCTGTCCGTATATCTATCCAATTTAACTTTAAACGACAACATCGAACCTGCCTCAACCACTTCTGCTGGAAGCTCGTTCCACACAGCTACAACTCTCTGAGTAAAGAAGTTCCCCCTCATGTTACCCCTAAACTTTTGCTCTTTAACTCTCAACTCATGTCCTCTTGTTTGAATCTCCCCCATTCTCAATGGAAAAAGCCTATCCACATCAACTCTGTCAATCCCCCTCATAATTTTAAACACCTCTATCAAGTCCCCGCTCAACCTTCTTCGCTCCAAAGAATAAAGACCTAACTTGTTCAACTATTCTGCTGAACATTGTGGGCACACAATGTTGGTGCTGGAATGTGTGGTGGCAGTTGCGGGCTGCCCCCTGCACACCCTGCAGGTGTTGGTTATTAATGCTAATGATGCATTTCACTGTATGTTTAGATATACATGTGATAAACCTGAATTTTGAATCTTGAATATCAGAGGTCACTCAGGTACTGTATTCACAAGGAAATACTTTGACCTGCCTAGGGGATTTGCCAGCCTAAATCCCCTACTAGATAGATAGATAGATATTTTATTGATCCCAAAGGAAACTGCAGCGTCACAGTAGCATTACAAGTGCACAGATGTACAAATACTAGAAAAGTGGAAAGAAAGAAGAAAAAACAAGTTAACACAGTCTAATAGGAGGGGATCGGTTCCACCTAGTTTTACTGCAAGTACAGACAGCTATTACTTACAATTAGGAACAGTCATTACCCTTCAACCATCAGACTCCTGTACCAGTGTGGATAACTCCAGTTACCTCAACACTACTGAATAGATTCCACAACCTATGGACTCACTTTTAAAGGCTCTACAACTCATGTACAAAGTATTATCTATTATTTATTTATTTATTTATTTTTGATGTTTGCACATTTTGTCTCCTTTTCCATGTTGCTTTTTTTGTCAGTCTTTACATGTAACTTTTCTTTGATTTTATTGGATTTCTTTGTACTACTGTGAATGCCCACAAGAAAATAAATCTCTGGGTAGTGTACATACTTTGATAATAAGTTTACTTTGAATTTTAAACTTATGTACCCATAAGTGCTTTTAAAATCACTGAACTATCACTGAAAGTTACCCACTGCCTCAGTCTGCAGTAGACTGAGGATCACTGGAAGATCTGCTGCATGGAAAGTATCTTTTTTTAGGAAGTATACAAGACTTCTTCATCTTGAGTTCAACCTAGACATATTCAGCAGCTGGCTGTGCCCAAACTGAGAATTGTATGTAACAGGGGCTGTCCTCGTCCTTGGCTTCTCACTGCAAATGCCTTCCAATCACAGGTATGGCTAATTTTATGCAAGATACCAGGCAAGACCTCAGAAATGGCATTGGTCTATTCAAGACAAATTATATTGCCTGCATCATTTAGAACATGACCTGCAGTGCACACTTAGCAGATAACAAAGTGGCACGAACATGTGCAGCAGGCTGCACAATCTAACTACAGCCAGTTTTGGAGGAGGAATTAGAGGAAGACCTGGAGCCTGGGGGAAATGAGTTGGATGCTGGAGAAGAGCAAGAACAAGAGGAGCAGAAGGGAAAATGAAATTACCTGAAGATATCACTGTTCAGCATCCACATCCACAACACCAAGATGCCCCATGCATAGAACATAACACTTCAATAAATGAATCACTGCTTTGAATATTGCAATGACAAGGTGCAGCACCTCCACATTTCCCGAGGAGTAGATTTCTGCTCAAAAAGCACAGATTTCTGTATGAAAAGTTTATTTGTGATGATCTCCGCTCTGCTGAAGTAAGGAAGCAAGAAAGCTTGAAAGAAGCAGTTGAGAAGATTGCAAGGGCTTTGACGAAGATCTTTGTATCCTCATTAGCAGCAGGCAAAGTCTCAGAGAACTGCAAGAAAGTAATTTTTTTACCTTTGTTTAAGAAAGGAAATAGGGATAATCCGGGAAATTATAGACTAGTGGTAGGAAAGCTACTGGAGAGGATACTGTGTGATGGTATTGGGTTTTCTGACACTGAAGTTCTAAATTCAAAGATCTTAAGCCCTGTCTGATATTGATAATGTAGCTATGGGTACCCTCACTAAATGGAGGTTACACTGTAATTACCTACTCTTCAAAGGCTAGATCACTTCTCTGTTTATCCCCCACAGTGAGTTTAGCTGCCAATACTACTATCTGAGCAGTGGGATCTCCTCCCTGCCAGGAGTATCAATGTGGTTTAATCTCAGTTCATTTATTTTTAGTGATGCATGTTTAAATATAGACAAAATTATTAAAACACATTTAAAACTCAGAGGTTTTCTATTTTATAAAAGATTTCCAAATTACAAACAATTTCTAAAACACAAAGGACTTCCAAAACGCAGGTATAATTCCTATAAGCTAAAAACTCCCACCAATGAGGTGCAGAGGAATGGATTCTCGTTCACCCCATCTGAAAATCATTCTTCTTGTTGTTCCTTGACTATTTCTAATCAGACTGACTGCTCTCTGACATTTATACTGTTTTATTTGAAACTTGGGTGATTTTTTTTTCTATTGTTACCTTTTTATACAGATGATCTAAAAGCTTCTGGGGAAAGATATCCCAGACACACAAAATTAATGTGTGTGTCTGGGATTAATGTGTACAGCGTTCACTCTCTTACAAAATTAATGTGTAAGAGAGTGAATGCTGACTCTCTGAGTGCACAAATCTTCCAACTATTGATAGATCAGCAACTTGATGTACTAAGTGAAAGTATCAATCTGGTTTGTAAGCTTTCTTGAAATAAATAACTTAGACAGTGTTGACTGGTCTGATCCAAGTACAATTAACATAACACCGCATCTCCTAACCAACCAGCCCTGTGCTGTGGGGCCAGCATTCTGTGCTTCATAGATAGTGCTGTTAATTTACACAGGTGTCCTTTTAACTTCAGACTGATTATTGCTTACAGTTTACAATGAGAACTGAAGCAACATGCACAAAACTCTGGAGGAACTCTGCAGGCCAGGCACCATCTATGGAAAAGAATAAACAGTCAACATTTCAGGCTGAGATCCTTCATCAGTCCCGATGAAGAGTCTCAGTCCAAAACATCAACTTTTTACTCTTTTCCATTGATGCTCCCTGGCCTACTGAATTCCTTCAGAGTTTTGTGTGTGTGGCTTGGATTTCCAGCATCTGCACATTTTCTCATTTGTAATAAGAACAGAAGACTAGCTCTTGTTTACGACAAGAAGCTGAACAAAGAATAATTGCTGGAAGTTTAACTAACTGAAAAGCAGCTCTTTGAACAAGTGTCAGCTGCTATGTTAGAAAGCCAAAGTGGCGAAAAGGCCCCTTGGCCCTGGAATATCCATCACAACTGAGGGACTGAATCAATGTGCATTTGGAAAAGTATGGCCTGCTTAGGAACAATCAGAATGGCTTTGTGTGGGGCAGGTAGTTCATGCCTTATAAAATTGATTGAGTTTTTTTAATGAGGTGATAAAGGTGCTTGATGAGTCTAAGGCAGTGGATGTTATCCACATGGACTTTAGACAGGCATATTATACAGTCCTTCAAGGTAGGTTGATTCAGAAGATAAAAATGCATGGGTTCCATGGGTTAATAGCCTGCCCAGTGCTATACCATTCTATGTTCTATGTTCTGTGTTCCATGCTCTAAACAGTGGTGTGGATCAACTTGGCAGTGAAGAAAAGTGTTGGGAAATGGGTAACATTTGGAAAAATCCACTCAAAAATAACACCAGTTTTGTAGGTATAAAACTTCCTACTGTTGTGTCAAATTAAACTTTGGCCAATGTTGTGATATTGCTGCAGAAAACACAACTGTGTAGGAAGCATTGAATTCAGCCTAAATTGACATAATCCGATTTCTGAGAAATAAATCTTATTTTCCTCTTCAATTTAGTTGGCAGAAGTCATATCTGAAATAAAGCATAAACATGTTTCACGTGCACTGTTTTTGATGAAATATTTCTTGCTGAATAATGCAAACCAATTTTCTATTAATAATGCACATTAATCTTTTTACATGCAAGATTTGTTTCTTAATACAACAGCTGCATTAGGAAATAAATTTAAATTAGTAAGGTGTGGTTGAACATTAGGAGGCAGTTAATTATAAATAAGTTCTTGCATGTTTGATTGTGCATCACTGCAAGGATCTCTGGAATTAATATACAATCGCTAATTGTTTTTAGAGAGCTAACAACAGATTTGTCAATGAACAATGATGTACTGAAGCAACCAAATGCATATATACATAATTACTATATTGCTATTAGCATTTGTTTTCACTTTGTTTTGTCATTAGGGACAAGACAATGAAATTCACAAACAAAATTAATGCCTTTTCATGGTTAACCTTGCCTGCAAATGCAATCTTGGGTGACATATTAAGTGCACTTTCCAAATTGAAGGAGTTGCAATGACATTATGACAACCGACCATATCTGTGAAGAGAAATATCATTGGAACTCATTTTTGTTTTGTTCATTATTATGCTGTCTTATTTTGAAAAAAAAGGTAAACTGACAGAACAGAAGTATCATACATCAAAGTTGCTGGTGAACGCAGCAGGCCAAGCAGCATCTATAGGAAGAGGCGCAGTCGACGTTTCAGGCCGAGACCCTTCGTCAGGACTAACCGTCAGAACAGAAGTATATTGGGTCACAATTGATGACAGAAACATTCTTATATAAGACTGTGGCACATCCATTGAAATGTTCTTAACTATTGAATGCATATTTCCATAGATCCTGCAGATTGTAGCATTTGAAATAAAGTATGAATTGATTCATTTCTTTCCTTTCATCTCCTTTGCAAGCACATTGCTCCCAACTTCTAATTCATCTCTCTTCTGGTTGGCTCATTTCCAGTCCCACTGTGAAGGAAATAACTGTGTAGAGGAGACAACTGTACCTGTCATAGTTTAAATTTCACAGGATTACAAAGAAGATTACTGCAGACTATTTGATCCAGCTTTTTAATGCTGGTATCTATATTACACATGGGCTTCCTTTTCATACGCTATCTAACTCTTTCAGCCTGTCCTTCCATTCCCTTTGCTCTTGACCTTTTAAATGCACAAACCTCATGTCTTAGCTACCTCACTTGTGAAACAGATTTTAATTTATATTCAATTTTAATACCTTGATCAGATCCAATATGTTGTCAACATGTATATTGCCCGGTATGTCAATGCAGTTATTACAAAATGTTGGGAAGATTTTTATGCTTCATTTATTTCTCCTTTAGCAATATAACCAATGTCGTCTTATCTGTAAGACTATGAATGATATGGTACTATATACATTCCAGCTGTAATCTCGAAGATACATTGTTACAACTGAAAAATCGTAAAAGATTACTAAGATTTAACAGATTTTTGACATCAAGCAAATATACAAAATTTTGTCTTATCAAATATCATTTCAGATCTGAGATGTTATCTGATATAATAAAGCTACCCGTTTTAGTATTACCATGGAGAGCATTGTAACTGGTACCATCACCTTTTTTATGGAGGGGCCACTGTACAGGATTGGAAAAAACTGCAGAAAGTTATAAATTCAACCTACTCCATTATGGGTACTAGCCTTCCCAGCAATTAAGACACCTTCAAAAGGTGATGCCTCAAAAAGATGCCATCGATCATTAACGACTTCCATCACCCAGAAGATGTTCTCATCTTGGTGTTACCATCAAGGAGGAGGTACATTTTATGGTACGCACCCGACCACGTTAGCATCCAGAGTTTAGGCGCTCTGATTTTCCAGAGTATAGATAGTTGATGCAGTCACTTTAAAAATTCTGGCCCACTCCGCTAATTGGGGGCCATGCTTTGGTGCCAAGATGTGGATATTTGAAGAACACCTGAACTCAGGTTTGGTGCTCAATCATTAGCTAAACTTTGGTTCAGTCTGAAATTGCATTTACGATTTTCATTCTCATTTGGATTCTCATCTCGTCTCATCAGGTCTCATCTTGCATCTAGTCAAGAACACTGTTCTCATCTCAATCTCAAAATCGTGTCTCGATTCTAGTCTTGGATAGTCCAGCACGTGAGTCCTTGTTATCCTCGCCTAGGTCTCTCATCACAGTCCAGGGGCCCGAGGATACACACTCAATGGTTCCAGAATAGCTTCTTCCCCTTCCCCGTCAGATTTCTGAATGGACAATAAACCCATAAACATCTCCTCAGTATTTTGTTCCCTCTCTTTCACACTACTATTTAATATATTTTTTATCCTTATTGTAATTTATAGTTTTTATTACAAGGTATTGCAATGTTCTGCTGCAGCAAAACAACAAATTTAATGCCATACACTAGTAATATTAAATCTGATTGTAATTTAATTCATGTCAAGATTGTAGTGGAGGGACGCTCCTTTTTCCACAGCTGTTTTATAAGGATGACAATTAAATTAATGGAACACAAGGAACAAAGCCGCTGAAGTGATAGAAATGCAAGACAAATATCTCAACTGGTAAGGCACGTACTTGCTTATGAGCGGTGCAGGTTTGATGGCTTGCTAGATGGGTTTGTCAAGCACACTAATTTTTGATTGAATATGTTGGCTGTTATTGGGAAACAACTTAGATCAGCAACTTTGACATCCATGTGTCAAAACAAAGGCTGCTTCAGTCTTTTGCAGGCTACGTTAAAATAGGAAAAGATAAACAATTGCCTTGGCACATTGATTCCAATATTTCAATGACAGTTCATATAGACTTGTGTTGCCAGCACTTTCGAATGTTATAAACATTTCTGTATCCCATAGGAAAATTAAGTTTTCCTGTTGAAATTGGTACATGAATCTGATTCTCCTGAACCAATGCCATAAAATGAATGTGAATAACATCATGATCCAAGTTGAAGATTGTGGAAATCAATTAAATGACTGTGGAGACAGTAGCTACAGATTGGAGGTTAGAGTCATTATCTTCAGTGTTCACCCTATCCCTGAGACTGCCAAACGCCAGATTAATTCAAGTGCATTATCTGCTCCTCAGGATACAACTTGTGCAAATGTCAAGCATCTCACTCAACACAAAGGCCCAGCAACAGAAGTCCATCCAATGCATTGCCTATTCCCTAAGGCCCACCCCATGCAAAGCCTTTCTTTTCTGGAGTAGAAGGAAAGTGGTGCTGAAAGTATCCAGCAGGCTAGAAAGCAGAGGTGGAGAGAGAACTAGAGTTAATGTTCCAGGTCAGAATTGATAAAGGTTACTTAACTATTTGTCTTTCTAAATATGCGGTGTCACTTGCTGAGTTCCCCCTGCACATACTGCTTTTATTTCCATTTTTTCAGCATTTGCAGCTTTCTTGCTCTCAATTCCTGTCCTCTGGAGATGATATTGATGAAAAGTCCTGTTCCCAAGGCTAACGATGCACCCTTTGCTGACCCATTAGAGAAATGAAATGTCACAATAAAATATACCTTCAAACACAAATTTATTAATTGAACCATAACAAGCTTAACTGCTGAATCTGTTTACAGTTCATCAGTTTTATCAGTTTTCTTCTGATAATAACTGATGAAACAACACCAAAGACCTACATGGAAAGACAGATTTTTTAAAACTAAATAACTTCCATGCTGCTGATAAACATTATTGATACAAAATTCTTGCTTGACTTTTAGAACACTGCAGGCTCTTTCATAATGGCATCTTGCTTGGCTCAGAAATGGACTGGTCAGTGTGAAAAACCATGAGGTGGGAAAATGTGAACAGAAGTGGAATGAAGAACCAAAGGTGTGTGCAATGAGGTGAGAGAAAATAAATATTTTGTTGAAATTGTTCTGTCTGAGGGATTTCACTCCAGAGATTGCACTGGGCAGAAATGTTGTAAATGATGTCCAAAATTCAACCAAGCATCTAACAACTTCAGTAAGAGAAAACCACCAAGGCATTGTGACTGACAGGATGAGTTTTGATGCTAAACTTGGCAGATAAGAAGAAAAGTTCACTTTAATTGCTATGCATGTTTTAAGAAAGCATGCATGATGAAATCCATAATCTTGTTAAAAGAAGCAAACTTAAGGCTGACTTTTAGCTCATGTCTGCCAAGTCGCAGATTTTCTGCAAGCTTATTCCACTAAAATCATGGTACAGTGTGCAGATTATAAATCACAGAACAACTTTTCTGTTTAAGTTGCAAGATCAGCAAATGGAAATCACATGATTTCTCAGTAACGGAGTCTACAGCAAGCAAACAGGTCCTTCGTCCCACTAACTCCATGCCTACAATCAAACACCGATTTTATTCTCCCTACCTTCCTCTTCAGATTCCACCCCTCAACAACACCTGGGCCAATTACCCCTTCTAGGATGTGGGTTGAAACAGGAGAACCTTGTGGAGGCACACATGGTTACAGGGAGAAGGTACAGACTCCATCTGGAAAGCATCTGAAATCAGGATGAAACCTGGGTCACTAGAGCTGTAAGGATGCAGCTCCACTAGCTCTCATTCATTGTCACTAGCTCAAACTGTCACCTTTTTAATATTTAATATTGCTTGTGCTGATAGAGATTGAAGGAGACTCCAAGCTAATGTGCTTTATTGACTCAGGTTTATAATGGTGGTCATTATTCTATTTTGCTGATCTTAAATACCATCTCTGAATTGAAGTAGAATTTTTTTTAAAAACGTGAGTTTCTAGATTTGGAAAGATGGAACATTGTGGTTTTGAACCCCATTTATCTTTATATAGATACTTCATAATCTGCTGATGATCTCAACCATTTATGTTTTATTTCAGAATTCCAGCATCTGCAAATTTCAACACAGTTGTATCATATAGGTCAGAGGTCAACTTTTTTGAGAGTGTGTGCTCAAATTGGTTCAGAATGTCTGATTTTTCAGGAATTTCAAAGTCTGTCATGTGTTAGGTTTGGAAAATACTTAAAAGTTTTCAGATTTTCATCAACAATTTTAAATACTTCTAGTTTTATTCCAAAGACTTTTATATTATCAAACATAACATCAGGTGTTTTGCTAGTTACCTGTAATTCAGAATCAGACTCTGGTTTAGTATCACTGGCACGTCATGACATGTGTTGTAATGCTGCAGTTGTATAGTGCAATACATAATAATTATTTTTTAAAAAAAACTGTAAATTACAATAAGTATATTAAAAAAATAATTAAGTAGTGGAAAAAGGGAGCAAAATAAAAAGTGAGGTAGTGTTCTTGGTTTCATTGTCCATTCAGAACACTAATGGCAGAGGGGAAGGAGCTGACCCTGAGTGTGTGTCTTCAGGCTCCTGTACCTCCTCCTTGATGGTAGCAATGAGATGTCAGCATGTCAAATCTCCTCAAACTCCTAATGAAAGATAGCCATTGCCGTGCCTTCTTTGTAACTGCATTAATATGCTGGTCCTAGGATTAGATCTTCAGGGATGTTGACGGCCAGGAACTTGAAACTGCTCATCTTTTGCAATACTGATCCCTCGATGAGGACTAGTGTGTGTCCCCTTGACTTCCCCTACCTACAGTCGACAGTCAATTCCTTGGTCTTACTGATGTTAAGTGCAAAGTTGTTGTGACACCACTCAACAAGCTGAACTGTCTCACTCCTGTACTCCTCCTCGACACCACCTGAAATTCTGGCAACAATACTTGCGTAATCAGCAAATGTAAAGCTGGTGTTTGAGCTGTGCCTAGCCACACTGTCCTGGATGCAGAGCAGTGGGTTAAGCATACATCGCTGAGGTGTGTCAGTGTTGATTGTCAGCAAAGAAGAGATGTTATTTCCATTTGGCACTGACTGTGGTCTCCTGGTAAGACAGTCAAGAATCCAGTTGTGGAGGGAGGTACAGAGGCCCAGGTTTTGAAGCTTGTTGATTAGAACTGAGGGTATGATTGTGTTGAATCCTGAGCTATAATCAACAAACAGCAGATTGACATAGGTATTGCTATTGTCCAGGTGATACAAAGCCAAGTGGAAAGCCAATGAGATATCATCCACTGTAGAACTATTGTGGTGATAGGCAAATTGCAGGGTCCAGATCCTTGTTTAAACAGGAGTTTATTCCAGACATGACCAACCTCTCAAAGCCCTTCATCACAGTAGATATGAATGCAACTGGGAGTGATTCATTCACCCTGTTCTCCTTGGGCACTGGTATGATCGTCACCCTTTTGAAGCAGGTGGGGACCTCTGACTGCAGCAGTGCGGGATTCAAGATGTCCTGAAACACTCCTGCCAGCTGGTTGGCACAGGTTTTCAATACCCTTCCAGGTACACTATTAAGGTCTGATGCCTTGTGAGGGTTAGCCTCTTGAAAGATGTTCTGATGTTGGCGTCTGAGTTAAAGATCACAGGGATTCACACAGTTGTAGTTTTATTCTCCCTTTTAAATCGCTGTCTATACACCCCGGGAATAGAAGTACAGCCTGGTGATCAGTCTTTCCAACATGTAGGCGTGGGATGTGATGGTAATCATTTTTGCTGGTGGTATAGTAGTGGTTAAATAATTTAAATGTGAGGAAAATCTGCAAAAGAAAACCCATCAATTTACAAATCCACACAACATCATTTCATTCTTGACAAGAAAGTTTTTCGGTCGTCAAAAGCTATCTTTTACTGAGTCTCTGTTTACTGCAAAATCCTTAATACGTTTTTTTTTCTTTCTCTGGAAAACCATCAAAAAGGAAAACAGCACACTCTAGCCATGATTCTTTCCTATATTCTCCATCACTAAATGGTTTTCCATGTTAAGCAATAATCTTTGAAACCTTAAAAATTAGCAGCAGCTAAGATGTAACTAGTTGGGATACATGTCATCAAAATATCTGACTGGCTTTTTTTTGCTGATTTCTCAAGAAATTTGTGTGTTTTGTCTGATTAATTTATCACAAAGTCGTTTATGAAAAGTTTCATAAAGCTGCTTTACAGAGGCTGCCCTGCACACAGTTTCAAAAGATAATGCTTAATCATCCTGTTTAACAATGTTGAAACTTTCAGTGCACCATTCCTGAAAATTTCTACTGCTTCTCCTATCATTTGAACAGTTTTGTTTCTGACACTTTGGAAAAGATAAACATGATTTAAGAAATTCACCAATAAACTTAAGTAACATAATTTTACTAATATAAATAAAATGTTTATTGCAGTCTTTACTATTACTTACATTTAGCTGGAGACATAACATAAAGACTTTTACTCCTCATGTATATGAAGGACTGTGGCGACCCACTTTCTGGCACACACGAACCGGCTCACAACAGCGCGCGCAGGCAGGGGGCCGGCAGCAAAAAGGGCGCCAGGCCATCTTCACCAGCAGGAGGAAAATCCCGCGCGCAGAAAGGGTCTGGGAATATACATTCCCCACAGTAGTCCTGCCCAGGGAGGGCGGGAACAGGAAGGCTTTAAAGCGGGCCGCGAAGTTGGAATAAATCTCTTTCATTGCAACTCTAACTCACCGACTCCGTGTGGTTATTCTAGCGCTGTGTGTAGCACATCGCTACAATTGGTGACCCCGACGGCCCAAACAATATTTGGACCAGAGATGACCGACGCTGCATCTGTTCACGCAGTTTCGTTAAAACTGCCAAGCTTCTGGACGCTGCGACCCCAATTATGGTTCGAACAAGCAGAAGCACAATTCCACATTCGGCAGATAATCTCAGAGTCCACTCGCTACTACTACGTGCTGAGCTCACTCGACCAGGAGACAGCTGCACAAGTTGAGGAGTTTATACAGTCGCCCCCGGAGGACGGCAAATACACAGTATTCAAAGCCCTGCTCATAAGGACTTTCGGACTCTCACGATGCGAACGAGCACCCCGCTTAATGCACCTGGATGGTTTGGGAGACAGGCCGCCGTCAGCATTAATGAACGAGATGCTGGCCCTGGCTGAAGGACACAAACCCTGCCTCATGTTTGAGCAGGCGTTCTTAGAGCAACTGCCTGAGGACATATGCCTGCTGCTGCGCGACGCAGATTTCATCAACCCCCGGGAGGTGGCGGCCCCAGCAGATGTGCTGTGGAATGCCAGGAAAGAGAGAGGGGCATCCATCGCACAGATCACCAAGCCGCGTGCCCAACGACAGACCAGACCAGGCCCGGCAGCAGAGCCTACTAAACCCGGCGATGGGAGTGAGGAGCCCAACGATCAATGGTGTTTCTACCACCAGCGGTGGGGCACAGAGGCCCGCCGCTGCAGACCACCTTGCAAATTCCCGGGAAACGCCGGGGCCAGCCGCCGCTGATGGCTATGGCAGCTGGCCATCAGGACAGCCTCCTGTACGTCTGGGACAAGCAGTCGGGACGCCGCTTTTTGGTCGACACCGGAGCGGAGATCAGCGTCTTACCTCCAACGAGTTACAACACCCGCAACAGCGAACCCGGACCCACCCTGAGGGCCGCTAATGGCAGCACAATATGAACCTACGGCACCCGCACGGTGCGGCTACAGTTCAGTTCCAGCCGGTTCACGTGGGACTTCACACTGGCCGCCGTGGCCCAACCACTGCTGGGGGCAGATTTTCTACGAGCCCACAGCCTGCTGGTCGACTTGCAAGGGAAGCGATTAGTCCACGCCAAGACTTTTCAAACGTTCTCCCTGGGTGAAGCACAGTTGCCAGCCCCACACCTGGACTCCATCACGCTGTCCGACGACGAATTCACCAGGGTCCTGGCGGATTTCCCATCAGTACTGACACCGCAGTTCACGGCAGCCATGCCCAGACACGGAGTACAGCACCACATCCCGACCCAGGGACCACCCCTCCACACCCGTGCTCGAAGGCTTCCCCCGGACAAGCTCCAACTGGCAAAGGAGGAGTTCAAGAAGATGGAGGAATTAGGGATCATACGACGGTCCGACAGCCCATGGGCCTCCCCCCTTCACATGGTGCCCAAGGCAACGGGGGGCTGGAGACCATGCGGTGACTACCGCAGACTGAATGAGGCTACAACGCCAGACCGCTACCCTGTGCCGCACATTCAAGACTTCGCAGCAAACCTACACGGCGCAAGGATCTTTTCCAAGGTGGACCTCGTCCGAGGATACCATCAAATCCCTGTACATCCGGATGACATCCCCAAAACAGCACTTATCACCCCATTCGGACTTTTCGAATTCCTCCGAATGCCGTTTGGTCTAACGAATGCCGCACAGACTTTCCAGCAACTAATGGACACAGTGGGACGCGACCTGGACTTTGCATTCATCTATTTGGACGACATCCTCATAGCAAGCAGTAGTCGGCAGGAGCATCTGTCCCACCTCCGCCAGCTCTACTCCCGCCTGAGTGAATTCGACCTTACAATCAATCCAGCCAAATGCCAGTTTGGACTCGACACCATCGACTTCCTGGGCCATAGGATTACTAAAGACGGGGCAACTCCGCTGCCCGCCAAGGTAGACGCGGTCCGCCACTAACACAATCAAAGGCTTGCAGGAATTCGTGGGTATGGTGAACTTTTACCACCGTTTCCTCCCCTCAGCAGCCCGAACCATGCGCCCCCTGTTCACCCTGATGTCGGGTAAGGGCAAGGACATTATCTGGGACGAAGAGGCCGCAACCGCTTACGTTAAAACCAAAGAAGCCTTGGCAAACGCCGCGATGCTAGTGCACCCCAGAACGGATGTTCCTACTGCCCTCACGGTGGACGCATCCAACACAGCGGTCGGTGGAGTGCTGGAACAACTCATCGAGGGTCGCTGGCAACCCCTGGCGTTCTTCAGCAAACACCTACGACCACCCGAACTCAAATACAGTGCTTTCGACCGGGAGCTATTGGCACTGTACCTGGCAAACCGGCGTTTCAGGTACTTCTTAGAAGGTAGGCCCTTCACCGCGTTCACAGACCACAAACCGCTTACCTTTGCGTTCATGAAGGTGTCCGACCCCTGGTCGTCCCGCCAGCAGCGACATCTGTCCTACATCTCCGAGTACACGACGGACATCCGGCATGTCTCTGGAAAGAACAACGTAGTGGCGGACGCACCTTCCAGACCTACCATACAGGCCCTGTCCCAGGGGGTGGACTATGCAGCGCTGGCAGAGGCACAGCAGGCAGACACTGAGATCCCCAGTTACAGGACTGCAGTCTCCGGTTTGCAGCTCCAAGACCTCCCCGTAGGCCCAGGTGAGAGGACTCTACTATGTGACGTAGCTACCGGCCAACCCCGCCCCGTCGTCCCAGCAGCCTGGCGCCGGCGGGTGTTCGAATCCATTCACAACTTAGCACACCCCTCCATCAAGCCAACCGTCCGGCTGGTCGCCAACAGGTTCGTGTGGCATGGACTGCGTAAACAGGTCAGTGAATGGGCCAAAACGTGCATGCAGTGCCAAACGGCCAAGGTGCAGCGGCACACCAAGGCTCCACCGCAGCGGTTCGAACCCACCCGCCGGAGGTTCGACCACATCCATGTGGATATCGTGGGGCCCCTGCCAGTGTCACAAGGAGCGCGGTACCTCCTAACTATGATAGACCGGTTCACCAGATGGCCAGAGGCAGTCCCGCTCAGCAACACCACCTCCGAATCCTGCGCCCGAGCACTGATCGCAACCTGGGTAGCACGCTTCGGGGTACCGGCCCACATTACCTCCGACAGGGGCGCCCAGTTCACCTCCAGCCTGTGGTCGGCTATGGCCAGACTTTTAGGAACACAGCTACACCACACAACTGCCTTCCACCCACAGTTGAACGGACCAGTGGAGCGCTTCCACCGTCACCTGAAATCGACTCTCATGGCCCGCCTGGAGGGACCTAACTGGGTGGACGAACTTCCCTGGGTCCTGTTCGGAATCCGCACGGCGCCCAAGGAGGATCTACACACCTCGTCGGCCGAGTTGGTGTACGGTGCGCCCCTGGCCGTCCCAGGAGAGTTCATACCAGCCCCAAGGGGGCAAGAGGAAGAACCCACAGCAGTCCTGGACAGACTACGGGAGAGGCTCGGTAACCTGGCCCCCATACCCACTTCACAGCACGGACAGAGCCCGACCTGCGTACCCAAAGACCTGCAGAACTGTAAGTTTCTTTTTGTACGACGGGGCGGACACCGGGCACCGCTACAGCGGCCCTACGAGGGACCGTTTAAGGTGATCAGGAACAACGGGTCCACGTTCGTGCTGGACATTGGGGGGAGAGAGGAGGTTTTCACGGTGGACCAACTCAAACCGGCCCATGTGGACTTGGCACAGCCGGTCCAGGCTCAGGCACCGCGGCGCAGGGGCAGACCTCCCAAACAGAGGCCGATCCAGACTGTGGACATGAGGGGAGGTATCGCCGGTTCTGGGGGGGGGATTATGTGGCGACCCACTTTCTGGCACCCACGAACCGGCTCACAACAGCGCGCGCAGGCAGGGGACCGGCAGCAAAAAGGGCGTCAAGCTATCTTCACCAGCAGGGGGAAAATCCCGCGTGCAGATAGGGTCTGGGAATATGCATTCCCCACAGCAGTCCCGCCCCAGGGAGGGCGGGAACGGGAAGGCTTTAAAGCAGGCCGCGAAGTTTGAATAAATCTCTTTCATCGCAACTCTAACTCACCGACTCCGTGTGGTTATTCTAACGCTGTGTGTAGCACATCGCTACAGGACGTAAGTTATAAAGTCAATTCAATTCAATATTAATACCAAATATCTAGTGTTCACAAATGACAGAAGAAAAAAGTAATAAACAAAGCGAATGCCAAATGGTCCAATTGTCTACTGTCCAAATACTAGCATGTGCACCACGTCTGTGAGAATTTGAAAATGTATCATTCAACATCACATGTTCTTACAAGCGTCTAGCTAGCACCAAGCCGTTGTGGTTTGGGTTGTAAAATAATCACTGGTTTTATTCATGGTTATTCTAAGGAATTGCATGTGTAACGCTCAGCTATATTGGCTCGTATTTATCTAGGGGTAACCCCATCCGCCGCCCACCTTATCTCCAGATTCTGGACAACTTCCACCTGATTCAGCTTCAAACATCAATTATCAGCCAGCACACAATGTACGGTTTACCAATTACACTTTATAGATATTACTCATTCTATAAGATTAGTAGAAGTTCAATACAAAAAAGGAATGGAAAAGGTGCCAGACTTATCAAAGTTCAATTTCTTCGTGCACACATTGGAGCTCGGGGACCTCTTCGGGACCACTCTGAACCCATCGACTCGCGGCTCGGGACCACCCGGAGTGATCAACCCGTGCTTTTCCCACACGTCCGTCGTCCTCATGGTCTCTCCTCCAACTCCCCGCCAAAACCCCCTGGTTCCCAGCCATATGAGACAGCATATCTCCCAAAAAGGAATAACATGGACACCCATTGGTTCATTCACTCTGCTCTCTGTTATAACCCACGCAAAGTGCTAGCTACAGACTCTCAGCATTTAACATAACAAACAAGCCATTTTAATTAACATATGCAGTAACATAAAAGATTAACATAACAAAGAAGCTATTTTGATTAACATATGCAGTAACACAAAAGAAGAAACCCCTTACACATGTCAACAAAATTTTTAAACATACCATCCTAGGTGTGTGTGCCACAGGTTTGCCACCCTGAGTAGCTGATATTAGCCAATCATTCCCAATGCTCGCTGATTTTGAGAGATTAATCAAATCCATTTTTTCTAATTACCTTCCTTGGAACCTAGTTAACTAATTGCAGTTCAATTGTCCAGCAACAGAATACGAGAACAACAGAAATTTTGCAGATGCTGGAAATTCAAGCAACACACATCAAAGTTGCTGGTGAACGCAGCAGGCCAAGCAGCATCTGTAGGAAGAGGTACAGTTGACGTTTCAGGCCGAGACCCTTCGTCAGGACTAACTGAAGGAAGAATTAGTAAGAGATTTGAAAGTGGGAGGGGGAGGGGGAGATCAAAAATGATAGGAGAAGACAGGAGGGGGAGGGATAGAGCCAAGAGCTGGACAGGTGATTGGCAAAGGGGATATGAGAGGATCATGGGACAGGAGGCCCAGGGAGAAAGACAAGCGGGGAGGGAACCCAAAGGATGGGCAAGGGGTATAGTCAGAGGGACAGAGGGAGAAAAAGGAGAGTAAGAAAAAGAATGTGTGCATAAAAATAAATAACAGATGGGGTACTCCAGAGATAGAGACAGAAAGATCTAGAAAGGGGAGGGAGGTGTCGGAAATGGACCGGGTAAACTTGAGGGCAGGGTGAAAGTTGGAGGCAAAGTTAATAAAGTCAATGAGCGCAGCATGCGTGCAGGAAGCAGCGCCAATGCTTATCCACTGATGTCTACTATAAGCCTACTGACTCTCACAGCTAGCTGGACTATTCCTCTTCTCACCCTGTCTCTTACAAAAATGTCATCCCCCTTCTCGCAATTCCTCCATCTATGCTGCATCTGCTCTCAGGATGAGGCTTTTCATTCCAGGATGAGGGAGATGTCCTCCTTTTTTAAAGAAAGGGGCTTCCCTTCCTCCACCATCAACTCTGCTCTCAAACGCATCTCCCCCATTTCACGCACATCTGCTCTCACTCCATCCTCCCGTCACCCCACTAGGAATAGGGTTCCCCTGTTCCTCACCTATCACCCCACCAGCCTCCGGGTCCAACATATTATTCTCCGTAACTTCCGCCAACTCCAACGGGATCCAACCACTAAGCACATCTTTCCCTACACCCCCCCCCCCACCGGCATTCCGCAGGGATCGCTCCCTACGCGACTCCCTTGTCCATTCGTCCCCCCCATCCCTCCCCACTGATCTCCCTCCTGGCACTTATCCTTGTAAGCGGAACAAGTGCTACACATGCCCTTACACTTCCTCCCTTACAACCATTCAGGGCCCCAGACAGTCCTTCCAGGTGAGGCGACACTTCACCTGTGAGTCAGCTGGGGTGATATACTGCATCCGGTGCTCCCGATGTGGCCTTCTATATATTGGCGAGACCCGACGCAGACTGGGAGACCGCTTTGCTGAACACCTACGCTCTGTCCGCCAGAGAAATCAGGGTCTCCCAGTGGCCACACATTTTAATTCCACATCCCATTCCCATTCTGACATGTCTATCCACGGCCTCCTCTACTGTAAAGATGAAGCCACACTCAGGTGGGAGGAACAACACCTTATATTCCGTCTGGGTAGCCTCCAACCTGGTGGCATGAACATTGACTTCTCTAACTTCCACTAATGCCCCACCTCCCCCCCCCCCGTACCCCATCCGTTATTTATTTTTATACACACATTCTTTCTCTCACTCTCCTTTTTCTCCCTCTGTCCCTCTGACTATACCCCTTGCCCATCCTCTGGGTTCCCCCCCCCTTGTCTTTCTCCACAGGCCTCCTGTCCCATGATCCTCTCGTATCCCTTTTGCCAATCACCTGTCCAGCTCTTGGCTCCATCTCTCCCCCTCCTGTCTTCTCCTATCATTTTGGATCTCCCCCTCCCCCTCCTACTTTCAAATCTCTTACTAGCTCTTCTTTCAGTTAGTCCTGACAATGGGTCTCGGCCCAAAACGTCGACTGTACCTCTTCCTAGAGATGCTGCCTGGCCTGCTGCGTTCACCAGCAACTTTGATGTGTGTTAAGAGAACACGAGTGCAGGATTTACAGTTAGCCAATTGCCTAAAATTTGTTGTAGATCAATATTTTGAATATGGAATTTCTCTCAGCTGAGGTAGCTATTTCCTTGCTTGAAAAAGCAGTAAGAAGTGAAGCCAGATTGTCTCCTTCTACCAAGAAAAATTGTACTTTTATTTCATACCTATACCAAACGATACTCAAAAAAAGCAAGGAATGCTTTGCACTACCTGGCCAAGGTACCTACAAACAAGGTAGATAGTTTCATATCTTTTGAGGTTGAATCTCCTTATGAAAGAATCAAATATATATGCATATTTGAGATTTCATTGTATACTCTTCCTTCCTATTTGTATTTTTATCACATCCAAAAGTTCAGTGATCTGATTGTTTTATTTATGCAAAGAACTGCAGATGTTGGAATCTTGACCAACAGACAAGGTGCTGGAGAAACTCAGGGCACTATTTCTTGGAGGAAAATTGTCAATATCCTGGATAGAAATCCTGCATCAGAACTAATTAATCTGCCCTTTGGTGATTAAGATGTTTAAACTAATGCACTGTATTTTGCGCGGTGTGGGTACATTTGATGTTCAACCAATAGATTTGTAATGTTGTCTTAATTAGTTCTCTTCTGTAAGGTAGACCTTACAGAGCACTTCTTCCCTTTGATTCTTTTGAAGCAATATGAACCTTGGATAACTTGGTGCTTTTTATTAATGAGTATGAAGATAGAAACTGCAATGATTCATTTTGATATTCAAGTTGGAAATATGCCCAATGTTTGACCGACTGGTCATTATTGAGTGAATCTTCAATCCATTTCTATTACTGATTTATGAGCTGGCCAATGCAAGCCCATATTCTGAGTTTGCCTTTTCCTTCAGCCTGTGAATAATCTTTCAGAAGTGGCAAAAGGACCATGCATTTTCTAGAAAGAATTAACCTGAAGTAAGTTAATAGAATTTGTTTCAGGTATTTAAAACAGGAAAATTGGGCATTTAATGGAGTTTTATTTTTCTTTACCAGTATTTGGTTTGCAGAGATAACTTAATTAGCCATCCAGGAAGTCAATTAACAACTGAGCACAACTTACTGGCTTATTAGTAAACTTAACTGTTTGCATGTACTGACAGACTTGAGCAGATGAAGGGTTTAGTGTTTAGCCCTTCGATATAGCATAGAGATTCGGTAAATGCTTCTGAAATATTAACCAATCCTTAAAATGGATTGGTTAATATCTTGTGCAAAGTGTGAGCTAACCTGCATTAGATCACTGTAGAGATGATTCCTGACAGAAAGAACATACATTGGGAAATTGAACTGGGTACTTCACACTAATGCAGGTTAACTAGTTTATTTGACGTAAAATAGAGCTTTGAAGTGTAACCCAGGACCGTCATTGAACAATCATAGTACCAAAGAGGTGTGCCTCCCACCATTTGGAGGGTATTCTTTATTTAAAGGACAGTCTGTAAGTGTCAGGATAGTATCAAAATGATCTACCTAAGTTAAAATTTAAATCTGAAAAACTATAAGAAGAGAAAATACTGGAAGCCCTCAAGTGTTCAGGCGGCATCTGCAAAAACAGTGGTTAAGTTTTGAGTTCCCTTTTAGACCTTTCATCAAAAATGGGAATGGAGGAAAACATGGTAGACTAAATTTATTGAGAAATTTGAGGAGTATTGAATTGGACAGATGAACTATCTCTGAACAGGTGATCCCAATGTTCAGAGCATTGTTTGGTTAACAGGTTAATGAAGTGAGAGTGAGAACAAAATATCATATAACATTCATGAAATGCAGATCAGAAATGTGTCTGAAATTTGAAATCAAAAAGAAAAGGTTAGGAGTGCCCTGCACACCATGCAGTGTCTATGGAGAGAGAAGAAACTAAACTAGCATTATAGATGGATAATGACTCTGTAGAACCAGCTAGTTCTGGTACATGGAGGAAACCATGAATCATCCGAAATTGTCAAATCTGATATCAAGTCTTGAAAGCTATAATATGACTAGACTGAAAGTGACATCCAATTTCTGTTTGTTTTTTTTATATCAATGAGACGACATTGTGAGCACTGAATAGAGTACTCTAAATACAAATTCATATTGAAGGAATATTGGGCTCCTAGACTGTGAGAAGGGATGGGATAAGTTACCAGTTGTTACATGTCCTGCAATGCAATGGAAAATGTCATGATGAGAGTGGTTGGTGGAGATGGCAGAGTGGACCATGGAGTTGTGAAGTGGATGGTCTCTTCGGAATGATGGAAGAGAAGGGGAGGGTGTACTGTCATGGAAGCACATTGAAGACAATAGAAACTGTGGCGAATGATCTGCAGAATGTTGGGGGCGGGGAGTGATGTGGTGAAAGGTGAGGATCAGGGGAACTCTGTACATACTTTGAGAGTAGAAGTGCAAAAAATAGAAACAATTCTGTCAACTTAGATAAAGGGGAAGCCATGAATAAAGAAGAAAGAAAGCATCTCAGAGGCACGAGGTAAGTCTTGTCATCAGAGACAGGAAATGAGTAAGTAGTATGGAGTTCTTGCATGAAGTGGGATGAGAGGAAGTATATCTGGACTTAATGATTATAGGCCAGTACCTCTGACTTCAGTAGTTTTGAAAACCTTTCAATGTCTACTGTTGGCCTACCTTAAAGCCTTTACTGATTCTCTACTTGACCCTCTACAGTTTGCTTATAGAGCAAATTGCTCAGTTGAGGATGCAGTTAATTTTTGCCTTTATTACACGCTTCAATATTTGGACTCAACACCTAGCTGACGATTTTGATTGTGGTTTTTAGCTCCACCTTCAACGCTATTTATTATTCCAGAGTTGCTCCACTTCAAGCTAATCCAGCTAGTTGTATGCTACAGTATCTTTCAGTGGACTACGAACTTCCAGACAAGAAAAAAGCAATATGTAAGGCAGGGCTCCTATTGTTGATTCAATGTCTATAAGCACAGGCTTTCCCTAGTGCTGTATTCTTTTATCCCTCCTCTCCTCACTTTATACAAATGACTGTACCTCCGTAGACAAATTCGTTAAGATCCTAAAGTTCGTAGATGACACAATTGCAGTTGGTGTCATCTCTAATAATGATGTAACCTGCTATCAAGGAGAGGTAGACCATCTTGCAGAACTTGGAGCATAATGCTCTCAAGACAGTTGAAATGAGGACTGATTTCTGCCAGAACCCCCTATCTGAACACCCCCCCCCAAGAAATTAATCCCCCCTTAGAAATTAATGACCATGCTGTTTCTGTAGTCAAGTCATTCCTGAAGACACCCGTTACCAATACATTGAAGTGGAAGAAGTACATTACACTCATCACGAAGAAAGCCCAGCAGAGATTGTTCTCCTACGCCAACTTAGGAAACATAGCATCTCAGGGTGTATCCTGATGGATTTTCACTCAGCCATCATTGAGAGTGTCCTGACCACCTCTATCATCATTTGATTTCCTGCTGCCTCCTCCCTCTCCGAGTCCAGGTCGCAGTGAATGGTCCACCCAGCAGAAAAGATCATTAGCTGATGTTAAAAGACCCTGTTCATCATCAGAGCGGAGAAAAAGATCTGGAAAAATTGCTGCTGACTCCACCCACCCTAGCAGTAACCTATTCACCAAATTGCCATCAGAAGATTCTACAAGTCTCTCACCACCAGGACTTCACATCATCCCTGAAGCTTCTTTCTCATAGCTATCCAACTTCTTAGCAAAGCTCACTCAGTGTAATGCCTAGCTGTCCCTGCACAGCATCCACTAAATGGTATTTTGTGCTCTCCTTGTTACATTGATAATTAGTGAGTCTGCTCATATGTTCACATTTATTTAAGTTTGATTACTGAAGTTTCCTCCAATTGTTGATTGCTCAAAGCTGTTTGCACTATTGTCTTGTAAACTGTTGCTTGCTATTGCATTGTCTGTTATGGTATTGTCCTGTGCTTTATGATTGGTACCGAACCACATTCAATTCTGGTGTGTTTCACATACTGGCAATAACGTGATTCTGAGTCTGGTTCTGATCTGAAACAACTGTGGGTGTTATAGCCCTGTAATAGATATTGATTGTCAATCTGACCCCATGGATGGACACAAAAAATATACTGGAAGGGAAGACCTACTGATGGATCAATTGAAAATGAGGGAAAAGTTGACATTACTGTGATAAAATACATTTTTAAATACTGTAGGAGTGCAAGAAGCAGCGCCAATAAAATAGTTAAAACAGGAGAAAGGGCCAAGCAAGGAAGCCTTATTAGGACTAAAACATTGCCTAAGTATTTTAAAACATAAAAAAAAGAGGTTCTGCATATCCTGGAAATCCAGAGCGGCGTGCACAAAAATAGTGGAGGAACTCAGCTGGTCAGGCTGCAACTATGAAAAGGAATAACAAGTTGTTTTGGGCTGAGATCCTTCATCAGGACTGGAAAGGAAGGGGAAAGAAGCCAGAATAAGAAGGTGGGGGGAAGGGGAATGAGTACAAGCTAGAAGGCGACAAATGAAGCCAGCTGAGGGGGAATGTAGGTGGGTAGGTGGCTAAGTATTCTAGGTATTGATTAGGCCTATGCTAGTTCCAATCACAACAACTTTCCTTTCCACCTATCACCTCCCAGCGTCTTACTTCAAACCCCATCCCCCAACCACCTGGCTTTATATATCACTTTCTATCTTGACCTCCTTCCCCTACCCCCACCTTCTTAGTGTAACAGCTTCCCCCTTCTTTTCCTGTCCTGACTGAAAGTCTCGGCCCGAAACATCAACTGTTTATTTATTTCGGCGGATGATGCCTGAGCTGCTGCGTTCCTCCTGCATTTTGTGTGTATAACAACTTCCAAAATTATGCTTAAATTAATAGTGACTGCTTTCTCCAGCATGTAACTGCTGGAATACTCATTGCACAGATATATCAGTGGTCCTGTGCTGGCAGCAGGCCACTACTGGAGATATCAATATGGCAATCACTGGCTATGCAGAGTTGTCAGGGCATTATGTTTTACTTGGATCTCTTTGATGAACAAGGTAATCCAGAATTTCGGAAGCAGTTATTACCAAGATTATAGAGTCAAAGTTGCAGAACGAACAAACTTGAAAACTTAAAATTCCTGAACAATTTTACTTCTATGAGATAGGGCCGAATGGGACAAGGGTTGGTGGATGAGGCTGGATGACTTGTGGTAGTGCATTGGAAATGGTGGAATTTATTGGAACATCCAGATGAATAGAGCTCTTAGAACCTCATTGTAGTATTGTGCAAAAACAGCACTATTTATGAAACATACTTGAGAAGTCTTATTGATTTTGATGCTTTCTGAGCAGATAAGAAGGGACCATTGAATGTAATATATTTTGAATTTCAAAAACCTGTAATTAAAGTGCCATTCTAAAGGATGTAATGTAAAATTAGGGCTTAAGGTCATTGGGCAGTAACTCTCCCAACAACATCAACTATTTCTTGACTTAGTTTCCCCTAGACAAGGAGGGATTAATAGCCCTCTGAATATAAGAGGCATGATTTTAAAATTATGGTGAGATTTACTAGCTGCTGGTTCACTTTCTCTGCCTTCAATGTAGACCTGGTCTTCTGACGGAGTGACACACACATTGCCTTAATACATGGAGTTCCTCTTTAAACGATTCTTTTGTTTTTACCTGTAACTATAATTTAAGAATAACCAAATGCAATTATTAAGTTATTTTGTGATTTTAGAAGTTCCATTATAGATTAACAAATGTTTTTGTGGATGTTTCTTACGGGCTGGGTCTTATTGATTGTAGTTCCTAATATGGAATTGCTTTCTATTCTGCCAGACCAAAGCAAGAGCACACCGATTAAGGGACTTCAAACTGTCCAATTAATATCCATATAAAAGCATTTACAAATCATTATTACACAAGTGAATAATTAAAAATTATGATTATTAAGTTCACTAAAAAAGATTATATCAGACAAATAATTATGACTAGAAACAATGAAATCAGAATTGCTTTAAAAAAGGAAACTCACCTTACACTTTGTCTCCCATTTCTCCCATAATCTGGAATAGATTGGCTGGGCTCTCAGATCTGATGAAAAGCTTGGTATGCTGTGGAATTTGAGATGTGGTTTCCCATACTCTGTACTTGGCTGTTAGAATCCTGTCTATCAACAAAGTAAACTGGCAGATTCAAAGCTCCAAATTTTTTAAGAAGCCTAAGATTTGCATGTTTGACAATCCATGGACAGAAACTGGAATTGGTTTATTATTGTCTCTTGCACTGAGATACAGTGAAAAGCTTGTCTTGCATACTGTTCATACAGATCGAATCATTACACAGTGCATTGAGATAGAATAAGGTAAACAATAACAATGCAGAACTGAGTGCAGCAGTTCAGTGAAAGTACAGTGCGGAAAAACAATAAGGTGCAATATCATAACAAGTAGTTGTGAGATCAGGAGTCCCATTTCATCATACTTGGATGTCATTCAGGCGTCCGATCACAGTAGGATGGAAACTGTCCTTGAACCTGGAGGAAAATACATTCATGTTTTTGCATCTTATCCCAGTGGGAGAGTGGAGAAGAGAGAATGCACAGGGTGGGTGGGGCCTTTGATTATGCTGATGGCGTTACTGAGGTAGTAGGACAAATAAACAGAATCCATAGAGAGCAGTCCGCGAGGTTTCCACGATCTGCTGAGTTGTGTCCACAGCTCTGCATTTTCTTGTGGTCACATGCAGAGCACTTGTCATACCAAGCCATTATGCATCTGGAGAGAATGCTTTAGATAGAACATTGAAAAAACTGGTAAAGCTCGATGGGACAGACTATATTTCGATAGCCTCCTGATAAAGTAGAGGTGTTGGCATGCTTTCTTGTCTGTGACATCAATGTGGTTGAACCAGAATTAACTATTGATGATGTTCACTCCTGGGACCTTGAAGCTCTCAACCTTCTCAGCCTCTACACCATCGGTATACTATAAATAGGAAAATGTGTACTATCTTCCTCCTTGAAGTCAATGACCAGCTCTTTTGTTTTGCCAACATTGAGGGAAAGGTTGTTACTATGACGCTATTTTAATAAACTCTCTATCTCTTTCCTGTACTCTGACTCATCGTTACTTGAGACATGACCCACTACGCTGGTATCATCTGTAAACTTGCAGATGGAGTTAGAGCAAAGTCTTCCCACACAGTCATATGTGCACAGGAAGTAGAGTAGGGGCCCTGAGGACACAACCTTGTGGAACAAAAGTCCTTAGAATTGTGGTGGACGTGTTCCTGTCTATCTTTACTAATTGTTGAAAAACAGCAAAGAAAATAAAGAAAGGGAAAAATGCACATTTGTCAATCCTGCATCGTGGCCAAGAACTATGTTTGCATAACCCTCATAAAAATTAAAACAAAACGGTACAGTAAAGAAATGGTTCAACCTGGAGTGGAGTAACAATCTCTCCGTTCTGGGTATTTTGATGCCTATTGGGAAATTCAAGTTCTGACTATTTAATATGATTTCTATTTGCTCTGAGATCTTAATTATTTACAGTTAAGGTTGGGAGATTTCCCAGGATAATTGCAGAGAAACTATAACTTACTGTGATTTACAACCAGACTTCATAGAAACTAGCAATGGGTAGCAGTGGAGAAGAAAGCAGTCATTGACTATCCTAACATTTGGCTCTTCTGTGTAAACTTGTTTGGGAATTTTGCCCTAGAGGCAAATGTTGGTGAAACGATGGAACTGATTTTATTTTTGCAGCTATAATGGGCCACTAACCACAATATCTCGCTGCTTGGAGAAATATGCCATTTCTGCACACCTTTGTTATTTTTTGCTTAATTATTTTGCTTAATTATTGCTTAATTTCACCTAAATGGAAGAATAAAACATGAAAATCAAAATAAATATCAAACAATTATGTTCATTATGTTCACTGAAAGTATATAAAACATAAAACAAATAGAGGACTATGGGTAACCCTAGGTAATTTCTGAGGTAAGGACATGTTCGGAACAGCTTTGTGGGCCGAAGGGCCCATATTGGGCTGTAGGTTTTCTATGTTTCCTATGTTTCTATACACCTGTAACTAATTATGAACATTCAACAAGGCCAAAATAATTTCCAAAGAAGAAATGCACCTTTGCCTTTGCCTCTTCATTCTCCCTACTGTCCACATTGATATCAGGAGGGTGTCAGATTCTGTGTCAGGTCTAAAGTGGTGCAGGGTTTGAGAGGTTATTTCCATGCTTTGGGGAATTACAGCAAGACTGAACTCTGCTGCTAAATGATGTCTTACAGCAAAATGAACTGACAGATTCAATGTCCAAATTCTGATACAAACACCAAGATATACATGTCTGAAAGGGCATTGACAGAAACCCAGCACTTTTTATTATTTAAATGGCTGAGTGCCCATTGATTCCATATTTTGAATGTTATTTAATACGTGCCAGGTGCATTTACTCTGGTATTTGCTTTTATTTAACAGGAAATTATAAAAGCATCACAATATATTTGATGAATCCAATTAATAATGAAATAATAATCCATTCTAGTCACATAAGAATTACTATGCAGACTGATGACATTGAAATTGGAACTATGACTCTCCCAAAGCACAAAATCATAAATCTACCCTATTCAGGCATTTTACTGTGGCAGCATTCCACATAAGCATGGGAACTAAAGCATGAACAACAGCCCTTCCTTTCATGGTACAGTTGATAAGGAATTTGGCAAGATGTTCAGTTTCAGTCCTTTGTGTATGTGTTTAATGAACATTAAATATTTCTACTGGCTCTATAATTTGTTGCTGACAAATGAGTATTAAAAACTGAACTGACCTGTAAATTCAGCATTTAATTCACCTTGAAGGGATTTTAGAGATTGCCTTACATAATGTAGAGTATGACAAAAGAATACTGTCCCTTGTGTGAAATGTACTTTGCTGCCACAAACCATTTTCAACCATAACAACCTCTCGGATGCACCATCAGAAAATTCCACACGTATGCTTAAAAACTAAAAATCCAAACAGCAGTGGAAATTAAATTTAGATGCAATACCATTCTACTATACTAATAGTTGTATTTTTGAAAATACTAACAACAGCTGACATATAAAATGTAAATCAATAGAAAATTTTTCAAAGCTTAGTGAACAATTCACTGTGGATAAAATGTAATGAAACTTGTTGCTCATGCAACGTGAATATAGCTTACATAGTCTGAAATGTTCCAGACAAGTGAATTGTTAATCAATTATTGAAAACAAAAAAGAAAAAACTACAAAATTGCTGCCTGCTTATATGCAGACAATGGGGACCTGATTTATCTGAATAGTATCAAATTTATAGTGGCTGAAACACACATAATTATGTTATATGTATATAGTTAGAATACTAGACTTGTAATTCAAGGTAGGAATTACAAATCCAATGTCGTAAAACATTATAACAAACAGCAAAGAATCAGATAACTTACGTTTGGGGAAAATAGAAACATTTCGAATGTTAAAAGGCATGGACAGAGTGGATGTGGCAAAGTTGTTTCCCATGATGGGGGAGTCTAGTACGAGAGGGCATGACTTCAGGATTGAAGGGCGCCCTTTCAGAACAGAAATGCGAAAAAATTTTTTTAGTCAGAGGGTGGTGAATCTATGGAATTTGTTGCCACGGGCAGCAGTGGAGGCCAAGTCATTGGGTGTCTTTAAGGCAGAGATTGATAGGTGTCTGAGTAGCTAGGGCATCAAAGGTTATGGTGAGAAGGCGGGGCAGTGGGACTAAATAGGATAAAAAGGATCAGCTCATGATAAAACGGCAGAGCAGACTCGATGGGCCGAATGGCTGACTTCTGCTCCTTTGTCTTATGGTCTTATGGTCTAAAATGTCATTAATATTGTTGGATTACTGTGTAACTCAATGTGCATTGACTAGACGTCCAGAGGATATGCTTATTGTTCTATGTGGAACATCCAACATTTTCCTGTGTAGAAGCTAGCAAGTTCAGGAGCTTTACAATAGAAGTCTAGAACTTGCTGGCAGCTTTTCAATGACAAAGACATTCAGAAAAATACCATATTTTAGCACTGATTTTCTTTCACTAGTTTCCTGGCTTAGGCTTGTACTTCCTATCACCACATGGCAGGACTTCTAAATGGAAGGCTCTGCCACCCCACTGAGGTAGGAGCCTGCTTTATCCAGCAAATTCTCATGGAGAATTATGCATGAAGTTACTGCCAACTTAGTTTATAGTACAACAGAGAATGCGGCAGCTCAGCATAGTGCAAAAAAAAAGGCAAAGTGCTATTT
Organism: Mobula hypostoma; assembly: GCF_963921235.1. NCBI lineage: Eukaryota > Metazoa > Chordata > Chondrichthyes > Myliobatiformes > Myliobatidae > Mobula > Mobula hypostoma. Next base: position 73,480,986 of record NC_086099.1, on the reverse strand, counting down.
CTAAATGGTCCAGCCTCTTTCTGTTTTCAAGGAAGTAACTAATTAAAATTACTTATTTGCCGGTGTTGACCACATCCAAAAAACATAATTTTGAAAAAAAAAGTCTTGGTGAAACAGGCTTTTTATTAGCTATGGTAACTGTTTGTCTTTTTAATTACTACTCCTTGCCTTAATTCAATAGGGTAAATTTCATGACTTTGAAACAAATAATGCAGGAAGAGCTCAATCAGTCAAGCAGGATCGATGGAGTGAGATACCAGTTAACATTTCAGGTCAACGACCTTTCATTTTTACAGAGAGAGAAAGAAAGATAGTCCAAGTGACAGTGAAGCTGAGGGAGGCATTGGTGGGACAAAGAGAGTGTCGGTAATTCAGTGAAATGATGCACGGCCATTGAAAGGATGTTAAGCTCTATGTCTCTTTCACATATGTTGCCTGACTGACTGAGCATTTCTAGCATTTCTGCCTTTGCTTCACATTCCGGCAACTACAGTTTTATTTGTTTTCCTGGCTTTGGGCTGCCTAAAACTGTAGCCTGAGATAGGATGCAATTAATGTTATTCTAATTCTTCAAAATAAATCCTATCTCAATGAGCTTCTATTCTGTGATCACAGAGCTGAAATTTAGTCCTCATTCCCTGTAGCATATGTCCTTCCTAAAGAAGTGACCCATTACAAGTCATATTTAATTTCTGTTCTATTGGACTTAACTCTGTTTCATAACTAAACATTTCACTTGAAGACATTGGCCCTTTTTAACTTGTTAGTGGTTTGGTTTGATTTTGTTTCGTATTCCCCTACTGAGTGAAATAATTATTCAACTTACCATTGCACTGCCTTGAATTCTGAAGACATTAATTTGATCACTTCTGAAATGTTTTTTTTACTGTCAGGAAAACAACCCATTTGTGAAACTCTCATTTCAAATAATTCCCTTCAACATAATGACATCCATGTGAAATGTCATCAGATTAAACCTAAAACTTTCAAAACAGACCCACATTCCTGGAACAAAAAATGATTTGCTGGAAATTCTCGGCAGGCCAAGCTGCATCTTTAAAGAAAGAAGCAAGGCTGATATTTCAAGTCAATGATGCTTCACTTGAACTAGAAAATCATAGAAATTAAAACTATAAGGTGAAGGGCAAGATCAGGGATGGAGACAGCAAAGATGAACACCAAAATAAAAATAATGACAAGTTCTGGAAGTACCTGATGGAGGGGGATAGTGAAGACTTGTTATTTAAGCAACACACATCAAAGTTGCTGGTGAACGCAGCAGGCCAGGCAGCATCTTTAGGAAGAGGTACAGTCGACGTTTCAGGCCGAGACCCTTCGTCACGACTAACTGAAGGAAGAGTTAGTAAGAGATTTGAAAGTGGGAGGGGGAGTGGGAGATCCAAAATGATAGGAGAAGACAGGAGGGGGAGGGATGGACCCAAGAGCTGGACAGGTGATAGGCAAAAGGGGATATGAGAGGATCATGGGACAGGAGGTCCGGGGGGAAAGACAAGGGGGGCGGGACCCAGAGGATGGGCAAGGGGTATAGTCAGAGGGACAGAGGGAGAAAAAGGAGAGTGAGAGAAAGAATGTGTGTATAAAAATAAATAACGGATGGGGTACGAGGGGGAGGCGGGGCATTAGCGGAATTTAGAGAAGTCGATGTTCATGCTATCAGGTTGGAGGCTACCCAGACGGAATATAAGGTGTTGTTCCTCCAACCTGAGTGTGGCTTCATCTTTACAGTAGAGGAGGTCGTGGATAGACATATCAGAATGGGAATGGGACGTGGAATTAAAATGTGTGGCCACTGGGAGATCCTGCTTTCTCTGGCGGACAGAGCGTAGGTGTTCAGTAAAATGGTCTCCCAGTCTGCGTCGGGTCTCACCAATATATAGAAGGCCACATTGGGAGCACCAGACGCAGTATATCACCGCAGCCGACTCACAGGTGAATTGTCGCCTCACCTGGACGGACTTTCTGGGGCCCTGAATGGTGGTAAGGGAGGAAGTGTAAGGGCATGTGTAGCACTTGTTTCGCTTACAAGGATAAGTGCCAGAAGGGATATCAGTGGGGAGGGATGGGGGGGACGAATGGATAAGGGAGTCGCGTAGGGAGCGATCCCTGCGGAAAGCAGAAGGGGCGGGAGGGAAAGAAGTGCTTAGTGGTGGGATCCCGTTGGAGGTGGCGGAAGTTACGGAGAATAATATGTTGGACCTGGAGGCTAGTGGGGTGGCGGGAGGATGGAGTGAGAGCAGATGTACGTGAAATGGGGGATATGCGTTTGAGAGCAGAGTTGATAGTGGAGGAAGGGAAGCCCCTTTCTTTAAAAAAGGAAGACATCTCCCTCGTCCTGGAATGAAAAGCCTCATCCTGAGAGCAGATGCGGAGGAGATGGAGGAATTGCGAGAAGGGGATGGCATTTTTGCAAGAGACAAGGTGAGAAGGGGAATAGTCCAGATAGCTGTGAGAGTCAGTAGGCTTATAGTAGACATCAGTGGATAAGCTGTCTCCAGAGACAGACAGAAAGATCTAGAAAGGGTAGGGAGGTGTCGGAAATGGACCAGGTAAACTTGAGGGCAGGTTGAAAGTTGGAGGCAAAGTTAATAAAGTCAACGAGCTCAGCATACGTGCAGGAAGCAGCGCCAATGCAGTCGTCGATGTAGCGAAGGAAAAGTGGGGGACAGATACCAGAATAGGCACGGAACATAGATTGTTCCACAAAGCCAACAAAAAGACAGGCATCGCTGGGACCCATACGGGTGCCCATAGCTACACCTTTAGTTTGGAGGAAGTGGGAGGAGCCAAAGGAGAAATTATTAAGAGTAAGGACTAATTCCGCTAGATGGAACAGAGTGGTGGTAGAGGGGAACTGATTAGGTCTGGAACCCAAAAAGAAGCGTAGAGCTTTGAGTCCTTCCTGATGGGGGATGGAAGTATATAAGGACTGGACATCCATGGTGAAAATAAAGCGGTGGGGGCCAGGGAACTTAAAATAATCGAAAAGTTTAAGAGCGTGAGAAGTGTCACGAACATCGGTCGGAAGGGATTGAACAAGGGGGGATAAAACCGTGTCGAGGTATGCAGAAACGAGTTCGGTGGGGCAGGAGCAAGCTGAGACAATAGGTCAGCCAGGACAGGCAGGTTTGTGGATCTTGGGTAGGAGGTAGAAACGGGATGTGCGAGGTGTGGGAACTATAAGGTTGGTAGCAGTGGATGGGAGATCCCCTGAGCGGATGAAGTCGGTGATGGTGTGGGAGACAATGGCCTGGTGCTCCTTAGTGGGGTCACGATCGAGGGGTAAATAAGAGGAGGTATCCGCGAGTTGTCGCTGTGCCCCGGCAAGGTAGAGGTCAGTACGCCAGACTACAACAGCACCTCCCTTATCGGCGGGTTTAATAATAAGGTTAGGATTAGTGCAGAGGGAGTGGAGAGCAGAGCGTTCGGAAGGAGTGAGGTTGGAATGGGGACAAGGTGCAGTGAAGTCGAGACGGTTGATGTCCCGTCGGCAGTTAGCGAAAAAGAGATCTAGATCGGGGTGTCCATGAAGAAGAGGAGGGTTGAAGACGGGAGAAGGGGTCATCGGTGGGGGTGGAAGAGTCCTTGCCGAAGAGGTAGGCTCAGAGACGGAGACGGCGGAAGAAAAGTTCCGCATCATGGCGAACACGGAACTTGCTGAGGTGTGGGCGAAGGGGGACAAAGGTGAGGCCCTTACTGAGGACAGAGCATTCTGCCTCCGACAGTTGAAGGTCGGAGGGGATCGTAAAGACCCGGCATGGACGAGAGCTGGGATCAGAGGAGGGAGGGGGGAGGCTGGGGGTGTCAATGGAGAGGGGAGGGTTGGGGTGAGAGGAAGATGGAGCCTCTGAGGGCCCAGGAGCTGACGGTGGTATCTGAGGGAGACGGGATTGCAGAGTATTGGTGGGGGAAGGGGAGACGGGAGTCACAATAGCAGCACATAAAGACCCGGCCTGGAATTCAAGGCTGGAATCTTGAGAGCTGGGATCAGAGGCGGGAGGGGGGAGGTTGGGGTGTCAATGGAGAGGGGAGGGTTGGGGTGAGAGGAAAATGGAGCCTCTGAGGGCCCAGGAGTTGTCCCATGATCCTTTCATATCCCCTTTGCCAATCACCTGTCCAGCTCTTGGCTCTATCCCTCCCCCTCCTGTCTTCTCCTATCATTTTGGATCTCCCCTCCCCCTCCCACTTTCAAATCTCTTACTAACTCTTCCTTCAGTTAGTCCTGACGAAGGGTCTCGGCCTGAAACGTCGACTATACCTCTTCCTAGAGATGCTGCCTGACCTGCTGCGTTTACCAGCAACTTTGATGTGTGTTGCTTGAATTTCCAGCATCTGCAGAATTCCTCTTGACTTGTTATTTATTGTTTTTTTCTTTGGAAGGAAGTAAAAGAGAACTGAAGAAAAAAACTGTAAAACAGACAATTGACAATTGTTTTTTGTTACATTCTGACAGCCTTTCTTAATCGTCTATACTGACACAAAGTGGAAAGCTTGGTTATCTAAAATATTTGAATTCTATACAGAAGGCTACTGAGGGTTGTAGTGTGTCTAACTGGTGGAGGAGATGCTATTTTCAAGGTTACAGCATCGTTGGAATAGTGTACGAGGTCAAAGATAGAGGTGGGCTAGGAATGGGAAATGGAATTATCGTGACAGGCAATGTGTATTGTTTTCACAAAGAGTGGTATGTACATGGAATGAGATGTCAGAGGAAATGGTTGAGGTAGGTACAAAAACAAATTTTAAAGGAAAGCTGGACGGGTGGATGGATTGGAAAGGTTTAGAAGGGTATAGGCCAAATGCTGACAATTGGGACTTGCTTTGATGTCGCATTTTGGCTAGAATAGTCTGTTTCTGTATTATGTAACATTGAGACACCTAACAGATTGAGTGGATAAGTCCTGTAAACTGACCGTCTGTTTTTTGTATTCCTACTCCATTGTAGAAGAAGCCATACTGTAAGTATTAAATGCAGCACGGTAATACAAAAATGTATAAATGAATTGCAACTTTATCAGAAACGAGTGCTTGGGTGTGATGGTATTCGATTCACTAACCACAGAACCCTAAACTCAGAAGACGATTTTAAGCCCTTAGATATAGGTATCTATGGGTACCCTCACTATAGGGAGGTTACACTGTATCAACCTACTCTTCAGAGATTAGCTTACTGCTCTTTCTGGTCTCTGCTGCGAGGACAAGCTGCCAATTCCCACTACTGGAGTGGTGGATCTTCCATTGCCTTACATTGATTAACCATGGGTTTATAAGACCTCATTGTTTACAAGTTTACAACACGAAGCTGAGCAAGGAATACTGGTTAGAAGTTTAACCTTGGCAACAATGCCCCTCTGCCCCAGTTATGCTGCTGTGCTCAAAAGCTGAGGTTGGTAATAAACCTCTTGGGCCCTATAAAGTAATATCCGTCACATAGGCTCCTGGACAGTAAAAAGGGAAGAAGGATTTCATAAGGTTTTATCACAAGGTGCCACATGAAGGAGAATTGATACCAGATATGAAACAATGAACCAGAGATTTGCATAGGGAATGATATGGCTGTAATAGAGAAACGGGAAGTGAGCAGAAAATGTTTTGTAGTAGCGTTGCAATGAAATTGGCAGAAATTATGGAAAATGATTCACTGAACGGGGAAGCTAGTATGGGACAAAGTGAGAATAAAGCAAATTTTAAGCTTGCTCTTGGTAGAAGGAGAAAGGATGAAATCTGGAGTGTCAGGATATGGAACAGAAGCAGTTGAGATTTCTGTCATTTACAGTAAACAGGAAGCCAGGCTTAAGGAAGAAGAAAGACATTTGAATAGTGCTAATGTGGAGAGTGTTGACATCAGTATAGATATGATGAAGGAGATGATAATGGGAGAGTGGAGTGAAGTCATTACAAAGAGCAGAGTTGAGGAGGAGTAGATTCTCAACTATGTTGACTATACTTCAATTTTGCATTATATTCCCATTTTGGCTGCTTAGCTGTTCCAATTACATTTGAATAAACAGATAGTAGCATTTAGGGCTCAACAATGAATTCATCAATTTTAGATATCCTTTACAGTTAGTGTCCATAGAAAAATTATCAACATGCAATGTTGCTGCAGTTGTATTTGTTCTTTCCCTAAACAGAGGTTGCCTGAACTGCTGCATGTTTTAAATATTCTCTTACTTTAGATTTCCAACAACTAAGATAGACTGTACTGCTGCACTTCCGTGGGCAAAGTGAAGTCAGAATGGTCCTAAACAGTGACTCCTTTGTTTGTATCTATGGAAACAGCTCCATTTCTATCATTGATATCTCATTTTTTTTTTCCTTTTCAAGGTTCTTTTGAAGACCCTGACCTGGGGTTACACTCTGACTTCAGTCCTTTGTGGGAATGGGACCCACTCTCAGGGCTTCACAACTTCACGACCTCACGACCAGCCACTTTTTGACATCCCGAGGACATGGCCTGGAAGGCAAGCCTGCCTTCAGGGTTTTGGATTTTCGTAGCTCTGGATACATGCTAGTTCTAGGCCAGTGTCCCTGACTGAAGCATCGCAGGAAAACACAGAACATTGGGACCGGCGGGTTAGCTGCCGAGGGTTGTGCGTCCAGACAGCTGCACCTTGCAGCCAACTCTCTGGGCACAGAGCTCGGAAGAAGTGACACAACAGACGACTTTTAATATCGTAAATCAGCAAGCTGTTTGTTATGTATCCCCTCTCGCTGTGAAACGGGGATGCCTCTTTTTCCCTTATTAACATGTGGTATGCCAAATGACTGGGTGAACAAGTAGTTTTTGGGATACTGCAAGTCTGTGTCTTTATTGATGCTTGCTGCATGTTTGTGTACTCAGTGGAGGGCGCTGATGCTTTTTTGCTGGTAGGGATGAAGGGGTGTTTGTTGCCTTGTTGCTGCCTGTGCGTGGGAGGGGGCAGCTGGAGGGGGCATTGGGGTTCTAATGTTTAACTGTCATTCATTGTTTGGGATACTCATCTGTTTTTTGTGGATGTTTGCAAAGAAAAGAATTTCAGGATGTAAATGTACATATTTCTCTGACATTAAATGTACCTATTGAGTTGACTGTGAAATTAGAAAAAGAGAAGCCGAAATCTGATGTGTCGGTGTTTCAGCGGAGTAAAGGAAACTACAGTGGCATGAGAGAGGAACTGGCCAAAGTTGACTGGAAAGAGACACTGGCGGGAAAGACGGCAGAGCAGCAGTGGCTGGAGTTTATGCGAGAAATGAGGAATGAGGAAGGTGCAAGACAGGTATATTCCAAAAAAGAAGAAATTTTCGAGTGGAAAAAGGATGCAACCGTGGTTGACAAGAGAAGTCAAAGCCAAAGTTAAAGCTAAGGAGAGGGCATACAAGGAAGCAAAAATTAGTGGGAAGACAGAGGATTGGGAAGTCTTTAAAACCTTACAAAAGGAAACCAAGAAGGTCATTAAGAGAGAAAAGATTAACTATGAAAGGAAACTAGCAAATAATATCGAAGAGGATACTAAAAGCTTTTTCAAGTATGTAAAGAGTAAAAGACAGGTGCGAGTAGATATAGGACCGATAGAAAATGATACTGGAGAAATTGTAATGGGAGATGAGGAGATGGCAGAGGAACTGAACAAGTATTTTGCATCAGTCTTCACTGAGGAAGACAGCAGGATACTGGACACTCAAGGGTGGCAGGGAAGAGAAGTGTGCGTAGTCACAATTACGACAGGGAAAGTACTCAGGAAGCTGAATAGGCTAAAGGTCGATAAATCTCCCGGACCAGATGGAATGCACCCTCGTGTTCTGAAGGAAGTAGCTGTGGAGATTGCGGAGGCATTAGCGATGATCTTTCAAAAGTCGATAGATTCTGGCATGGTTCCGGAGGACTGGAAGATTGCAAATGTCACTCCGCTATTTAAGAAGGGGGCAAGGAAGCAAGAAGGAAATTATAGACCTGTTAGCTTGATGTTGGTGGTTGGGAAGTTGCTGGAGTCGATTGTCAAGGATGAGGTTACAGAGTGCCTGGAGGCATATGACAAGATAGGCAGAACTCAGCATGGATTCCTTAAAGGAAAATCCTGCCTGACAAACTATTACAAATTTTTGAGGAAATTACCAGTAGGCTAGACAAGGGAGATGCAGTGGATGTTGTATATTTGGATTTTCAGAAGGCCTTTGACAAGGTGCCACACATGAGGCTGCTTAACAAGATAAGAGCCCATGGAATTACAGGAAAGTTACATACGTGGATAGAGCGTTGGCTGATTGGCAGGAAACAGAGAGTGGGCATAAAGGGATCCTATTCTGGTTAGCTGCCGGTTACCAGTGGTTTTCCACAGGGGTCCTTGTTGGGGCCACTTCTTTTTACATTGTACATCAACGATTTGGATTATGGAATAGATGGCTTTGTGGCTAAGTTTGCTGACGATACGAAGATAGGTGGCGGGGCCGGTAGTGCTGAGGAAACGGAGAGTCTGCAGAGAGACTTGGATAGATTGGAAGAATGGGCAGAGAAGTGGCAAATGAAGTACAATGTTGGAAAGTGTATGGTTGTGCACTTTGGCAGAAAAAATAAACGGGCAGACTATTATTTAAATAGGGAAAGAATTCAAAGTTCTGAGATGCAACGGGACTTGGGAGTCCTCGTACAGGATTCCCTTAAAGTTAACCTCCAGGTTGAGTCGGTAGTGAAGAAGGCGAATGCAATGTTGGCATTCATTTCTAGAGGAATAGAGTATAGGAGCAGGGATGTAATGTTGAGGCTCTATAAGGCGCTGGTGAGACCTCACTTGGAGTACTGTGGGCAGTTGTGGTCTCCTTATTTAAGAAAGGATGTGCTGATGTTGGAGAGGGTACAGAGAAGATTCACTAGAATGATTCCGGGAATGAGAGGGTTAACATATGAGGAACGTTTGTCCGCTCTTGGACTGTATTCCTTGGAGTTTAGAAGAATGAGGGGAGACCTCAGAGAAACATTTCGAATGTTAAAAGGCATGGACAGAGTGGATGTGGCAAAGTTGTTTTCCATGATGGGGGAGTCTAGTACGAGAGGGCATGACTTCAGGATTGAAGGGCGCCCTTTCAGAACATAAATGCGAAAAAATTTTTTTCGTCAGAGGGTGGTGAATCTATGGAATTTGTTGCCACGGGCAGCAGTGGAGGCCAAGTCATTGGGTGTCTTTAAGGCAGAGATTGATAGGTATCTGAGTAGCCAGGGCATCAAAGGTTATGGTGAGAAGGCGGGGCAGTGGGACTAAATAGGATAAAATGGATCAGCTCATGATAAAATGGCGGAGCAGACTCGATGGGCCGAATGGCCTACTTCTGCTCCTTTGTCTTATGGTCTTATTGAACGTATTGAACCTCACAATTCCAGCATTTTGCTTTTTTTTCTCTCTTTCCTCTGTTCTCCTTTTAATTATATTGCTTCCAGACAGACCAGCTATAATTACTGAACATTCACCTCTCTCTCGACCATTACCACCACTATTTGTGTTCAGAACACAGAATATAGAACACTGCAGCACATTCAGTACACAATGTTGTGCAACCTTTTCGCCTGCTCAAAGATCAATTTAACACTTCCCTCCCACAAACGTCCATTTTTCTTTCATCCACGTGCCTTTCTAAGAGTCTTTTAAATATCCCTAATAGAACTGTCTGCACCACCTCTAACTTACCTCTGACATCCCCCGCTATACTTTCCTCCAATTATTTAAGATTATACCCCTTCATATTTCCACTTTCCCCCGGGGAAAGAAAGTCTCTGGGTAACCATTCAATCATACTTCTCTTAACATCTTGTACACCTCAATCAAGTCAACTCTAACCTCCTTTAATACAAAGAGAAAAGCTCTAGCTCACTCAACCTATCCACATAATACCTTTCTAATCCAGGCAGCATCCTGGTATATCTCCTCTGTACCCTCTCTAAAGCTGCCTCACACTTAGTATAATGAAGTGACCAGAACTGACACAATATTCTAGGTGTGGTCTAACCAGGATTTCATAGAGGATATTACCCATAGCTCTCAAACTAAATCCCTTGATTAATGAAGGCCAACACAGCATACACCTTCTTAGTAACCCCACTAACTTGCACGGCAACTTTGAAGGGTCTGTGGACGTGGACGCCAAGATGCCTTTGTTCCTCCACATAGCTAAGAATGTTGCCATTAACTCAGTATTCTGCCTTCAAGTTCAATCTCCCAAAGGGAATCATTTAACAATATTCCAGGTTGAACTCCACTGCAAATCATTCACTCTCAGTCTGCACCCTGGCATAGAATTTCACTTTATTTTCTGCACCTATCGCCCTTATCAGCAACTTGAGACACTTTTAACTTCTAACTTTTCCTAGTTCTGATGAAATGTCTGCTTATTTACATCTTTTCACAAAAGCTACTTGACCTATTGGGATTTCCACTATTTACTAATTTCATTTCAAGTTTACATTATCTGCACTTATTTGCTTTTTTTGTGAATCTGTAGCAAAATCTATTAGTAAAATTAAATGTGGTTTAATGGGCAGTGATTTTCTAAGTGCACCATTGATCAAGGGATGGAAAGCAGAGAAATTACTGAAATGCTGTTTTTATATTGAAGGAAGTTTATAGTGGCAGTCTCTAAGGGTCAATTTTAAAACCTCCACTCCCTTTGGTATATATTAGTATCCTGAACTTTGGCATCAATTCAGATTTGCAGATGACATGAAAGCCATTGGTGTTTCCTGTTTTATTTAAATCGGAGTTCAAAAGATTTCAGGATTTCAGGAGAAATTAAGGTGGAGAAGAGAGCATCTTCACTTTGAAGTAAGAGTTCAGTCATTGTCTTGTTGAGTAGTGAAGTGAGCTTGAAGAGTTATATGTCCTCCTCCTGCATCACTTATTTTGTAATCACATACATTGTGAGGTGAATTATAGACTTCAGTTGCATACGAGCTGACTAGTGAATTAAGCAGACACATGGGAGGCAAATGTTTGTGCAGAGAAATGTGAAATGATTTAACTTTGAATGGGAAATAAGAATAGGCATTTTGAATACGTTGGTATAACTTCAAGGAGATACAGAGAACAAAACGTAGATTGGTTTAGGGTATGCAGGGTAGTTTTATAATGCTGCTAAATAGACTTATGGGAACATTGATATTCCGTGCCGTAACTTGCTTTGGTCAGTATGTGTGCTGAACTTTTACAGAACATTGGTTACAGCAATACAGCAAGGAGTATTGTGCCTCACTATTACTTTAGGAATAATACAAGACATTTGAGAAATGTAGTTTATATTTAAAGGGACTTATTTCAGTGCTGCAGGATTTTGGTTCATAGAGAAGATGAGTTTGATACATTCTCCTTTGAACATAGCAGTTAAAATGAGATCTGATGAAGGCGTATAAAATTATGATAGACTTTGATGGAGTGAACTTAGGGAAACTGTCACCTGAGGCTGAAATGAAAGGAATAGATTTAAAATGATAGTAAAAGAATCATAAGGGTAATGAGAAACAGAAATTTAGCCAGCAAATTGTCACAACTATGTATTACAGCACAAGAGGTACAATAAGAGTCAGAAGTGATTTACATAAATATTTGAATGGAAATTTACAAGAATATGGAGAAAAAGCTAGGGGGGCGGATTAATGGGACTCTTCTATCAAAGTTATCCAGGCATCTTGGACTGAGTAATCCATTGTGTTCTGTATCATTCAATTGAAATTGAATATAATGCTGTTGATGTAGTGGAATAATGATATTTGACCCAGAAGTACAAAAATTCTGCTCTTTTTTTAGTTTACAATTGATTCCTCTATTTTTCCAGCATTTTGACTTCCCATGTAATTCAGAGAAGGAAGTCTGAGAATCGGAGCGGGAGAGTGGAGGAAGCCATTTTTGAATTTTTAGGTTTTTTTTCATCAGCGTTCAGAGAGGCAGGACTGCGCAAGTGTGTGACGTCGGGCAGTGAAGCGCGGAAGATTTAAAAGGACAGAAATCCTGATTCGGGTGTAATTCGGAGAAGGAAGTTTGAGAATCGGAGCGGGAGTGCGGAGGAAGCCATTTTTGAATTTTTCGTTTTTTTTCCATCGGTGTTCAGAGATGCGGGACTGCACAGGCGTGTGACGTCAGGCAGTGAAACGTGGAAGATTTAAAGGGAACAGAACTTTATACAGCGGGCAGCGTATTTTGCGGGCAGTGGAGTGAGCCGGGAGCAGAGTGAAGGCTTAAGGGCTTCGGCTTAACGGGCTTAGGCAGAAATGGGCGAGGCGAAGAGAATTTGGTATTCATTTTTTGTTGTTATTTGAGGAGAGGGGAAGTATGAGTGTGAGGGCAGCTTGTTGTTCTCTGTGCCGGATGTGGAAGGCCCTGGAGTCTCCAAGCCTCCCGGACGTCCACATCTGCGCCAGGTGCGCCGAGATGCAGCTCCTAAGAGACCGTGTTAGGGAACTGGAGCTGCAGTTCAATGATCTTCGTCTGGTCAGGGAGAACGAGGAGTTGATAGAGAGGAGTTACAGGCAGGTGGTCACACCGGGACCACGGGAGGCAGACAAGTGGATCACGGTTAGGAGGGGGAAGAGGAAAAGTCAGGTAATAGAGAGTACCCCGGTGGCTGTGCCCCTTGACAATAGGTACTCCTGTTTGAGTACTGTTTGGGGGGGGACAGCTTACCCGGGGGAAGCGACAGTGGCCGTGCCTCCGGCACAGAGTCCGGCCCTGTAGCTCAGAAGTGTAGAGAAAGGGAGGGTGTAGTAATAGGGGACTCGATAGTAAGGGGGTCAGATAGGCGATTCTGTGGACGCAATCCGGAGACCCGGATGGTAGTTTGCCTCCCTGGTGCCAGGGTCCGGGATATTGCTGATTGCGTCCAAGATATCCTGAAGTGGGAGGGAGGGGAGCCAGAGGTCATGGTACATATAGGTACCTATAACATAGGTAGGAAAAGGGGAGAGGTGCTGAAAGGAGAATACAAGGAGTTAGGAAGGGAGTTGAGAAAAAAGACCACAAAGGTAGTAATCTCGGAATTACTGCCTGTGCTATGCGACAGTGAGAGTAGAAATGCAATGAGGTGGAGGATAAATGCGTGGCTGAGGGATTGGAGCAGGGGGCAGGGATTCAAGTTTTTGGATCATTGGGACCTCTTTTGGCGCAGGTGTGACCTGTACAAAAAGGACGGGTTACACTTGAATCCTAGGGGGACCAATATATCCAGGCGGGGAGATTTGCGAGGGCTACTGAGGTGACTTTAAACTAGAATGGTTGGGGGTGGGAATAAGAGACTAAGAGAGAGGAGGTTAGTTCACAAATAGAGAAAGCTAGTAGACAGTGTGTGAGGGAGCATAGGTAGGGGACAGAGATCAGGAACACCCAGACCAAAGATGTAGGGGACAAGGAAGAAAAAGATAACAAAGTTGTTTGCTCCATTAAGGATAAACAGAGAGTGAGAGGTGGACAGTTTCTTAAATACATCTATTTTAATGCTAGGAGCATTGTAAGAAAGGTGGATGAGCTTAGAGCAAGGATTGATACCTGGAAATATGATGTTGTAGCTATTAGTGAAACGTGGTTGCAGGAGGGGTGTGATTGGCAACTAAATATTCCAGGGTTTTGTTGCTTCAGGTGTGATAGAATAGGAGGGGCAAGAGGGGGAGGTGTTGCATTGCTTGTGAGAGAAAATATAACAGCGGTCCTCTGGCAGGATAGATTAATGGACTCGTCCAGGGAGGCTATTTGGGTGGAATTGAGGAATAGGGAAGGTGTAGGGACGCTTACAGGGGTGTATTATAGACCACCTAATGGGGAGTGAGAACTGGAGGAGCAAATTTGTAAGGAGATAGCAGATATTTGTAGTAAGCACAAGGTTGTGATTGTGGGAGATTTTAATTTTCCACACATAGACTGGGAAGCCCATTCTGTAAAAGGGCTGGATGGTTTGGAGTTTGTCAAATGTGCGCAAAATAGTTTTTTGCAACTATACATAAAGGTACCAACTAGAGAAGGAGCAGTGTTGGATCTTCTGTTAGGGAATGAGATAGGGCAGGTGACGGAGGTATGTGTTGGGGAGCACTTTGGGTCCAGTGATCACAATACCATTAGTTTCAATATAATTATGGAGAAGGATAGGACTGGAACCAGGTTTGAGATTTTGGATTGGAGAAAGGCTAACTTTGAGGAGATGTGAAAGGATTTAGAAGGAGTGGATTGGGACAATTTGTTTTATGGGAAGGATGTAATAGAGAAATGGAGGTCATTTAAAGGTGAAATTTTGAGGGTACAGAATCGTTATGTTCCTGTTAGGTTGAAAGGAAAGGTTAAAAGTTTGAGAGAGCCATGGTTTTCAAGGGATATAGGAAACTTGGTTCAGGAAAAGAGAGGGAATTACAACAAATATAGGCAGTTTGGAGTTAATGAGGTGTTCAAGGAATATAAAGAGTGTAAAAAGAATCTTAAGAAAGAAATTAAAAAAGCTAAAAGAAGATACGAGGCAGCTTTAGCAAGTAAGGTGAAAATAAATCCAAAGGGTTTCTACAGTTATATAAATAGCAAAAGGATAGTGAGGGATAAAATTGGTCCCTTAGAGACTCAGAGTGGACGGCTATGTGCGGAACCAAAAGAGATCGGGGAGATTTTGAACAATTTCTTTTCTTCGGTATTCACTAAGGAGAAGGATATTGAATTGTGTAAGGTAAAGGAAACAAGAAGAGTTGTTATGGAAAGTATGACGATTAAAGAAGAGGAAGTAGTGGTGCTTTTAAGGAATGTAAAAGTGGATAATTCTCCGGGTCTGGACAATATATTCCCTAGGACCTTGAGGGAAGTTAGTGTCGAAATAGCAGGGGCTCTGACAGAAATATTTCAAATGTCATTAGAAACGGGGATGGTGCCAGAGAATTGCCGTATTGCTCATGTTGTTCCATTGTTTAAAAAGGGTTCTAAGAGTAAACCTAGCAATTATCAGCCTGTGAGTTTGACATCAGTGGTGGGTAAATGGATGGAAAATATTCTTAGAGATGGTATATATAATTATCTGGATAGACAGGGTCTGATTAGGAACAGTCAACATGGATTTGTGCATGGAAGGTCATGTTTGACAAATCTTATTGAATATTTTGATGAGGTTACTAGGAAAGTTGACGAGGGTAAACGGTGGATGTTGTCTATATGGACTTCAGTAAGGCCTTTGACAAGGTTCCACATGGAAGGTTAGTTAGGAAGGTTCAATGGTTAGGCATTAATATCGAAGTAGTAAAATGGATTCAGCAGTGGCTGGATGGAAGACGCCAGAGAGTAGTGGTGGATAACTGTGTGTCAGATTGGAGGATGGTGTGTAGCAGTGTGCCTCAGGGATCTGTACTGGGTCCAATGTTGATTGTCATATATATTAATGATCTGGATGATGGGGTGGTAAATTGGATTGGTAAGTATGCATATGATACTAAGATAGGTGGCGTTGTGGATAATGAAGTAGGTTTTCAAAGCTTGCAGAGAGACTTAGGCCAGTTAGAAGAGTGGGCTGAAAGATGGAGTTTAATGCTGAAAAATGTGAGGTGCTACATTTTGGTAGATTAATCAAAATAGGGCATACATGGTAAATGGTAGGGCATTGAAGAATGCTGTAGAACAGAGGGATCTAGGAATAATTGTGCATAGTTCACTGAAGGTGGAATCTCACGTGGATAGGGTGGTGAAGAAAGCTTTTGGTATGCTGGCCTTTATTAATCAGAGCATCGAGTATAGGAGTTGGGATATAATGTTGAAATTGAATAAGGCATTGGTAAGGCCAAATTTGGAATATTGTGTACAGTTCTGGTCACTGAATTATAGGAAAATTGAGGGAGTGCAGAGGATGTTTACTAATATGTTGCCTGGGTTTCATCTCCTAACTTACTGAAGAAGGTTGAACAAGTTAGGTCTTTATTCTTTGAAGCATAGAAGGTTGAGAGGGGACTTGATAGAGGTGTTTAAAATTATGAGGGGTTTGATAGAGTTGACGTGGATAGGCTTTTTCCATTGAGAGTAGGGGAGATTCAAACAAGAGGACATGAGTTGAGAGTTAAAGGGCAAAAGTTTAAGGGTAACATGAGGGGGAACTTCTTTACTCAGAGAGTGGTGGCTGTGTGGAACGAGCTTCCAGCAGAAGTGGTTGAGGCAGGTTCGATGTTGTCGTTTAAAGTTAAATTGGATAGATCTATGGACAGGAAGGGAATGGAGGGTTATGGACCGAGTGCAGGTCAGTGGGACTAGGTGAGAGTAGGAGTTCAGCATGGACTAGAAGGGCCGAGATGGCCTGTTCTCGTGCTGTAATTGTTATATGGTTATATGGTTATATGACTACCTAATATGAAATCAAAGGGATGGGTCTAATCTATACTTGGAAAGCAGAGCTTAATCAAATATGGTCAGCATAGCTGAGGCTAACCTGGTTGAGTTTTTGAAGAGGTTACAGAATGTTTTGATGAAAGCAAAGTCCAAAATACATTTACTATCAAAGTATGTTTACCATATATAACCTGGAGATCCTTCTTGTGGACAATCACAATAGAAAGAAACACAATACAATTGTGTTGCCCCTAAGGCATTTATTTGACTTTGTTGGGTCTACATTTTAAATGATTTGTTTGTAACTATTTTCTAGTTAAAGTTTAAGGTTGATAATTAAGTTGCAGTATAACAAAGGTAAATTCATTGCCTATGGTACGTCGTGGCATGTGATGATGTCACCTCTGGTTTCTCCACGTCTCATATGTAACTCCATTTTCGGTAAGGTGTAAGGGTGGGTGCCATGCCTGCAGCATGATCATGAAGAGCTCCGTTTCTACCCACAAAGAAACATTATAGAAGCAACGCCCTAAGTTCCTATGAAAGAATTTGAAGTAAAAATATTAACGCGGTTTCTGTTAAGGAAGCAGCGGTTGGGGCGGCGCGCGTGCCGGCTTTTCAATTTCAAACGCGGGGTCAGCTCGAGCCCGATGGGGGTTTGACACGACTCCCTGGCCCGCTACTTGGGGCGGCTGGAGACACTTGCTAAAAGAAGAGAGTATGCATGGTCTCCAGAATGAAACAGACGCTGTATATGTTTGTATTTTTTTATCAACAGTTTTCTCTATACGATGTTAATGTGGAAGAGTGAACAATAAATGTTTAACCTTACTATGACTCTGTCTTCATTGGCTTTGGGTTAACCTGGTGTTTAGTCAGAGTTTCAACACACTGCACGAGAACACTACAAGAATCCATGAAAAAAATCCATATAACAAAGACCATCAAACATCCAATATATGAAAAAAGAACAAATTGTGCAAACAATAAAAAGAAAACAAAGAGTACACTTAATATGAACCAGTGAATTCCCAAACAGAGCTATTCAGCACTGCAGTTAATCCAGCGTTCCAATGGCTACAGGTCACAGCCAGGGAGTCAGTTCAGTGCTGCAGCCAGTCCAGAAATTTGTTTGCTGGTAGTAACAGCCATGGCATCAGGTCAGCACTGAAGCAATTAAAAAGTCATGGAGTAGTTAGCTGAACACCGATTTGCCCTTTGCCCTGAGCCTCGATGCCTTAATCTTTTTAATCTGACTAAGCATTGGTTCATTTTTTTGCTCTCAGCCCAGGCCTTGCCATCTCAATCAGGCCTGAAGTTTCAACCTCGCCCTAAGGTTGCACCAGTAATGGCCTTCACAGCCATATCTTTGTTCTGAAAAGTCCAGATCACTGAATCCAGATCGCAAAACACCAGGTTGTGCAAACAATCAATGGCACAGTGTATTTAATATTACAGTAATGGGGTGTATGGGGTGTCAGGGAGGGGTAGCACCTTTGGTGGGGGAACATGTCGCGCCCTTTTCAAGGTGGTTAGTCCACTTTTGGTCCCCACCTGGCACTCAGCTCTCACCTGTGGCTCCTTGTAGCTGTTTGCATGTGACAGCGGCCACACCATGGGCTACGGCTTTGACAAACCGGCTAAACCAAGTGAGGGTAGCTGACGGGTCTCAAACCCTTGGTGAGATAGGGAGTTGTCTATCCCAGCATGTGAAGACAGACTCTGGCGGATTGAGCAGACGAGACCAATGGAAGGTCCAACGGTCAAGAAGGCGGTCTCTGCAAGCGTCGTGGAACGTGTAGAGCAGGACAAGACACAGAAGACGTCCTGGTCATCCACTGTGCCTAGTTCCATCTCCAACCGTCTCGACTCTGTCTTGCCACTGGATCCAGATGGGAATTGGGAAGAGAGAGTGAGGCTGACAATGCGCAACTCTCCCTCACTTAAATCCAAATCACACGCTAGTCTCGACACCATCATAATGGTGTCACGGTCCTCATCGATGTTGACGATGAACAAACACAATACTTGAATAATATTGGAAATATATTGTCTGATCAAGCATTCTTTGTTTACATTATTCATTATAGGTTATATATGAAAGTATGTGAATGGCATATCCTTTACTCTACCACATCATACTGGAGTGCTTTATTAAAGAAAAAGAAAAGTAAAACAAAGTAGACCCATTTCCCAACTCCCGTGGTTTTCTTTTGATTAGTGGTTGGTAAGTTGATGGAGAAGATCCGAGAGGCAGGATTTATGAACATTTGGAGAGGCATAATATGATTAGCAATAGTCAGCATGGCTTTGTCAAAGGCAGGTCATGCCTTACAAGCCTGACTGAATTCTTTGGGGATGTGACTAAACACATTGATGATGGTAGAGCCATAGATGTAGTGTATATGAATTTTAGCAAGACATTTGATAAGGTACCCCATGCAAGGCTTATTGAGAAAGTAAGGAGGCATGGGATTCAAGGGGACATTGCTTTGTGGATCCAGAACTGGCTTGCCCACAGAAGGCAAAGAGTGGTTGAAGACGGGTCATATTCTGCATGGAGGTCGGTGACCAGTGGTGTGCCTCAGGGATCTGTTCTGGGACCCCTACTCTTTGTGATTTTTATAAATGTCCTGGATGAGGAAGTGGAGGGATGGATTAGTAAATTTGCTGATGACACAAAGGTTGGGGGTGTTGTGGATAATGTGGGGGGCTGTCAGAGGTTCCAGCGGGACATTAATAGGATGCAAAACTGAGCTGAGAAGTGGCACATGGAGTTCAGCCATGATAAGTGTGAGGTGGTTCATTTTGTTAGGTCAAAGATGATGGCAGAATATAGCATTAATGGTAAAACTCTTGGCAGTGTGGAGGATCAGAGGGATCTTGGGGTCCAAGGCCATAGGACACTCAAAGCAGCTGCGCAGGTTGAATCTGTGGTTAAGAAGGCATGCAGTGCATTGGCCTTCATCATTGTAAGATTGAGTTTAAGAGCCGAGAGGTAATGTTACAGTTATATAGGACACTGGTCAGACACCTCTTGGAATATTGTGCTCAATTCTGGTTGCCTCGCTACAGGAAGGATGTGAAAACCATGGAACGGGTGCAGAAGAGACTTACAAGGATGTTGCCTGGACTGGGGAGCATGCCTTACGAGAATAGATTGAGTGAACTCGACCTTTTGGCCTTGGAGTGACGGAGGATGAGAGGTGACCTGATAGAGGTGTTCAAGATAATGAGAGGCATTGATAGTGTGGATAGTCAGAGACTTTTTCCCAGGTCTGAAATGGCTAGCCATGAGAGGGCATAGTTTTAAGGTGCTTGGAAGCAGGTACAGAGGAGATGTCAGGGGTAAGTTTTTTACACAGAGAGTGGTGAGTGTGTGGAATGGGCTGCCGGCGGTGGTAGTGGAGGCGGAAATGATAGGGTCTTTTAAGAGATTCCTCGATAGCTACATGGAGCTTAGAAAAGTAGAGGGCTATGGGTGAAGCCTAGGTACAAATGTAATTCTAAAGTAGAGACATGTTTGGCACAACTTTGTGAGCCAAAGGGCCTGTATTGTGCTGTAGGTTTTCTATGTTTCTATGTAGTTTCCGGAATTACAAAACATAATAATGGTAATGAAGTAGTTTTAACATGAACCTGAGATGACACCCTCCCTGCTGAAATGCAGTGAGATGTTCCAGTTAAAAAAAAGTGCAGCATGTGCTTCTTCAGAAGAGGAGAGAAATGGTTGAGTCAAACAAAAGGCAGAAAATGGATAAAATTATCTAGGAATAAGTATGGCCACAGGTCCATAAAGAGTGAGTACTGGGTGACAATAATAATAAATTTAAAAAAGCAGAAATGGGTGGCTACATCAGAAAGATAGACATGCTTAGTTGCATAATACATAACAGGAATTGAGCAGTATTTTGAAGTGAAAGAAATATCCAATGAAAAATCAGTACCAGTGTTATGGAGTGCAGTAGGTGTAAAAGCACAGTTTGCTTAGAAGCTTGATTGCTCCTAGCAAACCAGCCGAATGAACCTTGCTGATATCATGAAAGTATTGCAAAAGCATTTAGAACAGATCCCATGGTTTATTTGCAGAATGCTTTAAGTTTCATAAGGGGAATCAAAAGGAAGGGGAGTCCATTTCAGCTTATGTGGCTGGATTGAAAAAACTTTCTGCGCATTGTCAGTTCAGTGGTGGGCTTTATGATGGACTGAGAGACTATTTAGCTAATAGAATCTTATAAGAAAGCTTTCAAAATATCTCCTAACTGAAGCACAGCTCACATTTAAAAGAGCAGTTGTAACCACTGTATCAATGGAAACAGCAGACAGAGTTGCAAGTGGGCTGCAATCAGGAATGACATTGAGCGTAACAAAATTACAACATCTAAACAGAACCAAGCAAATTGTGTTACCATTGTGCTGGGTCTCACATACACTGGACCAATGCAAGCTTAAAGGTGAAACTTGCAGAAAATGCAACAAAGAAAGACACATTCGTAGCAGAGAAATAATTGGACTGCACAATGAAGCAAAAAAAAAGCAAAATGAAGTCAAGTAGCAGTTCCAAAAAGAGCACTAATTTGCATGCTGTCTATGAAATTTCTGTTAATAATGAGAGTGACAACGAACTGAGTAACCTTCAGGTCTACAATGAAAACTAACAAGAGATAAGAAATAAGGCTTATACCAGAAGTAATGGCAGATTAATTAAAATGGAATTGGACACTGTCTCAGCTGTTTCAGTCATTACACAAAATGAGTTTGAACAGCATTTCAAAGCTATTGAACAGAAGCCTGCATTTATCCAACTAAGAACTTATACTCAAGAACAGACAACTCATGTGGAAATGACATTCATAACAGTGAAGTACAACAACCAACAATATACCTTGGGCTAGTATCTATTCAAAACAGGAGGACCAGCATTGTGGGGATGTACTTGGCTGAGACAACTACAATTTGATTGGATGTCCATCCACAATTTGCATGCCACATGCACTGCATTAGAGTCAACTGAGAATGAATTAAGAAAGTTATTGGATGATGCCACAGCAAAGTTTGGCGATAGCATTGGAAAACTCAAATATGCTATATCAATGGTAAAGTTGTGTTAAATAAAAATGCTACACCCAAGTTTTACAAAGCCTCTCCAGTTCCTTATACCATCCGGGATAAAACAGCCAGTGAGCTAGATCCTATGCAGGCTGAAGGAATTTTTTTTCCAAAGTTGAGTGGAGACGACAGGCAACACCAAATATCTCAGTAGCCAAGAAACATGGGTCTGCCAGGATTGTGTTGACTTGAAGCATTGGAAGTAGATAAATACTCTCTGCCTAGGATAGAGGATAACTTGGCAAACCTTTCTGGAGAGAAACACATCAGCAAAGTGGACTTGAGATTCAGCAAAGTCCTGGTACAGATGGAGATAGAAGAGTCCAAAGTGTTTCCCACCATAAACATTCCTTTATTGCTATTATAGGCTTATTTTTGGAGTAGCATCTGCACCTGCATTCTGCATTGACCTGGCAGAGAATCATATGGATTTTTCTGGACCATTCATGGGAACAAAGCTCTTGGTAATAGTGGTTACTGGGAAGTGCTTCTGATGACGACACATCTGGAGACGACACATTGATCAGTTGAGGAGAACAGACTTAATTGCTAGTGAAGGCAGGTGTCCAGAGCTGTCCGAACCACCTCCTGAAGTCTCATATTCGAGCAGTATGGAGGAGGACACAGACCGAGATTGCTTCATAGCTACAATTCTCATCTGCCAAAACTTCCACAGGATTAAATCTTTAAGCCTGAATGGAACAATTTAAAATTTTCTATGCTGTGGGTTTCTATATGGTAGTTCTATTGTGCAGTATACTCTGTGTGTATAGATGTATATGTATACATAGAAACATAGAAACATAGAAAATAGGTGCAGGAGTAGGCCATTCGGCCCTTCGAGCCTGCACCGCCATTTATTATGATCATGGCTGATCATCCAACTCAGAACCCAGCCTTCCCTCCATACCCCCTGACCCCTGTAGCCACAAGGGCCATATCTAACTTCCTTTTAAACATAGCTAATGAACTGGCCTCAACAGTTTGCTGTGGCAGAGAATTCCACAGATTCACCACTCTCTGTGTGAAGAAGTTTTTCCTAACCTCGGTCCTAAAAGGCTTCCCCTCTATCCTCAAACTGTGACCCCTCGTTCTAGACCTCCCCAACATCGGGAACAATCTTCCCGCATCTAGCCTGTCCAATCCCTTTAGGATCTTATACGTTTCAATCAGATCCCCCCTCAATCTTCTAAATTCCAACGAGTACAAGCCCAGTTCATCCAGTCTTTCTTCATATGAAAGACCTGCCATCCCAGGAATCAATCTGGTGAACCTTCTTTGTACTCCCTCTATGGCAAAGATGTCTTTCCTCAGATTAGGGGACCAAAACTGCACACAATACTCCAGGTGTGGTCTCACCAAGGCCTTGTACAACTGCAGTAGTACCTCCCTGCTCCTGTACTCGAATCCTCTCGCTATAAATGCCAGCATACCGTTCGCCTTTTTCACCGCCTGCTGTACCTGCATGCCCACTTTCAATGACTGGTGTATAATGACACCCAGGTCTCGTTGCACCTCCCCTTTTCCTAATCGGCCACCATTCAGATAACAATCTGTTTTCCTATTTTTGCCACCAAAGTGGATAACTTCACATTTATCCACATTAAATTGCATCTGCCATGAGTTTGCCCACTCACCCAACCTATCCAAGTCACCCTGCATCCTCTTAGCATCCTCCTCACTGCTAACACTGCCACCCAGCTTTGTGTCATCCGCAAACTTGGAGATGCTGCATTTAATTCCCTCATCCAAGTCATTAATATATATTGTAAACAACTGGGGTCCCAGCACTGAGCCTTGCGGTACCCCACTAGTCACCGCCTGCCATTCTGAAAAGGTCCCGTTTATTCCCACTCTTTGCTTCCTGTCTGCTAACCAATTCTCCACCCACACCAATACCTTACCCCCAATACCGTGTGCTTTAAGTTTGCACACTAATCTCCTGTGTGGGACCTTGTCAAAAGCCTTTTGAAAATCCAAATATACCACATCCACTGGTTCTCCCCTATCCACTCTACTAGTTACATCCTCAAAAAATTCTATGAGATTCGTCAGACATGATTTTCCTTTCACAAATCCATGCTGACTTTGTCCGATCATTTCACCGCTTTCCAAATGTGCTGTTATCACATCCTTGATAACTGACTCCAGCAGTTTCCCCACCACCGACGTTAGGCTAACCGGCCTATAATTCCCCGGTTTCTCTCTCCCTCCTTTTTTAAAAAGTGGGGTTACATTAGCCACCCTCCAATCCTCAGGAACTAGTCCAGAATCTAACGAGTTTTGAAAAATTATCACTAATGCATCCACTATTTCTTGGGCCACTTCCTTAAGCACTCTGGGATGCAGACCATCTGGCCCTGGGGATTTATCTGCCTTCAATCCCTTCAATTTACCTAACACCACTTCCCTACTAACATGTATTTCGCTCAGTTCCTCCATCTCACTGGACCCTCTGTCCCTTACTATTTCTGGAAGATTATTTATGTCCTCCTTAGTGAAGACAGAACCAAAGTAATTATTCAATTGGTCTGCCATGTCCTTGCTCCCCATAATCAATTCACCTGTTTCTGTTTGTAGGGGACCTACATTTGTCTTTATCAGTCTTTTCCTTTTTACATATCTATAAAAGCTTTTACAGTCCGTTTTTATGTTCTCTGCCAGTTTTCTCTCATAATCTTTTTTCCCCTTCCTAATTAAGCCCTTTGTCCTCCTCTGCTGAACTCTGAATTTCTCCCAGTCCTCAGGTGAGCCACTTTCTCTGGCTAATTTGTGTGCTTCTTCTTTGGAATTGATACTATCCCTAATTTCTCTTGTCAGCCACGGGTGCACTACCTTCCTTGATTTATTCTTTTGCCAAACTGGGATGAACAATTGTTGTAGTTCATCCATGCAACCTTTAAATGCCTGACATTGCATATCCACCGTCAATCCTTGAAGTGTCATTTGCCAGTCTATCTTAGCTAATTCACGTCTCATACCTTCAAAGTTACCCCTCTTTAAGTTCAGAACCTTTGTTTCTGAATTAACTACGTCACTCTCCATGTTAATGAAGAATTCCACCATATTATGGTCACTCTTACCCAAGGGGCCTCTCACGACAAGATCGCTAATTAACCCTTCCTCATTGCTCAAAACCCAGTCCAGAATAGCCTGCTCTCTAGTCGGTTCCTCGACATGTTGGTTCAAAAAACCATCCCGCATACATTCCAAGAAATCCTCTTCCTCAGCACCTTTACCAATTTGGTTCACCCAGTCTACATGTAGATTGAAGTCACCCATTATAACTGCTGTTCCTTTATTGCACACATTTCTAATTTCCTGTTTAATACCATCTCCGACCTCACTACTACTGTTAGGTGGCCTGTACACAACTCCCACCAGCGTCTTCTGCCCCTTAGTGTTACGCAGCTCTACCCATATCGATTCCACATCTTCCCGGCTTATGTCCTTCCTTTCTATTGCGTTAATCTCTTTTTTAACCAGCAACGCCACCCCACCTCCCCTTCCTTCATGTCTATCCCTCCTGAATATTGAATATCCCTGAACGTTGAGCTCCCATCCCTGGTCACCCTGGAGCCATGTCTCTGTGATCCCAACTATATCATAATCATTAATAACAATCTGCACTTTCAATTCATCCACCTTATTACGAATGCTCCTTGCATTGACACATAAAGCCTTCAGGCGCTCTTTTACAACTCTCTTAGCCCTTTTTAATGCTTGCCCTGGATTTGTCGGCCTGCCACTTTTACTTTTCCCCTTTGTACTTTTTGCTTCTAAGCTCACTTTACACCCCTCTGTCTCTCTGCACTGGTTCCCATCCCTCTGTTGTGAACTAACCTCCTCACACCTAGCCGCTTTAATTTGATTCCCACCCCCCAACCATTCTAGTTTAAAGTCACCTCAGTAGCTCCCGCTAATCTCCCTGCCAGGATATTGGTCCCCCTAGGATTTAAGTGTAACCCGTCCTTTTTGTACAGGTCACACCTGCGCCAAAAGAGGTCCCAATGATCCAAAAACTTGAATCCCTGCCCCCTGCTCCAATCCCTCAGCCACGCATTTATCCTCCACCTCATCGCATTCCTACTCTCACTGTCGCGTGGCACAGGCAGTAATCCCGAGATTACTACCTTTGCGGTCCTTTTTCTCAACTCCCTTCCTAGCTCCCTATATTCTTCTTTCAGGACCTCATCCCTTTTCCTCCCTATGTCATTGGTACCTATATGTACCAGGACCTCTGGCTCTTCACCCTCCCACTTCAGGATATCTTGGACACGATCAGAAATATCCCGGACCCTGGCACCAGGGAGGCAAACTACCATCCGAGTCTCTGGACTGCGTCCACAGAATCGCCTATCTGACCCCCTTACTATCGAGTCCCCTATCACAACTGCCCTCCTCTTCCTTGCCCTACCCTTCTGAGCTACAGGGCCAGACTCTGTGCCGGAGGCAGGGCCACTGTCGCTTCCCCCGGGTAAGCTGTCCCCCCCAACAGTACTCAAACAGGAGTACCTGTTGTTAAGGGGCACAGCCGCCGGGGTACTCCCCATCACCTGCCTTTTCCCCTTCCCCCTCCTTCCCCCTCCTAACATATAGGTATAAGATGACTAGGAGCAATACATTACATATTTGAACTGAAATAAATTCAATAATGAGTTGGAGTTTATAGGTAAACTGGGAAGAGTGGTGGGTAATACTTCAGCAACATTTGAATAATATTGTAAATATATATTTTTTGTTTTAGCATTTTTTTGTCTGTTTACCTAATTCACTGCAGGTTGTATGGCAAAGTGCATGAATGACATACATCATTACAGCACCATGCCATATGTGAACACCTCACTAAAGAAAAGGAAAGGTAAATTAATTAGACCTATTTCCCAGCTTCTGGTTTTTTTTTTCTGATGATTAGTTTCCAGGGATGCAAAACATAGCAAAAAGTGCATCTGGTTGCAGAGATCAGAGTTGAGAAAAAGTATACTTAGTAGAATAGTTAGTAGTTTTGTTAGCTGCCCGCAACACATCGCCGTATCTCGCCAGCACCATCTTTGGCAATGCAGTTGATGTCATTTAGATGAACTTCAATAAGACGTTTGAGAAAGTTTCATAGTGAATCTAATCCAAAAGGAAAAGATGGGATCTAAGGCAAGATGGCAAACGGGATCAAAAATTGGCTTGGCAATGGGAGGCAGAGCATGATGATGGAGCCTTGTTTTTATGATTGGAAGCCTGTGATCTGAGGTGTACAACAAGAATAATTGCTGGTACCCTTAATGCTTGTTATATACATTATCAATTTGGATAAAGGGATAGTAAGTATGATTAGCAAATTTGCAAATGACACAGAAATTGGTAATCTTGATACTGCAAAGGATAGTTGAAAGTTACAGATTGCTATCGGTCAATTGATAGAATGAACAGAGACAGATGGCATTTAATTCTGATAAAGATGCTGTGAAACATTCTGGGAAAACATAAGGTTAAGACATACACAATGAACTCTGCTCTTAAGAGTACAGAGAAACAGAGAACTTGGTGTATAAGGCCAAAAAAATCCTGAAGGTGGTAGCAAAGGTCAAAAAAAGGTGTTAATAAAGGCCAATGGCTGCTACTATTCATTAGCCAGGGTGAGCATAGAAGACAGGGATGTTATAGTAAAACTATATAAAATATTGATCAGCCACCTCTGGAATAATGCGCACAATTCAGGTCAATAAGCCACAGGAAGCATACACTGCCCTGTGTAAAATGCAGAGGAGAATCGTGATTCTGTTGCTTGAGACAAAGCATTCCAGAGAGTGTGTTTGCTTTCCTTGGAATATAGGAGGGTGGTATTAAAGTAGAGGTGCTTAAAACTAGAGGACATAATGTTAGGTAGAAACAAACAATCTGCTGGAGAATTTATGCCACTGTCCTATTGTGAAAAGAACATGAATGAGAATCAGAATCAGGGGTTTTATTATTACTAGCATATGTTGTGAAATTTATGTTTCATGGCAGCAGTACAGTGCAACACATAAACAATTAGTGTAAGTTAAGAGAAGAAATTTATAAAAAGGCCTAAACAGTGCAAAGTAGTGAAGTAGTGCAACACACACACACACACACACACACACACACACACACACACACACAATGCTGAAGAAACTCAGCAGGTCTGGCAGCATCCATGGAGAGAAATACAGAGTCGATGTTTTGGGCTGACATCCTTCATTGGGACTGAGGGAAGAAGCAAGAATGAAAGGGTACGTGGAGGGGAAGGAGTACAAGGTGGAAGATGATAGGTAAAGTCAGGCAAGTGGGAAGATATGTGGGTGGGGAGGGAGGATGAAGTGAGATGTTTGGGAGGTGATAAGTGAAAAAGTTAAAGGGATAAAGAAGAAGGAATCTGCTGTGAGAGGAGAGTGGACCATAGGAGAAAGGAAAGGAAGAGGCGTACCAGAGGGAAGTGATGGGCAGGTGAGGAGAAGAAGATGTAAGAGGGGAGCCAGAATGAAGAATGGAACAGGAGAGAAGTAGCAGGGGCAGGGAGAAGTTACCAGAAACTAGAGAAATCAATTTTCATGCTGTCAGGTTGGAGGCTACCCAGACAGAATATGAGGTGTTGCGAGAGTGGCCTCATCATGGCAATCGAGAAGACCATGGACCAATATGTCAGAATGGGAATAGAGAGTTGAATTTGAATGGTTGGTCACTAAGAAACCCTTCTTGTTGTAGATGGAGTGAAGGTGATTGATAAAGCTTTCCCCC
Source organism: Mobula hypostoma (assembly GCF_963921235.1). NCBI lineage: Eukaryota > Metazoa > Chordata > Chondrichthyes > Myliobatiformes > Myliobatidae > Mobula > Mobula hypostoma. Next base: position 73,452,817 of record NC_086099.1, on the reverse strand, counting down.
AATCTCTGTCTGGTCTCATCAATTTATAAGAGGTCATACCAGGAACACCAGTTACAGTAGATGACCCCAGTAGATTTGCAGATGAAGTGTTGTCTCACCTGGGAAGGATTTTTTGGGGCACTGAATGATGGTGAAGGAGAAGGTTTATACCTTTTGCATAGATAAGCACCAGGAAGGAGATGCATGGGGATGGACAAATGGACAATCCCTGCAGAAAATGCAGAATCAGGGAGGTAACATTGTGTGAAAAATAGCACTGTAAGGTAACGTGAAGTAGTGTCTATAGTTTCATGGACTGTTCAAAAATCTAATGACAGAGGGGAAGAAACTGTTCCTAAGATATTGTGTAGCACCCTGGGAAAGGCTTCACTGCTAACATAATGGTCTTGCTGTAGAACCAGTGTTTGAGTTATGGTTAGAGATAATGGGTGCTTTGGAATGTGAGCTGGGTCCTTTGTTCGGCAGGAGTTGAAGAGAGAAGTGTTACGAGAATACACATAAAATTAAGATGTTTGCTGGCCTGGGCTAGCATCAGTGGCATCAGCAGTTGGTCTGCCACCTGCCCTCAGGGGAAGGAGAGATAAGGAACAATGGAGCAGCGTCTGGAGATGTGTAATGAAGGGATGTGGGAGGAAGAGCTGCCTGGAGCGGCTCCCCCCTTTGAACCCTGAACTGTTTGAAGTGATGGACAGGCGATACCCCAGCAGGGGGATAAAAAGGGACAGGTTCGCTAAGACAGACACACACGCCACCCGAGGTAACGAGACCCTGGAAGCGGTGCGCTTCTCACGAGTGGGTGAGAAGTCCCAGACAACGACAAGGGTGGAAAGGTACGATCAGCGGGAACCCGGTGTGTGTCCGCCCTTGCCTGGGTGCCGGGTTCACTGCAGAGGATCGACCGCATCTGGAGGAGGGGTCACAGTCGGTGACCTCAGGTGACATCACCAAGGACCTGCCCAAAAGCTGTTTGTGAGCCATCTCGCTGGTCTGTGAGCCATCCCGCTGGTCTGTGAGTGAAGCAGTGTTCTGAATGATCAGTTGTTCCTATTCTATGTCTCTCTTCCCCACCTTGTCCATCGCCATGACAACGATTACTGCGAACTGAACTACAAACTGGACTGAACTTTGAGTCATTTTGAAATTGGTCATTTACCCCTAGACAACGATAGAGCTTGATTGATGCTGTTATCTTAATTCTGTGCACATGAGTGGTTATCATTGCTGAACTGTTGCATTTTATTATCCTTTCGATTACTGTGTTGCTTGTTTCTTTAATAAAACTTTCTTAGTTCTAGTACTCCAGACTCCAACTGAGTGATCCATTTCTGCTGGTTTGGCAACCCAGTTACGGGGTACGTAACAGAAGATACTGGAGAGAACCAGTCATAGGATATGACACTATGGGGAGATCATGATTCAGTGGAGCTGGGTGCCAAGATCGACTGAGGATCGGTGAATTGAGTATTTGACTGTTTAGTTATATTGGGCCCTTTTTGTTTTTTCTTTCTTTTCTTTACTAGCTTTAAAATTCATAAATATAACTCCTTTAACTGTATGCAGTGGGCTGTCTGTTGTTTCTTGGCACTGAGTTGTAACAGGGTTGCAAATTACACAGCATCCACACAAACCGGGAGTTGGGGTGGGAGAGCCATCTCAATCTCACGGGTCTGGTAGGACTGAAGTGTGTCTTCCCTAGACTTATGCAGCCAAGGAAACCAGCGGGGTTTCATTTGAATGTGCAGCGTCAGTATCTCATACCTGATGGTAGTAATGAGAACAGGACATGTCTTGGATGATGAGGGTCTTTAATGCTGGATGCCACTTTCTTAAGGCTCCACATTGTGAAGATATATTTGCCAATAGGGAAACTAGTACCCATGATTGAACTGGAGTCTGCAACACCTTGCAGATTTTTTCGGTCCTGTGCATTGGACCCTCCATATCGGGTGGTGATGCAACCAGTCAGACTGCTCTCCGCAGTACATCTGTTGAAATTCACCTAGTGTTTTTGGTGACATACCAAATCTCAAAGCTCTACTGAAGAATAGTCACTGGTGTGCCTACATGGGCCCAGGATAGATTTTCTGAAATGCTGATGCCAAGGAACTTGAAACTATTCACCCTTTCCACTGCTGGTCCCTCAATGAGGACTGGTGCGTGTTTTCCAGACTTAGCTTTCCTGGAGTCCACAATTAATTCCTTGGTCTTTCTGAAGCTGAATGCAAGTTTATTGTTGCAACATCACTCGACCAGGCTTTTAGGAATCATTATTTGGAGTAGGGGGAACCGTGTTAAAAGGCATAATTATGGATAAATTAATATCAGTCAATCTTCTGGAAATAAAATTGTACTCAAGTTAACTTTCAATTGATACTTTTTGACTAGTAAAACTAATCATTCTAATTCTGTCCCATTGAAGCTACATTGGTAACCCATTGAAACAATACAGGCAAAACAGTAGATAAATGTTCCTGCTATTTGCACATTGTTAAAGGTGTATCCTTTATCCCAGCGGTCCCCAACTACCAGGCCGCGGACCGGTAACAGGCCGCACAGCATACGCTACCGGGCCGCGAGGAAGCGATATGATTTGGCGATAGGAGTTAGCTGCACCTTTCCTCATTCCCTGTCACACCCACTGTTGAGCCATTACACATGCGAGGTCATTACCTGCGCGTCATCCATTTCAGCGCGGGAAGGAGATCAACTCCTCGAGCTTGCAAATGATGGCGGGCTGGAAAGTATGCTTGACATAACATCTCTGCCGGCATTCTGGATCAAAGTCAAGGCTAAAAATCCTGAGGTAGGCACGAAAGCACTGAAAACGTTGCTTCCATTTCCAACACATCTCTGCAATGAAAGCAACGAAAACTAAATTGCGGAATAGACTGGACATAAGGAACCCCCTTCGAGTATCGCTGTCTCCCATCACTCCTCGATAGGACAGTGTTGTTGCAGGGAAACAAGCTCAGGGCTCCCACTGATCAGCGATATTGGTGTGTTGCAATGATTTTATATATTCATACGGGGAAAATATGCGCTGCGTGTTTAATATCCAAACGTTACTTAAAATGTTATGATGCTGTTGACTTATATAACCATATAACAATTACAGCACGGAAACAGGCCATCTCTCCCCTTCTAGTCTGTGCCGAACGTTACTCTCACCTAGTCCCACGGACCTGCACGCAGCCCAAAACCCTCCATTCCTTTCCTGTCCATATAGCTATCCAATTTGTCTTTAAATGATAATATCAAACCTGCCTCTACCACTTCTACTGGAAGTTCGTTCAACACTTACTTCAAGCTCCCCTGATAATTGACTTATCACTATATTCATGCGAGGAAAATATGCGCTGTGTGTTTAATATTAAATTCGTTAGATAAACCCTTTTAGAAAGGAAATTGAGTGTATTAGCCACTCATCACCGATATTCCGGTCGTGATTAATTCCCCCCTCCCCCTCTCCGAACAGAATCGCCAAAAACGATTTGTAGAAAAAAATCATACATGCATGCGCGCTGGTGCCTGCGCAAGGCTTCATGGTCATTGTAGTCTTTCTCGGGGTAAACCCAGCGTATTTGACTGCTGCTCTTGTCCGTTGGAAACCCTACCACCACCACCCCCCGTCGGCCGGTCCACAAGAATATTGTCAATATGAAACCAGTCTGCAGTGCGAAAAAGGTTGGGGACCCCTGCTTTATCCCACCACTCAATTCACAGTTCAGGGCAGATATGTTTTGTCACTTAACCTTCTAGTTAGTTGTATGTTCATGGAGCCATCCCTCAACACTGTAACAAAAGGGTATGGAGTATTTTGGCTGTCTGGCTTTTGGGATGGACAACGGTAATGGGTATCCAAAGGGGTTCTGCTATTTGGGATATGCTGTCAATGTAAAATATGTAATTCTATAGCTGTATCGGATATTTTTCCAAATTTTGAAGTAGGTCAAAAGAGCAATTAAAATTATAGTAAATTGTTTATTGTTGTATTTGTGTTGAAGAAGTATACAATATTGTGTCAGGAAAGTGAGATTCTCTTCGGTTCTCCTGAACTGTTTCTGCTGGAGGTGTGCTGTGTGAATATGGACATTTATAATTTGTAGTTACAACTTCTATGTGGCTGAGTTTTAGTTAGTCAGAGCACAGCCAATGTATTTCACTCCAGTGTGCTTCCTGATCACCATCTGTTTTTCTGTTCTACTGTCTAGACACTCTTGTCTGTGTAGTTATGCACAGTATAAATTCCATCCATACATTTGCCAATGACACAACGCACCAATCATCAGTGAATTTAAAGATAACACTTGCACTGTGCCTAGCCACACAATCATGAATGTAGAGAGTGTAGAGCAGTAGGCTAAGCACACATCCTTGAGGTGTAGCTTTGCGGATTGTCAGCAAGGAGAAGATGTCATTTCTGATCTGCACTGTCTGTGGTCTCCAGATGAGGCAGTCAAATATCCAGTAGCCGAGCATTGTACAGAAGCCCAGTTTTGAAGCTTGTACTGAGGGGAGGGTGAAGTTGAACACTGAGCTGTAGTCAGTAAACAACAGCCTGACATAGGTATTGCTGTTGTCTAGGGGGTGCAGATGGACCTTAGTTCTGAATTCTTCAACCTTAAAACATTTTAAATTAATAACTTGATGAAAGAATTGTTTTAACTTGCTCTTTGGAAAAAAACTAAACCATCCTGATTTCAATGCAATGAAAAAGTACGATGGCAGACCCGGGCATTGAACATTGGTGTTTATTTCAATAAAACTGCAAATTGGAATTGAATGGAAGTGTGTTTCATGAAAGATAAAGAAATAGCAGAGATTTATGAGAAATTTCATGTATTAAAGTTGAAATTTACACAAATGATGTAATTATGGTTTTTAGTAACATTATAGTCCACAGTCATTCTGGTAAATAGTTGGATTAAAAAAAAAGATTTCTAATATCTGTGATATCATCCTTTCAGTTATATTTAATTAGCAAGATGCAAATTGAAATGGACATAGGGAGACTGAAGAGTTGAGTATATAAAGGCTATATATACAAGAGGTTGTTGAATGAAAAATAATCACTGTTTGATCAGGTGGCAATGGTGCCAATCATCATGAAGTGCTTTGAATGTCCGGTAATGGCACATATCAAAAACACCATTCCTGCCACATTGGACACTCACCGATATGCTTATCAATAGAATCATTCTACAACAGAAGCCATAGCACTTGTCATGCAACCAGCCCTGATACACCCAGAAAACAAAGGCACTTATGTCATATTGCTGTTTTTGTATTTCATTTTGCCATTCAACACAAATGTCCCACAGACTTTGGTTAACAAACTCCTTCCCCTCGGTCCAAATTCACCACTGTGAAACTGGGTGTTGGACTTCGTAACCTCAGACCTCAGATAGTCAGAATGCACAACCGCTCCTCCCTCCCCATCGTCGTCAGCATTGGTGCCCCCACCCCCCCAGGTCTGTGTGCTGAGCACGTTGCTGTACACTCTGCTTACACATGAGGACATGGCCAGTCAGTAGAGTAATCACTTTGTCAATTTCACTAATGACACAACAGTGGTGGGCTCATCATCTCATCATCAACAATGATGAGATTGCCTACAGAGAGGAGGTGGAAGAGCTCGAGGTCCGGTGCCATGCAAAAAACACCTTCCTTGATGCCAACAAGATAAAGGAGATGGTTACCACTCACACCACTCATACTCCTCTTTACATCGGCGGCATTGCTCGCAAAACTGCGAGAAATTTCAAACACCTGGGAGTACACTTCTTGCACAACCTCTCATAGTCCCAGAACACATTTCACACAATGAGGAAAGCTCACCAATACCTCTACTTTCTGAGAGGCTGAAGGGAACTGAAATATGCACACCTATACTCAAACTAATCTACAGTTACGCAGTAGACAGCATCCTAACAAGCAGCATCACTGCATATGGAAACTGCACTATGCTGACAGCAAAGTTCTACAATGGGCAGTCAAAGCTGTCAAGTACATCACCGGCACCAGCCCACCTGACTTCAAGGGCACATGTACAGAAAGGTGCCGGAAAAGGGCCAGTAACACCACCCAGCCTGCTCATAAACGGTTTGTCCCACTCCCATCAGGAAGGAGGTTACACAGCATCCACACCGGGACCAACAGACTCAAAAACAGTTACTTTCCCCAAGCAGTAAGGCTGATCAACACCTCCACCCACAAACTCACCACTCCATATGCCCAACCACCACTACTTTATGATTTCCTGTCAGTTACCTTATGTACAGATACTCTTGTGCCTAATGTAGTTTTTATGGGCAAACCCGCTCTATCAGGAAGGTGAAATGAGAGCACCCTCAGTGAACTTACAGCCACTCCTGCAATACCAGAGACACAAGGTGCATGTGGCAGGAAATTCAAAGGATCACAGACTACAAGTCTACCCTGTACATCAGTGACCAGGATGCTTCACTCCCTGAGAGGCTGAATATTTCTACACCCAATTTGACGAGCAGAACAAAATGCTGATGTCGAGGAAGTTACCCCTCCCCCCCAGGGAAGCAGACACTCCGTCTGGCTGAAGCTGAGGTGAGGAAGATCCTGGCCAGATCAACCACGCAAAGCTGCAGGGCCGGATAATATACCAGGCCAGATTCTGAAAGACTGCACAGCCCAGTTGACGGATATATTCAATATCTCTCTGGAACAGTCCATTGTCCCCTCAGTTTTCAAGGCGGCAAACATCATTCCAGTGAATGTCTT